>NC_046632.1:13247500-13587500 GCF_900324465.2 Anabas testudineus | reverse complement strand
CAAAACCAGAATAAAGGGACAACAAAAAGCCTGATCACTGCAATGAGCTACAGTAGTCATAGCTGGACCCAGTCCTATCAATTATTTTGCCTGTCCTGTGTCACGGGCTAAAATGCGTCACCTCCGCCAAAATACAGCTATTTTACCAAATATTTGCCTTTTACCTGGATTTAACTGGACCACATTCGAAAAGTTTTTAGTTTTTTCTCTCTTACATGTCATTTGCTGGGTTCACATACAATTTCAGGACAAAAGCCTGAGGCTCTTACTGCTTACCTTTGGTTGCACTTTTATGAAGTAAGAATTTCAGTGTACTATATACAAACTGCTTGGAATTAGATTGAAACATTAATAAAAAAACTAGTAGAAACTAGTGAAAAATATACGCAGAAAACTGAACGTAGCAGTCAGTGTATAGGGCTCACCTCAGAGAGCTGGGCCCTGTAAAGAGACTTGTTGCACTGGAGAATCTGAGCAGCCAGGTTGCAGTCCTTCCTGTACAGTTCCTGTGAAGGCACAATCAGAAGAGCTGTCAAGGATGAATATTGAGAAAGTGAATAGAAATCACTTTACTTGTATCGTCCGACCTCACTTTGCCTTTACAACAATGTGAAGCTGGTTGTGACATTGTGATAATCTGCACAACATATTGTGGCATTGTTATAACAAAATGTGACATATATCATGTCAAATGTTCACTGGGCTCTTCCTTACGTTGTCCTCTCGTAGCTTCTCGATGGTGAGCTTCGCCTCCATCAGGTGATTGTTAAGAACGATGATCTCTCTGCTCAGAGCTCGCTTCTCATCGTCGTGGTGCTGAGACTGACGGCAACAAGAGAGGAGTTTTAGGTATAACCAGCACAGAAGCCACAATTATGAATACTGTACTGTAAATGTGTCACATTTATTTTTAGCCAATGTTCTGACTGATCCCAATACATTCCAGTAATTCACAACCGTGGGAACACAATAAACCAAAACATCTAACAGGAAACTGTGTAAAGTATTAGCTCTAAATATAACTACAGGATTGATGCATCAAAGAGACACTAAGCAACTTCACACATTGATAGTGTTTAGGTGGCAGAAACAGCCATCGTGGCAGATTTTGTGGTTACTATGGGTAACTGAGAAACCATTACATCAGTCCACTGAGCTGTGTGCAGAAGTATATTTTCTCTTTTTGTTAGCTAAGATTACTGGAGACTCTGTGGTTTGCCACACAAAACAAACCTTTGCTGCTGTTTGGAAGAACATTTTGACTTGTGTGCTTGTTTTTTTTTTTTCTGTATTTCCTGTCGGTGTCCATACCTGGCACGAAATCGTCTCTACACACCCAGGCTGGTTGGGAGCAGCAGCACATTCAAGGTATATAACTGTGTTTATCTGTCTTGTAATTGCATTCTCTATTCCTGCACAAGGCCAATGGGTCAGATGGGTTTGTGGCACCTCTGGAGTAAACAAGCTTTACGATTACAGAGAGCCTTACTCAGCACCTCTGTCACCCTTGAGGAGGGAATACGTGAGCTGAATCAATAGCAGCTGATGAGGACGCTCACAAGAAATAAAAAGCTGTTGGCCTTTATTTTTAAAATGACCATTTTTCTTTGCACAAAAAGCCGAGCGACCTTCAGTTCCTTATTGCCCATAGCTGGTGTCTCACAACGACAACCACGATGATTACTATCTTGTGCTGCAACAAACTCAATCAGCGAACGCTTTCAACTGTCTATTCAACAGGAAAGACACCTGATGGTCATACAGTGTTCTCAGACAGGCCAGTTAATTGTATCTCTCCACAGTCAAAAGCAATGTCTGACAAATTAAGTGAGGTGCGGTGCACTGAGGCACAATAGGTTTGCTGTCACTCTGCTACTGGAAGGAGGACAGCCAATTGTAATAAGCTATAATTAACGTCACTGGTACCAACAGCAGGGCATTCATATTCAAATTGGCTCTGTGAGTGCGCTGTACCATCTCTAAACCCCATGACTTGCTTATGTGCCTCTAATTTTTCAGTGTCTACAGGTACTTAACTGCAGGCATGGGAATTCTGGGTGCAGACACACACACTCTGACACAGACACACACAGAGGTTTAAACACTTACATTTCTGTGGATCTTTTCCTCCAGATCCTGGTTGATCCTCTGCAGCGCTGAGTAGCCGCTTTGTATTCTAAACGACACAATAAACGACACATTTATTTGTAGCGTGGCAGCTGAAAATAAGCAAATTGGCAGCTTCAGCAGAACAAGTCAGAGCTGAACCGCGTGCCACGGTTTCAGTTTGGAGCATTTGTGAGAGTTGTTTTTCACATTTCGCTGATCTCACTCTACTGATATGAGACATCTAACTCTTGGGTTTTCTTATGAAATTTTGGACTTCCTCATTTCTCACCAAATTCCTCGCGTGACATGATGAAACTTTTTGATTCCAGCGGTAACAGTGTGTTTCTGCAGTCAGGTCATACTGTAACTTGTGTTGGGGGAGTCTTATAATTAGACATGTCATCATTTTAAAGGCTCAAAAGTCAGAACAGTCTGGGAACCACCTCCTCTGCAAATTAACGGCAATAACAAGGGTGAAAAGGAGCAACAAAAACGTTATAATTTTACTGTGATGCAATTTTACTGTAAAGCTTCATGAAACGTTCCATTTCATAAAATAATTTTCATAAAATTAGCTGTTACAAAATCTGCTGTCTTTACTGTGAGGCACTTGGTGACTTCTGATCTAGATAAAATATAGATTAAATATAAACCAGCATACTTATTTACTATATTATAAAAGTCCAGCCTATGGAAATTATGTGGTAAATATGTTTCACTGCTAAGCTGATACTATTGAGTGTAGTACTCTCACACTTTAATTTAAATTACTACAAATACAGTACTTCATTCAAGATTTTAATAACTTTACCTGAAAATAGTTTCAGGTAAGATATTCTCTTGACTTACTAAGTTGGTCAAATAAAAGCACATTTCCTGCAACTGTCTTCAATTTAGTATGCTTCATTTAAATGATTCAAACTATCTGCACTGTGTTAAAATTTGTAATTACATATAGACATGTTGACAACATATCAAAAGACTCCAGCACAATATGCAGATATTTTAAGGTTCAAAAGCCAAATGGCTGCACGAAAGATGTTTCCTATTTCACATGTGGTCCTGAGTTTCCTCCTCGCACTTGTATAAGCTACATTTTGAGGTTTAACTTCCAAACCACTTCTTCCTTCAGCACATCAATGTCAAACTCTGCACATAGACCATTCTGCAAAGTGAAGGTCAAACATCCAAGTGAAGTTACCACAAGCAAAACAGATTTTTAGAGCACGGGGTCTTAAAGGTGCACCACAGCGTGCCACTTCGGCTCCATAATTGTTAAGAATCTTCATAGGTAAAATTGTTTTGGCATTTCACGTTTTGGCTTGCTCGATATCCCTTTCTGTACGAACATTATGTTCTTGACGAGTTTCCCGCTTTGGTACTAAACAGAGATAAAATCTGTATTGTTTCATTGTGTTTCCTGTTTTTCCTCAGATGACTGTTAAAACAACACCTCTGTGTCACGGAGGTGTAATGTAGTTTCTCATGTGTCTCTCATTTAATCTCATACTAGTCCTCAGTATCAAATGTCTTTTATATTCAGCTTGTGATATGAAGCCACTGTTCATCAGACCAGAACTCAAACGCTGCCAACTTTAGACACCCATGGGTAAATACTAGATTTGGAAAGTTCAGTGAAGCACTTTTCATTGTGGGAACTGAGCGATAAACAAATGATATAAACCTTGAATGGCTAATCCCAGGAGATTATTTTAAATTTTTAAAAAGGACCTTTCTCTAGATGTTTTTAACGCTGTTTGTGCATGTACGTTCAATAAGTGACATAACTACACTATGTTGTTGTTGTAGTCTCTGCCCATGTTTCCTCTGCAGTCTTCAGATCTTTGCTGTGGAAGAAGATCTCAGATTGCGTGATTAATGTCCATGTCAATGTCCAAATAAGAACAAATGTTCTCGAACAATTTTTCGAACACGGTGTGCCATCAAACCATCTTTTTGCTTCTTTATATCCTGACTGTTGGATAGTATGGAGGCCTACCTGCGCAGTTTATCAGTAAACTTGTCCAGCTCCTCTTGTGCTCGGCGCAGCTCCGTCTCCAGATATTGCCGCGTGGAGTCAAACTCACTCTGCAGCAGCTCCAGCTTGTGCGTTGTGTAGGAAAGCCTCTTCCGTAAGTCCTCCTTCTGCTCCAGCAATGAGCTGCATATGAACACACACAAACAGCTGATTATTGTGTTCTGGGGAGGATCTGATCCTGTAACTTGGGTACTGGAAATGCTTACAGTATCTGAATCGACTTAAAAGCCTCCACATATCTTTTTAATGCACCCTAGAGGGCATGCAGCGGTGATGAGAACATCATGAGAGGGTGATAAAAGCAGAGAAGTTGTGAGCAGAAATGCTTTGTATGAAGAAAACACATCTCTAATTAAGAATCCAGGCAAGGAAACAGAGCATTTAAGTGATTAGAGCATCAGATCTTGTGTTCAATATCAAAGCTCAGCAGGACATCACAGAAACCAAATCATCAATGAGATTGGTCCCACTGAAAAAAGAATGGAGGGTGTAATCTAGGATGAATGATGAGCCTATGAACTCTAATACATCATATGAATAGAGTGTGA
The DNA here is from genome assembly GCF_900324465.2 of Anabas testudineus. NCBI lineage: Eukaryota > Metazoa > Chordata > Actinopteri > Anabantiformes > Anabantidae > Anabas > Anabas testudineus. The sequence goes on along the minus strand of NC_046632.1, from coordinate 13,582,805 downwards.
AGGCTCAGATTTACAGAATAGCGATAGCCCCCACGTTATTCACAGCGAAAGCACAATGATGACTATTTTTAGAGTATGTGCATTACCTGGGCTTCAATCTAATAAAAGGGCAAGTGTGAGTGGGAAAAGAGGAAATGTCTGTTGCCATCTGTTGCTTAATGGACCCTGTATTGACGGACAGATGGAGGAAGGAGGGTAATGACTCTATCTGCGGCCGGATAACAGATATCAGGTAGTGGATGAAGATGTGGTCAGGTCGCTCTTTATATTTGCTTTCTTTGTCTCTTTTTCTCTCCTTTAACAAGATCATAGACGCAGATGGTGAGGGTGGAGCAATAAAATTAAATAAATAAATAAAAAAAACACCATCAGGAACAGGTTTGTTTTGATGCTTTTACTGAGTGGAGGTATCATCCAGTTTCCATCTAATTAATATGTGTCATAATGATTCTACAGTCTGTGGATTAAAGAGTGGACTGTCTCAAGACACAGCACACAAATCACACAGAGGTATTACTGACATTAATTAATTCAAAGACATGCCAGACACACACAATGTGTACAATGGATTTAAAACATTGCTTTGCTTGTATCTGTAATTTTAATAGAGTCTGTGGTCGACATGCAGTAAGTCTCTTTGAGCGGAATCAACCTTTTTTGCTCCAAATATTCATACTCTTCATACTTGAAAGACAAATGAGGACATTTTGATCCAATATATATTAAGTTTAGGCAGCTAATATTACTTGATTTAAGTTTGTAAAGCAGCAGCTACTTAAACCAGCCTGTCTATTAGCTACTGTACATCATGCTTCACAGTCAAGTTTTGTACTCAACCATTAAAAGTATTTCTTCCTCGAGCTTAGCTCGGCACCACAAACCTCTTGCACATGTCTAGTCTCCTTTGCACACAATAACCCAATGAAGTGTCTGTTAACAGAAACATTAATTTTACACTTGACCTGGAATATTTGTTTATTTTGCTGCAGCATCCACAGCGAAGTCAGTGAGTAAGAAGAACCTGCCTCCAGAGTGATTCAATGAACATCTCAAATGTCTGGATGACATTTCCCAGCAGCCTGCACCTCCTCACCTCCTGCTTCTCTTTGATTGGCAGGCATTAGTAGGGGAATACAGGTATTTGCTGTTTGATAGAGGATGAGTTTACGTGAAGCTCCAGGGATGAAAAATACCCCATTAGTGACCTCCTCCATGAGCAGGAGCTGAGTCAGACGTAATGAGTGCTTTCATTCCGGTGAGATGAGATGACAAGGCAGCATGACTTCTGGACTCAGAGAGGTGGGATGGAGCTGCTTTAGCACGACAGGATGGCGAGAGGAGATACCTCGTGGGCGGATGAGCGGACAAACAGAAAAGAAAACGAGGACGGATGGAAAGATGGCGTCCAAGAGATTCGCTCTTACCTCTTTTTTGAATGTTTGCCGCCATTTCGAGGGACTTTTAAGGCGGTTTTGCCAATGTATATCTTTTTCATGGTTTGTCTGTGTTCCTTCCCTCTCATGTGTTTATACAGGTTGACCACAGGAAGCCGGCATGTGTGTTACTTTCCCAAAGGAGACCAGCTAAGTCTGGCCTGCAGAGATACTGAGTGCTCTGCCTGTGTTGACCCTGCCGAACAAAGCAGACACACAGGTTCGCAACTGTTAGAAAACTACACGGTTAAACCTGCAATCAAATTATTTTCCCAAAATTAAAAATGTTGTTTTGATGTTGCCAATATTTTTGCAATAACAATCATTTGAATGGCAAGATTCCCCACAGTTTTGTCCTTGGCAGGAAAAGAAATGCTGACACAGCATTAAACTCAACCGTTTGAAGATTAGCATTTTGTAAAAGTAAGAAATAATGAATAAAATTTTATTGCTTTCTTATACATTTTCTCTCTCACTAAGATACACTGAAGCCTCAAACTTTGCTGTTAGTCCTCCAGAATTTAAGAGGAAGAGCTCAAAATGGTCAAAATTTGGGGAAACGTCTTGGTATTAAAGTCCCATAAAAGCTCAGTTTCAATCAGAAGTACTCCTCTGTAATTTTAAATATTCATGACTCAACAGAAATAGTTTTTGAGCACAACACTCAAAGAGTAATGTGCATCTTTGTAAGTGTGTTGGTGTGGCTTGATACGGCTTTTAACAACTCAAACCAACATCTGTGTGCACGTACAGCATTGATTTAAATACTGTCAAACGTTTGACTGACACATGTTAATGTGTAATACAATCTTTTTCCGTCTGAGTAACGCCCACTAAGAAGAGCTCAAAGAAAACATAAAGCACAGAAACAGCTCACGTCCAACGACCAAAACAGCTTTAAATGCTGCTTTAATGCAGAATCCCATCACTCATAGTAGGAGGCGGATTGAGAAAATGTCTTTTCAGGGCATTTAAAAGAAAAAATCCATTTCTAGGTTTTATGCCTGCACTTCTGTTCCTGTTGATTGCCTTGGAACAGTGGCGGTGGATGAAAAGCCTACGTGACAGGCAGATTTCAGACTTATCTGTAAAAACAAACATCCCTCTAACCCTTGTTGCAAACCTGGTGTCTTCATCACCTGTATGTCCAAACACAAAGGACATGAACTGACACATCCACCCAATCCGAATGAAAAGAGTCTGACAAGGCCATTACGCTGAAAATTCTTTTCTAAATATTTCCTCTCCGTCTCCTGGATATCAGTGCTATCTGCAGCACAGGTGCAGCTGTCAGCCCACAGACAAATGGTGTGGGTTATTAGATGAGACGACCTGTCAGAGCTTGATCAAAGCTCCTGTGATCCAGGCGCTGGACTGTCCACTCGGACGGGAAACAATAACGGAGTGGGGATGTGAGTGCAGTCGCCCGGGCGAGCATCACATTTGGGATGCGGTAACCATAGATACTGTAGATACATATGTGTAAAAAACCAGATGACATAGAGAAACATGTTGATCCACCCGGTTGCTGGGAGGTGATTTATGCTGCTAGCTGAGGAGGCAGGCAGATGTGTACTCCTCCAGATGGTGACAGCTCACAACCACCACTGGAGCCTTCACTCCAGCTGCTCCCCTCTGAGTCATAGCACAGCAGCTCTGGATGTGTGTGTGTGTGTGTGTGTGTGTGTGTGTGTGTAGCATTCAGTGGGTGTGAACAAGTCGTTCAGTTTGTGTACGTGTAGCAATGTGTCAGTTTATACACGTAGGTGTGCCTTCATGTCCACGGACTGATGCACGAGTGTGTACCTGCATGTCTCCGTGTGTTTGCTGTGTGTTTGTGCTGCGGCATCAGCTCTGCCCAATCATTCCCCTTCTCTCAGGAATGAAATACAGTAAACCAACGCTGTCAGCCGCAAAAGTCAAAAAGGACAGCTGTTAGCAGCATATCTCAGGCCACCTAATGGTGTCCGCTGTCAAAGCGCCAACAGCAGTCCTTGCTCATTCACTCACTTCTTCTTCTTCTTCTTCTTCCTTTAGCCGATCCTCACACTGCAGCAAAACCATAGACGGGGCTTGTTCAGATGGCGCTGCCTGCCACCCACTCGTGCCACACTGACATTTGAGAGCTTTGAAAAGGAGAGGAAGAGGGAGGTGGTGGAGGAGGAGGAGGACATAAAAGTTGGGAAATGGGGAAGAGGGAAAAGCAAAGAATACTAGCCAGAGTAGCTGCAGTTTAGCCAAAGACAGGAAAGAGAGAGAAGTCGGTGCTAAATTAGAGAGGAAAGGCGAAGAGAGTGGGAGTAGATTTGGTGAAGAAAATCTTAATTCTCCTTTTCTCTCTGTTTGTTTCTCTCTTCCTGATCACATCTACCTTGTAGATAGATTGGCTTTCAGGGAAAAGCCCTTATCACAGGACCAGACCTCAGCATTAGAGCAGCAGAAACCAGAGCGGCTGACTCATCCAGCTGCAGTAGAGAAAGAAGTTGAAGAAGATGCTCCGTCTGCCCCATGTGACTTCAGATTAACAAGCTAACCTGCAGTCACTCAGCCCAATGACATGTACAGTATGACTCAACCACCTCTTTGAAAAAAAAGTCAACTCTCAAACTAGGGTATTATTGTGAGTGTGTGTGGGTTTGTGTCTGTTTCTCTGTCCAGCGATGATTAACTCAGAGCAGACACCTAAGTAGTTACACACCAACTACCAACATCATTAGCAGCAGCAGAGGATAATGACCCGCTGAACGGATTTCATGTGCTGCTGATGGCACTTGGCACAGGGGAGTGTGTAATCACGACAACTGTCCCGAGAGGATTTCAGAGTGAGCAGAAGAGGTGATGGAGGCTAGCTGAGCTCCAAATATAAACACAGAAATATACACAGTTCTGTGCTGCTGAAACCCCACAGGCCACCACAAATAACAGAACAGGTCCAACGCTGACTCCGGAGCAAGATTTAAACATAGAAAATGACCGTGTTTCGTGTTTTGCTGCAGGTACAGTACCAGTGAGAAGAAGAAAAGCAATCCCAAAAGGTCAGTCTGAGTATACACACCGGAATTTTAAAGGAATATATTGGCGCTTTACGTATTTGCTTTCATGCCAAGAGTGAGATGAAAAGATGCTAAAACACAGCACAGTTGTTTATGAGGTATGATTTTACAACTCTAGAGATTTTAAGTTAAACAGTAAACTGTCTGAATTTGGTCTAAACAAACTGCACCTGCACCTTTTTAAATAAACATCAAAATATTAGAAAAGTGAAAAATCCTGTGTTGTTTACATTAAATTTACAGTATACAGTAAATCAGGAGCACTGCTCAGACAGTCCTGTGATAAAAGATGAAAGATATTAAGAAAATGCTAATAAGCAGCTGATTATGCTCCTCTAACTAGATCCAACAAATAAAACAGGAAATAGTATAACTACTAAGTGGGTGCCTTTCAAATGCTTGTTATAGTACATAAGACAGACTTAAAATGGAAAAATAAATATCCTTATCAAAGTTAGGTAAAAAAAATCCAAACCTCATGTTGCTGCATGTTATTGTTAATATGAATCACAGACTTGTTTTTTTTTCTGAAAATGTTACAAATCATGTAATTTAAAATAAATAGAAGTTAAGTGTAGAGGCGGAAAAAGCCCCAAGCTGTAAGTTCACTGACATACACACACTGTACTGTATGGACACAGCACATTAGACACACATACACAAGCACATGCTGTGTGCTTCAGCCTCGAGACAAGAAAATCGTGTTACGGTGCCAGTGAATCCTACTGAGAGCTATCCTAGCAAAGCTGCCGAGACCTCGTCTTCCTCCGACCCAGAATCCAAATTACTGATTACTTCTATTACGAATCCCGGGCTCTGATTTACTTATGCATTTGTATTTTCCCATGAACTTTAGTGTAAAATGACCACAAATGTGTCCACTCTCATTCGCTAACACTTCCAATTTCTCACTTTCCAACAATGCAAGTGTTCTACATAAAGTAGGTTACCAAATGTTGTGGCATTTGGCTCCTTTTTACACATAATAACGTTCGCCAGCTTTTCTGCCACCAACAAAAGGAGATGGGATGGAGAAGCACGAGCAGATTTCAAAAGGGTTCAACTCATTAAAAATAGAACAGACACAAACATGCACACACACACACACACACACACACACTTTCCACCATCACAACATATTGTTTACGAGTGGAGCTCGAACGGACAGGTAGTGATTAGACGCAACAAAGGAACCACCTCTGCAAATCTGCTAGGCTGCAGTTTAGTGCTCTGTGTTCTGAGTGTGTGTGTGTGTGTGTGTGTGTGTGTTTGCCTCACCCTCTTATACATATGTAGTGGGTGGCTTAAAAGTACTTACAGGTCCATCCATGAATCTCAAGAGGCGACCTAAAGAGCCTCCGCTCAGGCATGCATGAATGGAGATCTTGAAAAAGAGACTATATTGGGAAAATACAGAAAGCATCATAGCGCAGTTTGATGGCATAGTGCCATTAATGTAGTGGCATATATGAAAAAGATACAGCCACTGTTTCATTTATTTATGTGTTTTATCCCTTTTAAAACTCCCTCGCATATTGGGAAGGTCACATCTAAAAGGTTTATTTGGTGAAAATAGAGGTTTAAAGCAATGGTTTTGGGAAATATGTTTGCTCTTTTGTAAATATTAGAGAACTCGGCCATCATTGACTCACCATAGAATGACTGGAAACAAGAGGAAACAGCTAGCTCATCCCATATCTCTAAAGCTCACTGTTTAACACATTATTGACAAATTTTTTATAACCAGTTTCAAAAAGAAAGTGTAAAAATGATGGTTATGTCTGCATAACTTCACATGTAGCATCTGACAAGCGTAAAAAAAAATATTTTCAGTGTTTTCACTGACCAACTTAATAGTATTCTTTAAAATAATAGCAAATTTAGAGTTTGATGCCAAACAAGTTGGGATGGATTTATGTTTGTCACTATGTTACATCATCTTTGTGCCACATTTTCAATCAGGGACATATCTGGATTGCAGGAAGGCCACTCAAGCATACACGCTACACGTCTGTGTTGCAGAACATGCAGAATGAAACCTGCCATCTTTTGTCACCTTTTACTGAAAACATGCACTGACTACTTGAGAAAAGATGTGACATCAAGAAACCTTGGTGTCTTCATATGTCTCTCTAAAATTTGTAACCCTCTGCTTTCCAAAAACGTATCAGCTATCTTCAAATTGGGCCCTGAAACAGGCGTTTTCACAGTTAGTGAGGTGCCCACTGCTGCATGGACTGTAGCAGTATTGAGACATGTACTGCAGATGTGAGTAGTTGCGGTCAAGTTAAAGCAGATCTGCCATTGTTGCAAATATTCCTACTGTACTTAAATTACACCATACAGCTGACTTTATGACCCTTTCTGAAACTCTTAAACATTAGTGATATATATAATCATTTAATTACACTCACAACTAAAAGTTTCTTTAGACTTTATCTTTAAATTTAAATTTAATTAAATTAGTGTCATGTGCCCTTATTTTAGGAAGGAACTGATTCAATTGTCAATTCTAGTCAAATTTCTTGCACAAAAATTAAGTTATAGCTGCTTTGATATGCACTTAAACTGGTCAGACCTTTACATGGCCGACTGGTTCATCATCGTGAGGAATAAATCTGACCCGTACGGTCTGACCGCTGATGCTGAAGGGGGCAAAGGCGAGGAGGAATAATAGGGTTGAGATGGTAAGATACACTTAATGACCCCCAGAGGAGCTGTCAGGAGGCAGAGACCTGCAGACAGAGTGGGAGAGAGAGGCTGACTGTTCAGACCACAGAGGAGAGGAGAAAGCATTAGTCTGTTAGTCCAACACTGTCCACTTAAGCTGATCAAAACTAACCTCTAGCCTCTTCAGACCAGCCGCTCTCCCACACCACTTTTATACAAATACTGTACGTGTGGTCTTTTCAACAATTTGCTGATAATAAAATTCATAATGGATTCAACTGTGGCTGAATTTAATTGTTAAATAAACCAACTCTAAGTCCTCAAATCTTAACAACCATTTAGGTTAATTGTCTCTATCCTCTCTTATAACTTATATTTGTGCCTCCTAAAATAGCAACTTAACGACAGGTCCTAAATCATAAAGCATAATGGTTTGGTTCCATTGAGGAACTATAGTATATGATTAGGTTGCGTAAAAAGACTGTAGTGTAGCTTGAAATGTGTATTTTTTAGCATTATGGACCTTGCTTCTAAATTGCAAATAAAGCTTTTTTTAGGGAACATAGTTGTAACTGCATTACATGTTCTATTTAAATAAATACTCACAAATACGTTTTCACCTAATATCAAATCTTGCAGCTCAACATCTAGTTAATTATTTTGGTTGTTCACAGCACTTAGTTAAGGTTAGGGAAAAGCTCAATGTGACTTCAGCTTATTCTTTGCATATGACACAATGTGCATTGTTTAAGTGGCAAATTCATTGTAAGAAGAAACTTTTAAGAAGTCAAAGCAACATGTTGTTTTTGTACTTTGGTAAATTTAATATGCTAGTGGGCAAATTTTATTACTTTAAGACAAAACCATGTTAGCTGTTTCTTTCTTTTTCATCTTGGCTGCGAGGCTAAGTTACCATCTATAGCACCAGACATGGATCATCTTGTTAAACTCACAGTGAGAAAGTTAATAACCCTATTTTCCAAAATGCCAAACTATTACTATAACTCAAATGAACCTAAATGAACAATAGATGAATGCAAGAACATAGCCAACACAGATGCTTCCTGTGTACTGGCTGCTTTAATGAGTATGAAAATTATGTGAATCATGCTCTATATGGCCTTCACACCATCAATCCAGCTGAACACCTGGAAGACTCAGAAATGAAGTGTTAGATAGCCCTCTCCACCGCCATCATCAAAACGTCAAATTAGGAAATACCTTTTGAAAGAATGGTATCTTTTGCCATTGTTCATCTTAGGTAGTGCTTGTATTTATACACTACCGCTCGAAAGTTTGGGATCACTCACAAATGTTTTAGATTTCAGAAGATTAACACATCTCAAACAATTTTATCTATTTCACAATTAAAATGAATAAATTATGTACATTTTTGCATAGAAGCCTATTATTAGTAATTGCCAGTCATCTGCATCAATCTCTTGGTTTGGATGCTAATTCAAGTTAATCATTTTATAAGGATAATTTATTATTTGAAAACTCTTCTGCAATTGTGTTGTTCGACTGAGAAAAGTTGTAGAGCAAACAAGTATCTGTATTTAGTGTCTAAACATCAGCAGTTGTTTCTTTACAGGTTCCAATAGGTACCAATAGCCACAAAGAAAGAACTTTCATTAGAGACCCGTCAGTTTGTTGTTGTCCTTAGATAGGAAGGCTATTCAATGCTAGAAATTGTGAGGAAACTTAAAATTCCTATCATGCTGTTGACTTCTTCTTTCAGAGAGCAGCACAAACTGGCTCTAACAGGGACAGAAAAAGGAGTGGGAGGCGCCGATGCACATCTCTGCTAGAAGACAAATATCTGAGAGTGTGTAGTTTAAGACAAAGACACCTCACAGGTCCAGTGGAGGTAGCATAATGACCTGGGGCTGTGTTAGAGGTGGTAAATTTATATAATAGAATTGATATCTAGAATGCCTAAAATTTGCTATTATGTGTAATAGCTGAAAAAGCTGTTTTTGAGTGTTTTTAACAGAACTTATTTATCATTTCCATCAAAATTATTATTTCTCTGACAATGTCAGCATGTCCTGTTCTTAAGCTAGATTTCCTATTCAGACAGTTTTTTTGTGTTTCCTTGGAAAACGATAAATTTTCCGCATGAGCTCAAACTTTCAAGCAGTAGTGTATGCATATATTATATGTCCTTGTTTAAATTAATTAAATTCATGTTTTAACAATTGTGGGTATAATACAGCAAAACTAATTATGAGTAGAAAGTAATTAGACAAGAGAACAAGAAATGGTAGAAAATCTTATGAGTATGTAATTGCAATTAAATATTTCACAAAGCAGTAGTTTTGTCTTTCTATACAGTGACATAATGTTTGATGATTTCAGTGCAGTTTAAGAAAATAAAATGAAAAACTTAATGTCTTCATTCAACATTTCAAACATCCAAATCTATGTCAAGCTCATCACACAGAGCAGCATAATAATTTAATTTAATCTTGGGTTGTCAGCTGTCACTTCCTTGAAGTGGTGTTTTAAAATTAAACACTTTAAATTGTTTTCTGCAGAGGATCACTGTTTGACATTTGCTTGAATATTCTGACATTAAAACACTTTTAAAACTCTGTAAAACTTTAAATCTGTTTATCCAACCAAGGTCTCCACCGCTCTGCTCAGCTGCGGAGCTGTGCTGTCACCATGTAAAATTTACATCTCTATCTCCACCACAGGACCCCATCGAGTGCAGGAGCCCAGCCAAGGGAGGGACAGAAATTGCAAAAGTGAGAGAGCGAGCAAGGGAGCAAGAGAGATTTCAGGACATTTCATCATTCTCATCTTGGAGATGAGGTGTGGGGGTGGAGGTTCGGGTGAGTGGGTGGGATGTAGAGTTAGGGTTTGGCTCTCAGGTAGATCCAACTACCTGTTTGACCTCGTCGCAGCTTCTTCAGAGGCCACAGGTAGCCTTGTTTCCTATTCAACAAAGAGTGAGGAGTAAAGGCACAGGACTACCCCCTCTTGTCTAGGCAGAGCTGCTATAATTCAATTAAAAGCTGTGACACAGAGGTGAGGACAATTGATGCCTCACATTGCAGACACAACCCGTCAGATTAATTACCCCTCAACGGCTTGTTAAACGGCTTTTAAACTGTAATCTGCCTGAAATCATAATAATACCATCGGTAATCGAACACAAAAGGGAAAGCTCAGGATCTATTTCCATCTGCACCGGATTAATAATGGTTCATTAGTAATGGTATTAATTAAAACGTGTCTGCTGTAGGACAGTGAGTTAAAAAGGGAAGAGAGAGAGGAAGAAACTACAAAAGCAACTCTCCTGCATCTTGTCCTGTTTGCTTTGCTGCTTTAATTCGTGTGTAGTGCAACCTTGATCAGAAAAGTGAGAGAGCACTTGTAATTTGGTAATGAGCTCATTAAAATCTGTTTATGCAAGCATGTGAAGGCATCACTTCAGTTATCACACAGGCGATGTGTTAACACTGAGGACTGTAATTCATCAGTGAGTTTTATTGATTTCAATATATAAAAATCATTAATCAGAGCTACTATTACTTAGTTATTCATAGTGAAGCAGCACTGTCATGCAGAGTAGTACACTCCGACAGGTGACCGTCCAAAATCACACAGTAACAGATATACAAGAACCATGGAAAGGAGCATTCAATTAAAAATCTTAATTGATCCCTTAGTGAAAAAGCTTTTTCACTAACGTCACATAACACTGCAGTGAATTTCAAGCCAAGAGATTCCCTGCATACAGTAATCAACCTTATTCTGTAGAAGAAGAATAAAAAAAAAAACCCTTTGACAAAGTATCAGAAAAGCAGATCATTTCTAACAGCACTGCATCAATAGACAGAGAGCACGAACTGACACTGCGAGCGCAGCCACATCACATACAGATGAGCACACACACACACACACATATATTCACACACAGAGGCACAGGCACGACCAAGCCAGCTTTGTAATCCAAATTAAAGATGCGAACGGTGAAGAAGTACCTTCCACTAATGCAGCGCTTCATCCCGGAGACAGAGAGATAAAATCCTGCTGCCTAAGCCTCGCAGGGGAACGGAGAACCCCGCCACCCCCTACTTTCAGTGTGCTATCTGGATTGGCTTACCCAGCTCTCCCTTAAAGCTCAGAGAAACCCCAACACATGCGCACCGCCCCACCACCGCTGCTGCCGCCACGGCACTCCAACAGCAGCAGAAGCGGCTGAGCCAGGAGGAGGAAAGACAGAGGGAAGTGAGGGAGAGAGAGACTGTGCAGGAGTGGAAAGACAGAGAGGAAGAGTGGGAGGGAAGGATCTTAAAGGAAGAAGACAGGGAGAACGCGGGGGCGTGATGATGGGATGCTGAAAGATGTGTGCAGAAAGAGAGAGAGAGGGAGATGGAGAGAGAGAGGAGGAAGCCTACCTGATGGTGTCTGTGTTGTTCATCTCTTTGTCAGGCACCTAAAGAAAAATGACAGCATGTTAGTGGAGGAGACCCGTCAAACTGGCCCAGGAGCTGCCAAAGAGAGCATCGCTGCAGCACACATAGTCAGCCGGAGAAGAAATGAAACATACATATTCAGCAGGCACGCTCTCTGTCCCCCCCACCCCTGTTTTTGTTTATGTTTCTTCCTCCCTTTCTCTCTCTGCCTTGCTCACTCTATGGCTCCCCTCATCCCCTCCTTCCCATCCACTCCAGCTCATGAGCAAGCCCATGCAGCGCTTCTCAGACTGCACCCGGGCGTCTACATCTGCGCTTACTCGAGGTGAGAAGAGAACAATCATATCATAGCAGGAGTGCGAGAGGAGAGAGTGAGAAAGATGGGAAGGAAGGAAAGTAGGAAGGAAGGAGGGAGGGAGGGGGAAACCTCCCTTGCAGCCAGACTGCAGATGCATGGCAAGCCCCCCCATGAGGGATACTGGCAGCAACTCAATATCCACGTTGAGGTGCTGCAAAGACAGGAAGTGAGAGAGAGAGTGGAGGGTATGTGGGAAGGGATGGAGAAAGAGTGGAGAAGGAAAAGGAGGGGAGGTGAAGGGGGGGAACAGGTGGTTCAATCTGTTGAATCTTACATCTCAAGTCTCAGGCTGTTCGGGAGAATACGTCTAATACAAGTCTGCTGTTGGCCCGTTTTTCTGAGGGCGATGAATTATGCATCATTCTCATCTTCATTCAAATTTAGGGGGTGCAGGCCGGAACAAGTGTGGCATCCATGCTGCTGTGTATTTTCTGCCTCATGACTGGAAAGTAGGTGTAACCATCTAAAAATAAAAAACATGCATGTGTAATAGCGTAATTAACAGAGGGCTGTCTGATCTTCAGGGTCAGTGGGAAACACGACCGAGTCAGAATACCAATGTAAAACATGTCTAAACCGGGCGATGCTTAATGAACCGAGCAGAAGGTTGTGTGCCTGTGAAGAATGCTTTGTTACTGCGAGGACTCGTGTGAAGGGGATGAAACTTTGCAGCGACACACACGCAGACTCTCACACACCACCACTAGTGAGATGAACACCAACAGGCTCACATGCTTGCCTTTCAGCCCCCACGCCACCCACCTTTTTTCAAGCAGTTGCTAAGGTGACGGCAAAGGCTGAATTTTAATCAGACAAAAAAAATAAATTAAGGCAATGCGATGTACTCTTTTGTTATTAAGTGGTAGCGGTGCCCATTTTGATGATGTGTCAGGTGTGTTTTGGGTTTGGGGAGAAATACTGACACACTGTAAATCACAACTGTTTGACAACAGTGGAATCAGTTGCTCGGAGTTGTTTCACACCATCCAGGGAATAATGCAGCAGCTGAAATAATAAACATTTTGAAATAAGATAGATGGATTATCATCTGCCACTGAGATGAATGTCATGCTGAGACAGCAAACGCACTCCCATTTGATGCAGTAATTGAGCCATCAGGCCTGTGACGTGCATGTTGCTGCTATAAGTCTGAGCAAACCACCGGTTGCTATGTCTAAAGAAAACAGTCACTTAAACAGCTTCTCTGCACCTACAGCCATTTTAGCAAGGTTTATGCATCAAGCTGATTAAATGATGAATGTCGCACAAGAAGCGGTGGTGAGTGGTCTGACTCGGTAAATGACTCCATTGTTCATTTCAGATTGTTTGTGTGCAGGAGCTGCTGAAGGGAAGAATGCTAATGAGCGCAAGCCATAAAAGCCCGTTCACTGGTCAGCGTGAAGCGGCGCTCCTTTGTACACCCGCAGACACATCATCATCCATCTGTGGCGTAGCTCATCTGCGTGGACCAGCGGGAAAATGCACACACCCGTAGTTCAATTTGCTTTTTTCATCAAGACAAAAGATTTATGTTTGTAACTGCAGTAAATAAATTAACTTTCCAGTGTATGATAATGACTTGAGGCCTGAAGATGGAGTGACCTTTTTTTAAAACCATACTGCAATTACAACATCCTATCACACCCTAAGTTGTTATTTACACATCCGTCAGTTACAGATAGGCAGCTGTAGGTCATTAACAGTTGTGTTTCAGTCCAATTTTCATGCTCCTTTTAGCTCTGCTTTCATCTCCACCATCCATAAAGTGGCCCTTTAGCTGGTAAATGCTACACTGAGTTTTAAGCATGGATGGACTATGAAAATATTCACATTGCACAGATAACCATAACATTTATGCTCTAAACCTAACGCACGTTGAGGGGCATGACTTTGATTAAAGGCTGGGGCAACGTTCATCACTCACCGTGTCGATGCCCCTGGGCAGAGAGGCTGATCTGTAGGGGTATCTGGAGAAGTCACGGTGAAACTCCGGAAACAGGGTCGTCATCTCAAACCCCTTACAGAACTGTGGGGCAGGTGGAATCGTGTGTTTCTTACCTATCTTCAGCTGTGGTGCTGTATCTCTGTTTATGTCCAGGTCGTGTATGTTGTCCTCCCTCCTCACAGTGTCAATGTCTGTCTCCAGATAAGTTTTCTGTGTCAGGACAGGGACAGTCTGTTCTTCTTGGGGCTTCTTCTGCTTGTGTAAAGCACCCTGCTGTTGGGCCACTAAGTGCCTAGGGCTCCACTGAGTCACCACTTGGTTCTTTTCTTCAGGCTGTTCTGGTTTTGTGCAGGTGGAGCTGGAGGGAGAATCTGGTCTCCCAAGTGCCTGCAGGCAGTTTGGGTCAAGCACATTGGAGGTCACCTCATCCAGAAACTGTGAGAACTTCAGCTTGGCTTTGACCCTTTCCTCCAACAGCAACTGCAGTTTTACACTCTTAGCGCTGGTGTGGGTTTCTGCAGAGCCCCTCCCATCATACAGCCCACCCTTCTCTGGCCATCCTTGGAGTTTGTTATGGTTGCTGTCTCCTCCCTGCTCCACCTGTGGATAACATGGACCGTGTGACCCTCTGAAAGGCCTTGCTGCAAACTTCCCCCATCCTCTCTCGTGCCTCAGTCGAATTTGAAAAGCTTCCTGGCTCTGTTTCTTGATTGAACTGTGCAGGAGACAGGTCACTCCAGAGCTCCAGCTGTACAGACTGCCAGTACCCTCGCTGCTGCTCCTGCTTCCCCCTGGGCTGCAGCTGGGGACACTGGAGCTGGATGGCTGGCTGGGGGAGGACTGATTAGAAGACAGGCCTGTCAGCTCTTCTATCCAGACCTGGTCCCCATTAAACATGGGGCAAAGGGCTGCGGAGGAAGTCCAAGAATTTGGTGATAGCTGGCCCTCCTTGGCTGTGCCTCTATGGGAGAGGAAGCAAGCTGCGCTCCTTGTCCCATCCATCGCTTTAAGTCGTGTGTGGATGTGTTCTGTCTGTAATTGTTAAAGCTGGCAGATGATCCATGGTCCAGTGGACAGCTCCGATTTTAAAGAGTTCTACCCCAATCCTGCCTCATTATTGTGCAAGCCTGACCTAGAAGGGATCCAATACATTTCACTCTAGGCTGAACAGATGGCCTCCTTCAGTGCCAGGAAAACCCCCTGCTATGTCAGACAAGTACATCCGTGACTTAAAATTTAATGCAGAGCTATGGAGATGTCTCATTACTCCAGGTCAGACTGACAAAAGTGTGACTGATTTTTTTAATATCACGTTTTTGTGATAAGATATTCTGAAGGAAATTAAAGACGCAGGAAATCACTGCTGCTCTGCTGTTAAACTGAGGAGCTCCAGGTTAATGTAAAGAAATGTTCATACAGTCTTTGCTAGTTGAGCAGAACGTACTCAGAGGGTGCTGTTCTCAATTAGACCATCAGACAGAGCATGCAAAGCATTTTCAGGTTTTTCCAGGTCAATGGCCATAGAACAGAATTGATCTAACAGTGCACATGGCAGATAAAACACAGACTAATGGACAGGCCTGTTGAGTAATGGATTACAGCCATCTCATCAATATCCCACAGATATTGATCCTTATGAAAAAGCTCTAAGATGTACTGTACGTTTGAAATGGAAAAAGACATTCTATTATGGATTAATAGCTAATAATGGGTATTTTTCTACTCGGTTCAACTTGAGGATTTAGGATACACACACACACACACAGATATTAACACTATCAACCTCTGGTATCTAAGATAAAAAAAAACTGTGAACTATGAATTCAATCTGTATATATAGAACACAGCTTCCACATACTGAATTCACATGGGTCTACTAATGTTCATCAATATTCAGGTGGTTACATAACTACATCAATAATACCTCTGTCAGTCTGTGCATGGGAGGAGAGTGAGAGATTGAAACTGGCAAGAGAGTGACAGCAGTTTAAATTAGATGCCATGTACCTAAAAGAGTCATGTGGTGTGAGATTGTAATCGTAAGTTAAAAATGTAAAAAACGCTGCCTTATTATTTTTGGTATATTTAATGTTTAAATAATCTGCTCTTCTTTAGGCATGTGCTGTATGTAACACTGTACAACTTTTTGATTTTCCAAGCCATTATGATCTGATGTGACACCACAGAGCAACTTTTCCTACCTGTGTTTTTACCCCGACATCATACTGTACACTGCATCTTGTCATGCAGGATCCAGACTGTTTCGCTCTCTAGAGGTATCATTAGTGCCACATCTGATATGTAGGGTCTTAGCCATGACTGGGTGGCCTGCTGTGCGCATGCGTTCCTCCAAACATGGGCCCTACGCCCCTGCCTGCTGCTACAGCCCAGCCGGCTCACAGGACACCCAGGGGACCACCCTGTCTGGTACACGGAGGAGCACCAAGCCTTCAGCACACAGACATATCTCTATATCATTTTCTTTCCGCTCCATACTTCTTTTATCTTTTCTCTTCAGGCCCCATTGTGCCACCATTTCTCACCACTTTCAGACTTTCTAGACAGACTCGGGCCTCTTCTGTGATGAATGTCTTTAATAATCTCTTTTCAATCTCAGGAGGAGGAGAGGGGTGGGAGCCAATTTAGAACTATCGCCCTGACGGGAGAGACTGTCAGCCCGTGGCTGCCCAGAGGTAATGGTGCTGAAATGGATTCCTGCTACAAGCGTAGGAGATGATGGTGATGCTTCCTTGCTTTCCCTTCCACTGCCTGGCTCAGCCTCTGCAGGGGCCACACTCTGTGTCCCTTGCTAAGCCTGCAGAGCGAACTAAATGCCACAGCTGATCGGCTCTGGCCACGAAGAAGTGTGGCGATGTGCTGCTCAGCTGTTACTATGGCAGTGTATTTTCTCTCTGCCTACACTTCTTGTCAAATCAAAGGCTGCTCCGCCATCTGTCCACATGGTCTCATGCTAAACTCTGGCTGGACAGGAAGCCGACGTGATCGTTCTCAAAAATGACAAAAGCCATTTTAACTTGTGGCCGAATTACAGCAAAAACAGAACAGAACATTTATTAGATATGGCAGTGACAAAGAGCAGCCCAATCCCATTTCACACAGAGCAGATAAATCTAAAGCGCTGCAAGAAAAAGTAATCTAATACTTTCACTCTGCACCATTTAATGTTTTCACTGACAAAATGTGGGAATTTATAGTTCGTAGCAGAAGCCAGACCTAAACTTCAGTCAACACGCCAACAGCAAGATCACTGCAGTACTCTCCTGGTAGCCTTTCACAGAAACAGGCAAAGCAGTGATTGATTTCAGATTGTTAGAAGCATTTTCAGAGAATCACTTAAGCTGTTTCCATTTTTAGTTCTGCATATTGAATGCTCAGGTATGGCGTTTACTAACTGCGGCTTGTATCTTAGTCGAAACAGTCAGTAATGGCTAACAGGTGCTCTGGTGAATAGCCAAAATGAGGAAACTGCATGTCAATGTGGCATCAGTAATACATCTCATGCAGAGACACTTGTCAATGCCTCTGGACCAGCGGGGTCGCTTTCAGAGAACCACACTGTGCAATCAAATGAGAATGGGCTAAATTGAATAAAGGCCAGCTCTTTCTGAAAGTGTAGAGATAGGTTTCCTGGGATCCCCGCAAAACACACTGTCAAGGCTGCAATAACATCAGTCAGACAGCAATTACAGAAGCACATAATGCATACCACGAGGGTGATGAGCATCTGTTTCAAACAAGAAGGGTGTTAGCACAGGCGAAAAACTGTGTATAGTTTAATCTTTACAAAGCATTCACCAACGGCTCTATACTGGATCAAAGACTTCAGCAGTGTACACAACCCCCCGTCACACTAAAGATGCACAGTATGTCTATCTAAAGCTTCAATTCGTGTGCGGTTAGAGTGGATATACCACGCATCCTGTGTCTATATGGTTGTGGGGAGGGTGGACCAGCTGACCTCAATACATGTCATTATCATGCCATAGTTTTCTGTCAACAGAGCCTGTCATGTCCCTAAGAGTGCTCCACCAACTCAGTCACACAGCAAATGGTGACTGAAGCATCGTGCAGCAGATTCCCCGAGTTGTTTTCACAAGTGTCGACAGACTTCACGGCTGAACAGCACAACGGAGTGAGCGCCACCTGCAGAAACTCAAACTTCATCAACAGAAACTCAGCTGAGGAAGACCAGGAGTGGGTTTGACTTTTATCCTGGTTTTGTTCTTACATGGAGTAGTGTGACTAGTCGTATCCTTGTTCGCACGATTCCAATAATATCCACGTTGCTTGTCCTCTGTATGCAGTCATGTCTTTCTCATCAACTCTGTGTTTTCTTTATCAGGAAAGGAAATTCATAAACCTGGCACAAATTCATGTCACAATTTTTAGATATTGGCGTGTGCGTGGTAGTATATCCAGATTTCTCAAAACAGGTTGGCGTGAGTCAATATTTAGGGACATTTCCATTGCATGCTACAGCCTGCAGACAATATTTTATAACATTCAATATGATACCGCTTTTCAATTGTGTCTATTCCTGCATTAATATGATTTAAAATGTGATAGTTCTAAAAATGCAATTATTAAAATTTGTCAAAAATGTGTTAAATAATTAATAATAAAACTAACAAAAGTAGAAAAACAGAATTACATTAAGGTGTTTCAGAGAGGCCCTGCTTTATTCAAAGAACAGTAATCTGTGTCTTCGCTATCTGATTGATAGCACCCCCCTGTAGAGTTGTTTCTAACGGTGATGCTCACCAGGCTGGAAAGGGTTACTGAAGAAATTCAGTTTGGGCTCCAGCAGTTGACTGGCAGACAGATTGTATACAAATGGAGAACTTTCAACACCAATGTTACACTCCCCAGGAGTGGTCGCGCAACAAGGATCACACCAAGAGCAAGGTGTGTAATAGTCTGGGAGGTCATAGCCATGGCTAAAGGCCTCTCCTGCAGGTATGATTTCCGTTTTCATGAGTCCACTGGCACAATGGTGTTGTTCCAACTGACTGAGGCCAAAACAACTCGAGTCCAGCCTGTACTCCACGTAAACATTAGGTGTCTGTGCTCCCAAGTTGAAAGTGGAGTTTATTAAATAAATATTAATTATTTAATAAATGTTTTCAACATATCCAGAATGAAAAGGCATCAAGCTGCTCACCAAGGTAGTGGTGGTCCAAATAAATTGCTTTCACAAAACATCTACCTACAGGTTTCTGGCCACTAACCAAGAAAACATATTTAGAGCAAATTGCTTGTCAAGAAGATAAATGCAGCAGCGGTGTATGAGGATACTGTTTCAACGGTTGTTTTTCTGTAACTTTCATGTGGCATCCTTGTGCACGTGCGCGTGCACACACACACACACGCACTCAGAGGGAAAGGGTGCCAATTATAGCAACTGTGTGATGAGGTTTCTCATATTGAGCCCCATGCTACCTTTGCCTCTAATCCTTTGTTATTAATTATATCTTCAACAAGCCTACACAGTTCTTGTCGTGTCAGCACCGTGTATCCATGGCAACAGCCGGTTGGTCCCAGCTCTCGTCATGCACACACACACACTCTGCTGCCTGACAAAACCTTGTTTCGCTGCAAAGATGCTCCACTGACAAGATGAATAACTCAACTGTGGCAGAAGATTAGAAAATGAAAGTAAATCCGGACCCCCAGAGCGTAGCTCAAGATTCCTCTCCACATCTGTTTGAACGGAGGAAACACAGCTCGTAACCATTACTGTGGTGACCAAACTAGTGAAGATGCCTGTTGCTAAATTGTCCAAAGGTATTAAGAAAGCAATTCAGTCACTAAAGATCTGCCTTATCGTAGTGAAACGTATATTTCCATATTAAAATATTAATGAATTTATACATTTGCAAATGAATTTCCTGTCAGTTGTTTAATTTACTAATACATATACGTATATTTTGTAAACATAATTATGAAACATTACTACAAAATCATTTATCATCTCCATCTTAATCAACACTAAATAATATCCATATAATGATATGACTGTTTATAGTATTGTCTAGTGTCCTCACTTTTGCTTCAACAACGTTTCTCTCCTCACAAATTTCTAATTAATAGGGAATTTGTCCCACAGATTTTACCAATCTGTTTCTAGATCCTGAGTTGTAATATATATAAAGATAAAATAAATGATTATAAAAGCATAATGCTCTTAGTAAGTACAATCTTGTATGTTTTTACTTTGAGAATTCACAATTAATGGTATTACAAGAAAATGTTTTCACAAAAAGATTAATGGCACAAGCGCCCCCTGGTGGCTTTGTCTTTCCTGTACATGTGAGTTGGGCAGCATTCTCCATCAACTGAATCTAAACAGAGGCGTAGGGGACTAATGACAGACAGATGTGATCAAATCTATGAATGGTGGAGGACAATAGGACAGTCAATATAACAATAAAATAAGGTATAGATTTATATTTCTTTTGCAAACAAACTAACCAACTGCTGTTAACTGTTAGCAATAGATCAGTACTTAACTTTCTACCTCTAAGAACGACCAGCAAAGTGGCTTTCTCCAAATCCCTGTATTTATTCAACTTTTGCATTTGACAGAACTCAGATACACCCAAACAGAAATCAGAGCATTACCATGTATTACTATCAATGTAAAACACATGAACTACACACACACACACATATCCACATACACACATACAGTGATATCTGCAGATACAGTATACAGCAGATATGTAGTCACTATATAAAAACCATGCTACCATGATGGAAAAGTGCAGTTACAGTGTGCTGATGAACAGACGGACGTTTAAAAGTGAGCTCGCAGAAATACTTTTGTGCACAAAAGCAAATACAACAAAGAAACAGCATCAGTGTTCCACTGAGGTGAGTACTGCAAGACACCATAAATGATGAAAATATCTTGCCTTGTTGGGTTCAGTTTAAATGCATTTGCATTTTTGCATTATCTATCTAAAGACTACAATCCATAAGGACAAAGTGAAAGCATGTTTTTAGAAGTTTCTACTAATTTATCAAAAAGACTTGCTTGGTATTTTCATTTGTTGACAAAATGTAAAAAAAGAATAAGAAAATACAAGATGACACCAGCCCTACACTTTAAGTTGCAGTAGTGACTGAATAATAAAAGTTACAACACTGGGTTGTACTGTCCGTTATCAATAAAATGGAGACTATAAAAACGCTGGTGAGACTGTAAACGTTTTGCAGTGACTTCATTTAATATTCAAACCCTTCCCTTTTTGGAAACTTGTGTTTTAGTGTAGTTTTAAATTGGTAAATGTGTTCTTCAGTATACATGGGGGAGCTCCCCCCTGCATTAAAGTTGGTGTTGTGGCACACATGCTTGACATTGGATACGTCGGATACGGATACGTAAGTGCAAGTTCGGTCACAGGGAGAGCACACATATATAAACCCCTGTACTGGTTTGACTCCTGGACATACGGTATGCTGACATGTCCTTGGACAAGACACCGAAATGCCACAGAATCATCTATTGGAGCTGTCAAAACAACAATTTCCCCAATTTTTGTGATTATGGATTACTGGTTAATTAAATCTACAACACAATGAAGTTTCAAAGGGTGAAGGTGTCTGAGTCGTCTGTGGAGCGACTGTATATAGCCTATGTCAAAACCAAAGATAAATAAAATAAAAGTGTATAAAAGTGTAAAGAAATTACAAAAAACTCAAAAAAATACAAAAACAATTTTCTGAGTAATTCAGAAAGGTAAACAAATAGATTATAAAAGGCACCCAGAGGTAATGAATCAGGTGTTTTGCTTCTAAAACAGCATTAAGAAACAGTGAATGGCACCTAGTGTTGCTTTAAATATAGACCATCAATAATATCCTATCATAAAGTAAACAATACAAAACAGTTTATAAAATCCCTAACAGTAGGAAACCCTATTGACAGAAGTCAAATATAAGTCAAAAATTTTTTGGAGCAAAGCTCATGTTGCATTATTTTTACCATTATTCCTTTTTCTGCTGAATGAGTTTTCCTTTGTGGTACTTCTGCCCGATCCCATAGGGAACATGAGCGGAAATGGTTCCCAATTCCTTGGCCCCTTCAATATGGAACATCTGATCATCAAAAAAGATGTGTGGTTTAATTTTCTGCAGCAGGGGCCCTTTAGGAGCCCCGGCTAGGAAGAGAGCCTCATCAATCTCCAGGCCCCAACTGCGAAGCGTCTTTAGTACACGAGCTCCTGAACTGGCAGCACTGCGGGCTGTGACCAGGTAGGTTCGGATGGGACAGTTCAAACGCTCGTTCTTAGCGTAGAATTTTCTCTGGAGCTTCCCCAGAGCCTCGAGGAAACATTTTAAAGGACCCTGAAAGATTCAAAAAGTTAGATGAACTTAAATCGAGCGACAGATTAGATCCTAATCTGGGTAAAAAAACGTGAGTACTTTGTATAAGTACATGTATATGTGTATTTATTATTGTTACTACAGAAAACAGTAGTTACACGTTTGTTTTTGAACTGATGATAAAGATCGTACTAACAGGAACAGGTATGATGGAATAAATAATTGATGAGCGAGCACAGCAGGTTCTGCAACCGTGCAGTCATTTGCCAGCACCTGATGTGCACGTTTCACCACAGTTGTTTTAACAGCTAATGTATCTGGTGAACTCTTCTGTTCTGATTGTGTGTTTACAGTCATTTACTTTCTCTGCATTTTGCATTTTAAGGTGAGGGGAGATCCACTGTAGAAGTCTGAGACAATTAGCATCATTATATTAGATGATTCCCTTGGAGTAATCTATATATATACATATAGATATAGCGATAGAACCGACATGTTTGACCATCTGTTACCTGAGCGAGAGGTTTGTTCTCAAACTTCTTCTCATGCTCGAAGAAGGTGTCCAGGCCGTGTTCCTTCACGATGATTTCTGACTCATCTGAGAAGAGGACGGCGTCGCCATCGAACGCCACTCTCAGCTGAGTGCTGCTCAACTCGGTCTCCGTGTTCGGCATAAACATGGTGGCTGCAGCGATTCCTGAAGACGCAGGTGAGAGTTTGGACAATGTGTTCATCGTACAGTTTAACACAAAGGTGAGGTGAGGTCCTCTGACCTTTAGGCCAGCACTTATCAATGGATTTTGAGTGTTTATGCTTAATATCTGCTTAATATGCTTCTTTTGTCTGTATTCTGAAGACATAGAGCCAGAGTCTTCAGCCAGCTCCTTCTTTCTGCACAGTGTGGGATTGAGATTTCTCTAAATTGTCAAATTCAATAGGCACATGTATAAATATCAGCAAAGTATAAAAACATCTTCTGGCTGCTGAAGGTTGACAAAGAGTTTGAAAACGGTCACGTAAAAAGGAACTGGGATTATAATCTGACAGCAGTGTACCTTCGCCGATGGCCTCTGTGACTTTCTCAGAGTCTGCGGAGAGGTAAAGGTTTGTCATGTAGGCCTTCAGGTAGCCTATAGGACTTTTGCCTCCTGTCATGCAGAATCGCTCTATGGTCAGATCTGAAAGAATAAAGAGATGGACGTATGTGAAGAAAGAAAACTCATGTAAACTCCATGTTCTTCATTTCTATTGTGTGACAGATTAACTGCTACCCTTCATTACTGTACTGTATGTCTGTCGCTGTGTCAAACAATCAGCTGTTTAGGTCAGGAATCAGCGCACCATAGTGATTAATGCTGTTTATGAGACGCACTCCAACTTGGGCATGGTTGTTGGTCATTAAGACGATGTCGAACAGCTCCTCGCCATCTGGATAGAGCTCCCTCAGTCGAGCGTTAACATTCATCAGCGCCTGCAAGAAAGGACACACCCAGGATGCTGTCTGTTTAACACAGGGTTACAACACTGACGTTACAACATTTTAACCACACATCTTCCACTTAAGTCGCTGTCTGAAGGGGATTTCATCTTTTGTATTTAGAAAATGTACGAATATTTACAACTTCTGCACTGGTAACTTTGCTAATGCATACGTTTTTCAATTGCAAACACCAGTAAGCACATTTTCTATGAAGTAAAACTTTTGATTGTGAGCCTGAAATCCTTCAGAAACTGTCTTTGGAGAGATGGAAAGTTTCTGCAACAGGAATCATTAACATGCTCCAGTGAGTCATTGATTACCTCATAACCTACATTCAGTCAGATCCACATTTATTGTAACATTAGCATTAAACCCACAGTGTGTGTTGCCAGTTGTGGTAGCAGGACTGTCACAGATGTCTTGTCTTGTCTTGTCAGTAGTTGTACAACCACCAATAAATACAAGAATGACTTTCCTCTTGCTTCATCCTTCAATTTCAAGACTGATTAGAAGCATTAAAAGCAGAACTGAAGCGATTTAAAGCCACATAGTCTTAAAAACAATAGTTTGTCCTGTAGTTCCTCGTATTTAACATTGAAAAAATGAATGATCAGTCTGACTGACAAATAATTAGGAAGCTGTCTTTGATAAGGAACAGAAGAGTCCATTAATTATACTGGATCTGGGTGTGGGATTGTGCGTAACGTGTAAGTCTCAGCACTAAAACCTGGATTTGGATTCACAGAATGTGAAACTAGAATTCATGCAGCCCAGTTTTAGTCATGGTGATCTGTCATTTCTAATGTCATTAACCTGCTTTACGCGCACCACGCCCTGCGCTCACTGACGGACACTCGGGCCTACTGTACCTTGACGAAGGGGAAAGCAGCTCCCGGTTTGAGGGGCTCACTTTCATGCTCTTGTTGATGAGTCACGTACTTCTCGACTCCCTGTTCTTGGAAGATCTTCTTCTCTTCCACCATGTTGAAGAGGGTGCGAGAGGAGACGGCGATGGTGACAGCATACTGGGGTTTGGGCTGAGGAGGTAAACAAGGCGTTAACTGTGCGTAACCAAACACCTGGATGGTTTGAATTCATGAGCCTCTACATGCTACATAGTTGTAGATCTCACTGAAGCTTGTAGTAACAGAGTTTGCACGGAATACTTACAGGTCTCGGTTTGTTGGATTTCAGATTCTCAAATGCGGCTTTGGCCGCTGCCCAGTCTTTCTCCTCTGCGTTTTTCTCATTCGCAACAGGACCTCCTGTCTTGATTTCACTCATCTTTATAACCTCCTGTATGTTCAGTACTAAAAAGACCCGAATAAGGTGAGGGAGCTGCACAGGGAAACTTTGCGGAAATGTAGTGAGGGAAGCCCGGTAGGCGTGTCAGCGGTGACGCACGAAGGCCCCGGGCAACACTTACACTAGGGAGAGAGTAAAATGGATGGTCAGAAAGAATCTGTCATAAAAACTGATGGTGGTCTGTGTGTAAAGAGCATTGTTTTATGTGGGAGAGCCACCACAATCTGACTAGGCCTACTTCATGAAACATTAGTTATTAGTTACTTTGTGGTAAATATGACGCACTGAATGTGAACTTTACTTTTAGTAAATGTATTTTGATACTTTCTTACGTTTATTTTTTTGACAACTGGTGTCTGTTTCATAACTTTAAGTCAGCGATCGTTAGAGAGATTTTGGAGTAAGGATGGTTTAAAAGATGTTAAAGATGAAAATGAATTCAGAGAAAATGTGCAAACAATAAACAAAGTTATCTCCAGACTCCGGATGGTTATAAGAGGAGGACTGCACACAGACGTTCTTCTTTATTCAGGTATCATACTAAAAAAATCCAGCCCAGCAGTTCAGAAAACCGTTAAAACATTTAAGACTTATGAAAATCAAAGAATGAACACATCCAACTAAATCAAAATATAGCTCTCCATTCAGTTTGTGGTGACAATAAGTCAGTAGATCCAGATGTGCTGAAATCCCAATTTAGAGTTCTTGCAGTTCAGTTCTGTGCAGGTATAGAGTTACTGCACTGGGCACAAGTACAAAAGTTGAATTCTGATTATTCTTATTCTTATTTTATTTCATTTTATTTTTTAAATAACATAGATAGAATAACATAGAAGCTACTTTTACTGACAAAAAAACACTGAAACATTTTGAGTTTGCTCCCAACAAGAAGAATACGTTTCAGAGGTACTATGATCAAGAATCATAAAGCTGGAAAGGGTTACAAAGTGATGTCAAAGATATTCACCAGTCTACAGTTAGGTGAACAGTCTACAAATGGAGACACGTTGGTTCTTTGGATACTTCACCAAGAAGTGAGCGGCCAGTCAAAATGACCCCAAGTTCACAATGAATACTCATTAATGAGGTAAAGAAAAAACCCTGAGTGACAGCCAAAGATTTGAAGGCATCATTGGAGCTGACTAACATCTGTGTTCATGAGTCTACAGTACTTTAAACACTGAACCAGCAGGGTGTCTATGGCAGGACACCAGTAGGGAAGCTGCTGCTTATTATAAAGAACATTGCTGCACGCCTGAAGTTTCCCAAAGAGCACACAGACACTGCACAGCAGTATTAGCATAATGTTTTGTGGACTGATGAAACTATATTAAACTTTGGATTTGAAATTTGTAAAGAACACACAGCACTAAATCTGGCATAAAAAGGTCACTGCATACCATCATGAAAACATCATCCCAACTGTAAAGTATGGTGGAGGAAACATCATGATTTGGGCCTGCTTTGCTGCATCAGTGCCTGGCCAGCTTGCAGTGATTGAAGATGAATTCCCAAGTGTTGAAAAACAATTCTTCATAATAATGTGAAAACGTCTGTACGTCAGCTGAAACTTTGTAGAAGAACCTGGTCTAGTTATTGCTGCCAAGAGGGGTCAACTATTATTTAATTTCAAGGGTTCACATACTTTTTTTTCTACTAGCACCTTGAGATTTGTATGATTGTTCTCAATAAATACATAGAATATCAGAAGTTTATTAGTGTTATTATTTTGTGCACATTATATTTGTTAATACTCTTGACTTAGATGACGATCAGATTAAATTTTATGACAACTTAATGGAGAAAACCATGAAATTCCACAATGTTCACATACTCCACACATTAATAGTCTTTATTAATGCTGCCTTATCAGAAAGTGAGAGGTATTATAGGTGAGTCTTTTTCTTTGCTGCCCTTCATAATAAATGTTTCTAGACTTTTAAATACCGTGTTTTAATGTGCATTTATTTCTTGGTGCCGTCACTCACTCCGTCCACCGGCTCTCCTCCTCCTCCTCCGCCCCCTCCACAGTTGGTAGAGTCCGGGACGGAGCATCATGGCGATTGACGGTAAGTGCTCGTTCTCAGGTGTCCTGCGGGACTCAAGGGAAACTTTGCACGGGACAGAATGGGAGCTCCTTCTTTTCAAATCCCGTTTTTAATGCACCGGGGCTGTTACTGTGATTTTTTATTTTATTTTATTTAAAGCCAGCTTCTGTTTAAATGACGCCGTGAGTACCGCAGTGCTCCGGAGCCGGGACGGCAGCTCGCTGGCTTCACCGGGCTGATGATGCTGAAGTGCGGACACCGGCAGTGATGCAGGGACGCGTGAAGTGATGCTCAAGTGGACAGAGACACGCATGGTCCACAGTGCGTGGAAGGCGTTTGTAGAACAGCTGAATGCGGGGAATAATTCACACATTTAATTTGGCTTCAGCGGAAAATCACAGCAGCAGCAGCAGCAGCAACTACTTTGATTCGCTACGCGTAAAGAACTACATCCGTCGGCGGATGGATATGTGACGAAAAATTATCAATCAAAACATAACGACGTGAGTTCGTGAAATCACTCCGCTGCTCTCTGCTCGTTAATCCGGGGCCGCACGTGCTGGTAAAATACTCCATAATCTCCGTGGGAATTAATAAAACAACAGAACAACCGACACGGATGAGCGTCCGTGCACGGTGCCAGTGAAAGTGACCGGGACACCGGGCACCGGATAAAGGATGTATTATCATTGAAGTGTTGGCGCGCGCTTGTCCCGTCACGGTTATTGTGTCACGTGCAGCGATGCGTGCGCGTTGTTGGTAAACAGACGTCACCGCGCGACCCCCGCGAACAGCGCGAGCTCCAAACCTTCATAGGTGTTTAGCTGCTGCTAGAAACAAACAGTGACTGTGAGAGATAAACACATTAAAATCAACAAAAGACGACTGAAATCAACCTGATTCACCAGTGTGACACTTAGAAAGCATGTTCAGAGGGAGAAAACGCAACCAAAGAGGCTAAACACAGCAAAAAAAGGCAGAAAACAACAACTAAATACTGAAACACACATTAAAAAACAGAAAGGACTTCATCATTGGCTGCAAACACTCACCTGGATTTAGGCTGTTGTTTATTTAATGTCAGATAAACTGTAATAACTTCCTCTGTGGGACCCATTTTTCTCTTCTGGTCATTAAAGGTGTTTCTTTATGACTCTTTGAAAGAATCTGGGACCATCCTGTGCCTCCACGACAGTATTCGGCAATTGAAACATCCCAGTTGTATTAAAATATTTGTTAATGTCTGTTTATTGTTGGGTTTGAGGTTGCAGATGTGTGACAGATGGGTGTTTTTTGTAATGCATCATGGGAATTGTGTGATTGCTCATTAATGCAGCAGCTTTCCATGAATTTAAAGTCTAGATCTTACCCCAATAAAAGCCTGAAGAAATATCTACCTCTCATATTACTGTGATTTTTAGAACAGCAGTGATAGTGCATTAAATATTCATCGTCTCTGCAGCGTTAAGTGAATTAGATTATAAAGGATCTGTCTGCTTTTTCACTTTTTTTCTCAAAGCTTTGTCTTTATTTTGTCATCAAACCGGTGAATCAGACACACTTCTAGCACCCAGCTCTTGATCCAAGGGAACAAATCCATGAGGAATTCAAACATACCAATAATTTCAGGTTACAAAATCTGTAAACAACCACATATCCACCATCTTTAGTGGCTACAATTCCCCCTTGTTAGTGCGATACAGATCAGCTCTTGCCATGCTCTCACTCACTGTGGACACCTGAATCATTAAATACTGAAGCGCTGAGCCATGAGAGATAATGTGTGAATGTACTGTATGTGTGTGTGAATCTGCGAGGGAGTGTCAGTAACCTTCATTAACTTAATCCTCAGAGGGACTATATATAGGATCTGGCATGATATAGGGAACCATAAAATGTAATAGCTTGAAATGACATCACACGAGAGATTTCACTTATTGCAACTGAATGCTAGATAATAGGAATCTTGCTTCACTATTTTCCAACTGATAATAATAAGGAAACTGCAACCACGGTTGTTGCATTGAGGATGTAGTCTGCATATTATCACTTATTTTTTATTAGCACGATTTTTTATTAGCAAGATTTAATTTCAAATTATAAATTTAAAGGGTTACACATTTTACAGACTCTTTATTGTCTAATTTTCTAGAACACATACAGAGATTCTGTTGGGGGATTTGAAGAATTTAGACATTTAGTTTTGAGAAATGCATTTTTAGAGACTGGTTCCAGTCGGAAGACTTGGATTTATCACTTTGTACTTCAAAACCACTGGCTACAGCTTGACGTTTCCAAGGACAAGACACTAAACTCTAAACACTTGGCACCTTAAGTGCAGCTGCCTGTCCAATAAACTATCAATTATTTTATTTTACTTATTTATTACATCAACAGGCTTTAGCACAGTTGTAGCCCACATACAGAGAACAATGTGAAAGCTAATGCTTTGTAATGGCATTTACTGCTGCTTAAGTAGGTTAAAGATAGATTGCCGTATACTTATTGTTGTTTGAGGCACATTTAACCAGATTTGTTTGGTTGTATTATTTCCATGGTACACAAAATCACATTTTAACCTCTGACTTCAAGCTTTTTATTTTTGTCTTTCTCCCAGGAGGGGGGAGAAACTGTGGTGCTCATGAGCTCATCTGTGCCAGACGAGGTGAGACCATGTTACAGCCGAACACGTTACTGCACTCATGCTTCTATATTAGCGTGTGTTTTTATGTCTTTTCAATGCATGTATGTTTCACTGCAGAGTTTAAAAGCCGAAAGGTGCACATCTAAATACTTCACCTCTCTACACCTCCCTCCTTCCTGTTAAATTTCACCAAAGTTTATATATGTATAGAAAGTTGCTTTATATGGACCTTGGGAATGATTATATCTATATTTGAATTATGCATGGCATATCAAGTTTTAGTTCACTCCAGCAAAAGGAGGCAGCTGTGTGGTCATAATTTATTCAGAGTGGAGGTTTTGTTTCGTATCAGAGGCACATGTGTAAGCAACATTTCTAGATTGCCTACCTACTTTTAAACAAGCATGCCCTATAAATTACATCACCACAGCATGAACTACAGAGTTTAGTTTGCTCCGGTCCTAACTTAAAAGTGGGATAAGTTATTAAATGAATAAATTACAGCAGGTTAACAGTCATTGTGAGAAACATCATTTATATTTTTGTCCACCCCCTCTTTATGTAGAAACATGACAGAATAATTTGTTTCCCCTTTGTTTATTTGACACAAACGTTTCATTAAAACAAGCTCACGTTTCCCTGAGGTTATTAGTTTATTGTTATCACGTTGAATGGTCCAGTGACTGCGTTTTTATCTTTGTTAGTGAACTTACTGGAATCATTATCTGAAAAAAAAAGCTAATTGAATCCTGGGGCTCAATTCAGAGTTATGTATGGTACATATTGTACATGCACACACTCAGAGAGGCTGGGGTAGGGTGAACGAAGAGAGGTAAAATGCAGAGAAAGAAACAGAGCAGGACAAAACATCCACTCCGTTGTTAATATAAATATCAGACGTTGGTATTATGTAGAAAATAAATGATACCAGCTCTCTGAAAAACTGGCTTGGTACTGCTCCACTTTCTAGTGTACATTGTCGGAGCGATTAGGTTACCTCAGGTGTATAAATTATTCAGCTGTCGTTGACAGTTACAGAGAAGGCCCATGTATGAAGCATCATCACAACACTGAAGTACAGGCCTGAAAGCTCTTCATTCTCAGTGGACGGCTGTTGTGCCATGGCTGCAGAGGTCATTCTGGCTGAATTAACATGACTGTCAGCAGCGACATGTAAGCCTGGCAAGTGCCGGTCGAGTGTGTAAGGGATTTATTACATGCTGGATTACTTCAGAGGAGGGCGACTTTGTTTTTCCCTCTTAGATAATTTACTATCTATAGCCGTGAAAGTAGTGCTTTTTGAGAACAGCTGGCTTTAAAGTGGAAATTCATTTAGACGAGGTAAGCCCCTGCCGCCACATATCTCTCTTATCTCTCTCTTATTTCTCTTGCCGTTCTTGGAAATTTAACATGCATCACTTTAGTAGTCTGCAGCTGGCGGCGGCGCTAGTTGTCAGACTGCAGTGGTCTCCTGCCTGTTGCCATGGTGAAACAAGTCTGTCCATAATAAGTTGAGTCTGTAGTCAGGAGGTCTGAGAAGGTATGATTCGGTTTTTCTCTCTTCCTGTATCTCATTTGTGCTTTTAGGGAGACACCACTGCTCTCGCTATTAACCAGTTTATTCACTGGTGATGCGTTCACTGACTGTACAGTATACTCATATATTGTATACTGTATACAGTATATTGAGTACATGTCCAGATGAAGTGAACCAAAAGGCAGCACTATTTTTAAAGGTTTGCAGCTACAGTACTATTGTTATACAGGATGTTTTATTATATATTAGCCTACTGATTATTTTCTCAATTCACTTTTTGATCTATAAAATGCCAGAAAAATGTGTAATGTTAATAGTCTAAAACCCAAGAAAAAAAGCTAATCCAGTTTAGAAAGTATGAATAGGAAAAACTTGTTTACTTTAAAACAATACCTGAAGCAAGCAACCTAAACTGTTTCTGTTAATCATCTAATCATTTCTGCTTCGTTTATTTGTGTCTGTAATCTTTATTTCATTAGAAAAATCAGCTCTACGGAGCATTTTAACATATTTGAGCTCATTATTTTGGTTTTAAGGCTTGCAAATTGATGCTTCTCTTCCACCGCTTTTATCAGTTTTGCTTTTGACCACAGTATGCATTTTTTTTTTTTTTTTGCGAAAAGGCCCAAATGCAAGAAAGACTAATATAGCACTTAACTGAAAAACATTACAAACACAAAAAACACTAAAGAGCCAGATATTTGTGGACCCTAATGAGACCATAGGAGGATTTCCGTTAAACTCAAATTATTGACTTTTTATGCTACAAGAAAAATATGCTAAAGTCTAAACTTTGTGTCTGTAACCACACAATCTAATGTAGTTAGTTAGTTGGGTGCTACTCTAGGTTGTTAGCTAATTAGGTGAACATAACACCTAACTGGAGAAGTAAAAAACACTTCTGTCTGGTCTTGTACTCTATTATAGTGGGTGACTTTAACATTCATGTAGATGTTGATAATAACTGCCTCAACACTGCATATATTTCACTATTAGACTCCATTGGCTTTACTCAAATTGTACAGTGACAAGAAAAAGTAAGTGAACCTTTTAGAAAAGGCACAAATATACCAATATCCATGAAACATGTCTTTAGGATTGGAAGAACAGCACTATCCATCTATACATTTTAATAACCGCTTGTTATTATAAGGGTCGCGGGAGTGCTGGAGCTAGAGCCTATCCCAGCTGGTGAGAGGCAGCGCAGGGCAGACATACAGAGACAGACAACCTTTTACACTCACATTCACACCTACAGGCACTAATTAACTAATTAAGAACATGCTAACTCCACACAGAAACACACTCTGCCCACCGTGGATTCGAACCAGGGTGAAACAGCACTAGTTTGCTCACTGGTTCGTTCGCTGGTTTAAATCTTATCTATCAGATAGATTCCATCATGTGCGTGTTAATAAGTCTTCCATGCACACACAAGTTAGTAATGGAGTTTCACAGGGTTCTGTGCTTGGGCTGATTCTTTTCACTCTATATAGACCCCCCCCCTTGGGCAGTATTATTAGGAAACACAATTTACATTGCTATGCAGATGACACCCAGCTATATTTATCTATGAAACCAGTAGAAACGAATCAATTTGTCAAACTTCAAGCCTTGTTAAAAGACAAGTAGAACTATGAGGAATCTCAGAGTTATCTTTGATAAAGATATCCCATCTACATCATACATTAAAGAAATTTGTTGTCTAATGTTATTCACTATTAATAGGATGTCCCATAAGCTTAAAGCTTAAAAAGTCTCCGTTTGCTTTGCTCCATTGCTGCAGCCACAGTTCTGACTGAAATGATCTCCTACATTAACTTTTCTTCATTGGCTCCCTGTAAAATCCAGAATAGAGTTTAAGACTCTTCTTATCACATATAAAGCACCTAATAATCAAGCTCCACCATATCTTAAAGACCTTATAGTTACACATTTTCCAAGCAGAACACCTCTTTCTCAGAGAGTAGGGGAGCCATAGCCTTAAGCTCCTCTCCTGTGGAACCAGCTTCCACTGCAGGTTCTGGAGGCGGACACCCTCTTTACATATAAAACTAGGCTTAAAAGTTTATAGTAAGAGTTGGTTCAAGTGACTCGGGACCTTCTCTTAGTTATGTTGCTATAGATTAGTCTGCTGGGGGACCTCTGATGATACACTGAGCTCCTCTCCCCTTTCCTCTCGTCTATCCATTCAAATTCTACCTTTTTATGTAATTAACTTTGTGTCTTCTCTCTTCCATAGTTGTGCTTCCTCCTCTCTGTCTCCCTCTCTCTGTAACTCCTCTGCAGGTATCCTCAGCCCCAGAGCTGTATATCTCCAGAGTCCAGTTACTGGCCCTACTGACCTGTCCAGTGCTTTTGCTGCTTGCTGCTGTTATTTTTTGTTGCCTGTTGTTCTTTTCTCTCTCCTCTTTCCACTCACCCCAACCAGTCGAGGCAGATGGCCGCCCCCCACCGAGCCTGGTTCTGCTGGAGGTTTCTTCCGTTAAAGGGAGTTTTTCCTCTCCACTGTCTCCTAGTTCTTGCTCAAGTGTTGGGTTTTCTATATAATTCAGTATACAGTGTTAAGTGCCTTGAGATGACTTCTGGCGCTATACAAATAAAACTGAATTGAGTTAAACACGTACATATGTATTAGCACATTTCTGAACAAGCTTTTGTTCTTAATTTTAACAGAAATGTTAAAAGTGTTGCCTAGTTACTGTTGCAAATCTATTAGACAGCCATTGTTCAGGTGAGCAGTTTAACAAATGATCAACTGCAAACACCTGAGTGGACATGCAGTGTTTCAGAGTAGTGTTTTAATTAAAAACATTGTTGAATGTAGGAACTAAAGATGGCATTATAGCTGCATTAATTGGTGTAGGTACCACATCTTAAAGCTCAGAGACTTCATCTCACTGAGCCTCGCCTGCAGTGTGTTTTACTGCCCTTTCCACTGAGGCATTTGGTCTTTAGAAATACCACTCCTGCTTCAATGTCCACGACTTCCCCTTTTCTTCAGCTATTAAATTGTGGTTTGTCTGTGTTCTAGCCCATTAGGTGCAGGCCCAGTGTGGCTTTGCTGGGTTTACTTAGGCTACGTTTCAGTTAGATACAGTCCCTTTGAGGCACTCACAAAAATAGCACATCAGCAGCACAGAGCTGCATGCTTACATGAAGTATGGTTGGCCTACATACAGAGCTGTAGATTGTATCTGGTTTGTCTCTGAAGTGGAAAAAAACTCTTTGTTAAACTACAATAGCTAATGCTCACCTGACAAAGCAACATTTGCAGAGCATGGATCCAAAAAAAGAGCCTGTCATCAAATGTTTTTGTGGGAAGTGGACTATGTTATTTAACTTGAAGCCATTTGTGTTTTTTTCTTATTCATCCATGAGATATAAATAAATTGTGACATTTTTAAAAATGTAAGAACTGGTTGAAAAAAGGTTAATACCCACATTATCAGTATTACGTATGTCTAATGCTTGGTTTTCCTTTCTTCTCTCTACATTTGTTTTATCTCACCCATCTCCTCTCTTCCCTCCCTCTTTATTTCTGGCCATCTTCCCCCCAGTTTCTCCTGAGCTTCTGGGTGTCCTGTCTTCCATTGCGGCCTTCATGGCGTTGATGGCTCTGTTTTTTCTTTACCTCAGCAACAAGCTTTCAGTGGCGAGTCCTGACAAACTGTCACATCTCAGCAGCCATAAGAACACACCTGCAGGTACCCAGCTCACATAGGTTGATCACAGTGGCTGCATTTACACACAATTGGCAAAAGCGGAAGCAAATAACAAAAAAGATTTAATTCAACAGAAAACCTACACATAAAAAGTTATAAAATAAAATAAAGTGAATATGCAATGAAGCCTTATTACAGACATTCTGGCTGACTTCATTTTCAGTTTTGTGTACAAATAGGTTACAATGATCTTTCTCCATTCAGTTGGCAATACACTTGGTGGATATAAAGATGTCGCAGAAAAAAGTAAGGAACACAAAAGTAAAGATGCTTTCTGCATCTGTGTTGCAAAATATGAGCCTGACAATATGTAGTACAAAGAGCTATACGGAAAATACTGTCTAATACAAAACATGTACTGTTTATAGACCTTACCATGTTGTTGTGGGGAAGTATTGAATTGAACACACACACTGTGATGCTGCTATAACACCCTGCTAACAACCACATGTCTGTGTCAGTGCCTCTGATGAGCTAATCTAGTGGTCAGCGTGGTGACAAGATCTCCAGCTGAGACATGGCCTTCTTCAAGAGCTTCCAGCAGAACCTCCCATCTGTCAACATTTCCTCCATTTTGGATTCCGTCACCAGTCGTGTAGATGATCTGGCCAACGCTGTCAGTGATGTCACTTATGCTGTCAGTGATCAACTCACCGAACAGGTCACTACTATCATCAACAAGGTGGAAGAGGGGGAAAACAACAGCAGTGAGCAGGAGCCTGGTCAGACTTCCACAGTGCAGGAAGGCAAGACCAGCAATAAAAGTATGTGGCAAATGTCTAGAGACTCAGAAACAAGTCAATCAGTTTCAAAGAACAAACAAAGCAGTGATTCAACAGAGGCGGAGTACACTGCAAGCCAGCTGGAGTGGGAATGGAGGGATGGGTGCTGGCGAGTTAAAAAGACAGAAGCTGAGTTAGCGGAGGAAGAGAAGCGGAAGAAAGAGCAGGAGGAGCTTCAGGCAAACAGAGAACAAAGGCGAAAAGAAAGGAGGGAGAAACAGCTGGAGAAAGAAGCCAAGTCAAAGAAAGAAGAAGAATCCCAGGATGGACAGGGGGAGGAAGAAGCTGATGCTTCAGAGAACACAGATGGCATTAGTGAACGAGACAGAAAGATGAGCGACGGTGGAAACCAGGCTGCTCAACATAAAAGTGATGAGTGTGATGAAGCTCCTCTTTCACCTGGTCGTGGTGAAGAGGAGGAAGAGGTGGAGGACAACCTGGAGAGAGAGGGAGATGATGAGGAAGAGGCTGACGTTTCTAGATCGTCTTCAGCAGTAAAAAAGAAAAAGTCAGAGAAGAAGAAGAGGAAAGCTGCAAAGGAGGATTCAAAGAAAGTGGAAATGGCATCAGATGTGCCGAAAAAAAAGGAGAAAGAGAGAAAAAGCAGGAAAAAGAAAAGCAACCAAGGTTAGAAGGTGTGCTGCTCTCTTGGCACCGCCACTTTGGATCTTCTCTTTCTCTCTCTTCAAATCTCTAATAGCTGGAGTTCTTTCCAGAGCAGTGTGAAAGTCAGCATCTGCAGCTCACGTTTCACTTTTTTCTTTAAACACAGCACACATTTATGGTTTGTGAGCTAAATGTCAGATTTGAACCATGGTGTCCATGTGTTCTGTCCAGAGGGGGTTTTGTCAGACAGTGAGGAGGACAGAGACCCAGAGGCTGTGGCCCAGCAGAACACGACTTCTGTGTGGAGCAGCAAACGCAAACAGTCCACCGAGCAGGGAGGATTCAGCAGTGAGGCCTCCAGTGAGCGAGGTGAGGGAATAGGCACAAATAATCTATTCATGTTCTGTATTTCTTTTAACTAGGTGACGCTACAGAAACGTCCCAACCACGTTTCTTGTTCAGGTTGTTTATTGTTTGCCTCTCAAACTAATTACTACCAAAAAAACGCATGCAAAATGAATAGATTCAAGTAAATATAACATGTACAACCAAGCATAGCTGTGTGAAATGTGTTACTATTGACTAGTCTATTAGCTTAATGCTAACACATACAGTAATTACCATTAATATGCCAGCAACACAACTGTTGTACTATTATCAATTGACAGTAAAAACTCAACTCTTCTTCTGTGTGCCTCTCTGTCACTGTCATGGATGCAGGCAGCAGCATTCAGAGAATAAAGAAAGATTCATCTCTCCATGAGCTCCAACCTCCTCCATACCAGGATGAGGGCTCTGCAGCCTGCATGTCGTCCCGTTCTCGTTCAGAGAGAGCAGCTAGAAAAGGGTCGCCCCCCCAGCGCCGTGACAGCCCTTGTTGCTCCAGTGAGACCAGTGAGGATCAGGATACTGAAAGCTACCTCAACAAAGGCTGTGAGGAGGACATACCCAGTGACAGCACTGCTGTGCTGGGTCCTGAGGTGAGACTGAATTGTTACTGAAAAATGTGACTAAATACAGTTTCTACTCAAGTTAAAAAAGAAAAGGGGGATGATAAGGAGGTAGTATCTACTAAATATTATAATATTATTAAACTTTTTATATTTTTATGTAATAAATCTGTTTTAAGTAAGTTTTTAGTTAAGAAAGTGCTCAAATGCAATTTACAGTCAGTACAGGACAATGTATATGGTATATACTATATAGTACATACACATGCTGACCCAATTCTTAATCTCTAATTCACTGTTACTTTGATTCAGGATGGTTCTGGTCTTCAGTTCCCCACAGCCTACGAACCCGAGCCCCTCGCTAAATACGGCACCTTGGACGTTGCCTTTGAATACGACTCCGGTGAGCAGTGGTTGGCCGTCACAGTCACAGCCGCTACCGACATACCTGCTCTCAAACAGACTGGCAACATCTCATGGCAGGTCCACCTGGTTCTGCTGCCCACCAAGAAGCAACGGGCCAAAACTGGTGTGCAGAAGGGCCCGTGTCCCGTCTTTACAGAAACATTCAAGTTCTCCAGGGTGGAACAGGAGACTCTGGGAGACTATGCTGTTCGCTTCCGCTTGTACAGCATCAGGCGGATGAAAAAAGAGAAGGTCCTGGGAGAGAAAGTGTTTTACCTGACTAAGCTCAACCTGCAGGGAAAGATTGCTTTACCTGTCACCCTGGAGCCCGGCTCTGAACTTATAGTAAGAACACTGAATGAATATCTTACACTGTGCACATTTTTGTCTGAAGCGCTGCAATGGGAACACACTTTCATAGATATCCACCTCATCGAATTGGCAGACTATTTTGGACTGGTTTCTTCTTTTGTGAGAACGCCAAACTAAAGTTGTGTAAAAATGCCACTCATGCTTTCTGTCTCTGTTGAATAACCATCCTAGCGTTCTGTCTTGCAGGGTTGTGGCTCTCTGGTGAGTGTATCCCGCAGCGCTGGAGCTCTGTCTTACCGCTCCACTGAAGACTCGTCCTTGCCAGAGATCCTCCTGGGCCTCATCTACAACTCTGCTACAGGGCGGTTATCTGCTGAGGTCATCCAGGGAAGCCACTTCAAAACCACGGCATCTGAAAAACCAGTCAGTGAGTACAAACGCTGCTATGTTAAAGCGTGTTTGTGCCGACTTGGAATGAGGTGCAGAGTGACAATGTAAATTTTCTGTTCATCAAAGGATGCTGATACACGAGGCAATTGTTTTGGCAAAGCAGATTGGCAGATTGACTCCGAGCAGCATGCAACAAAAACAAATACATTATTACATTTCCTGGCAACAGTACTCATTTTTTACACCATAATGCTGAAGCAATTGCTGCTTATCAAGAGTTCCCATGAAAGTCGAGCTTCTCATGTGTATCACAATCATAGATGTTTATTCTGACTGATTCCTTTCTTTCTTCTTTCACCTTTGCTTGTGTTGTGCTGTGATGTGTGTCTGTGTGTGTGTCTAGATGGTCTGTTTTGTTGTTTAAAACACTTCGTAGGGGGTCAGCTCTATATCATGAGAGGTAAGTCAGCAGTGAATTACTTATTAGGTATATACAGTATTCATGTGTCTGTGATGCTAATGCTGATGCTGATATGAGTGGCTGAGCTAGAACGTCTCTCCCACCACATACAAGTTGAGTGGTTCAATCCCCGGCTTCTCCTGGCTACGTATTGTAATCATTTCCGTTAGGGGATACATTTTTTTGTTTTTCAATGGACTGAAAATATGAGAGTGGAATCTATAGATACATATATTATGTTATATCTTCATGTTCATAGCGCTAAATAAATAAAAAGGCAATACTGTAATCTGCTTTGTCTTTGATACAGAATTATATTATACTATATATTATTATACACATTAATTTTTATTAAATGTTGCTTTTTTGCTTCAAGGACCACAATTAAAAGTCTAGGAGAATAGTGTAGAACATAAAATATAGACGTTTGTAATGTTTATCCCTCAAAAACCACAAGCTCATTTGCACAGT
This sequence comes from Anabas testudineus, assembly GCF_900324465.2. NCBI lineage: Eukaryota > Metazoa > Chordata > Actinopteri > Anabantiformes > Anabantidae > Anabas > Anabas testudineus. The sequence goes on along the minus strand of NC_046632.1, from coordinate 13,543,452 downwards.
AATCATCTGTCCTGGTTCCTGAAATGTATCCCTGTGGTTTTCTTATTTCTTATTTTATTAAACTCATTAAAGCTCTGTAACTGTACTTCTAGTTTTACTTATTCTTCGATCAGTGCATCAAAAGGACAATGACCAGGGGAAAGGGCCTTGAAGAAACCTGTTTCCTGTTTGGTCAATATTTCCTGCACTACTGGCTTCCCACCACTTGGTGGCACTCATTCACTGCTCTCACATATCTCCTTTTAGACACCTATGTCAAGTTGACCATGCTGGACTCCAAGGGAAAGGAGATGTCCAAGTGCAAGACGGCTGTGTGCCGCGGCCAGCCCAACCCCACCTACAAGGAGACGTTTGTGTTCCAGGTGGCGCTCTTCCAGCTGTCTGAGGTGTCGCTGGTGTTGTCAGTGTTCTGCCGCCGGAGCAGCATGAGGCCCAGGGAGAAGCTGGGCTGGGTCTCCCTGGGCCTCAACAGCACCAGCGAGGAGCAGCAGGCCCACTGGTCAGAGATGAAGGAGGCAGAGGGACAGCAGATCTGTCACTGGCACACACTCACCAACACCTAGGATGAAGATTTATCAAGACCGAACTTAAATTAACAGCATTCCCTGAACATTTCAGCAGAGCAGGAGGCACCTTGTGTGTGGTGTGTGTGTGTTTGTGCGGCATACAGGTGTGAGGATGGGCGTTGGTTCACTGCCAGAGAGGCCCTTCAACCTGCCACGTTTCTCTGAGGTAGACACGCTGGCTTTATTGGTGGAGATGTGAACTCTAGCTGCAGCTTTCTTACTGATAAATAAGGAAATGACAGACTGACTGGAAATGAATGACGTTCAAATGATGGAGAACAGAAGGACACAGTTTGTTTTCCAGTGATTATGCCTACAGCAAAATCTGCATGTGCACCAACTGTTTACAGGACAATGCTAAAACACTTCCAGTAGTTTTCTGTCTTTGAACCTTGGACCAAAGAGCTCGGTCCAGGACTAGCAGACTCCTCCCTGTTTTTTCTGGTCTTCTCTGGACTTCAGCTGCCACCAGCATACCAGACATTTCTCTATCAGTCATAGCCATTGACAAAAGGGAATGCAATGAAGACTGTTATTAAGGGCCTACAACATGCTGCAACTATGCTTACAAGCTATTCTTTGTACAGTTTGTTTACATGCACAACATTATGCAAGAGCCATTCAGTAATTTCCCTTTCATGTTTTTTAGTTTATCACACCATTCTGCGTCCCCCTGGGTTAAGTGTTACACAAAGACATATCTTTGTTTCTATTGTGGTCTTGCATAACACAGAACGCTACGCATCTGACGCCACTTTAAATGAGAGGAATGAAATTCTGTCTTGTGCTCGTGGAGTCTGTAACAGAATTGGACACGGCTCTGCATGCCACTGGTATCAAAGAGCAGCTTCCTCTCCTGTGTAACGCAGATTGAGTCTGTTTCACCATTCAGCCTTCTGACAACTCAGCCATGTTCATTCATGTAGAAACATGGTGCTTCCCGCTGAGGAGGAATATGCAAAAGCCCATACAGTACAATAAAGCTGGCTGTTTCTTTGAGGCAGGGCTGATGACAGGCTGGGCTGTTTTATTTTCTGTGAGAGAGTTTAAAACAAAATTACAGGATAAAGCTAAATCGTATTGTCTTATTATATGTGAATGTGAGATGTATCATGAAGCCTAAAATAAATGACAAATGTGCAGAAGTCTGGTCATACCTTTGTTGTCGTCATATGGAAGTTAATGTTCAACTTGCATCAATAAAAAAATGCACGAAGCCCTCTCCCCCTTTCTCCGCTGAGATGTGTGGGAGGCATTTTTCTTTCCTTTTCCCACTGATGTCAGACTTCCGTCCCGCGTCAATCTTGTCCTTTCAGTTGTTCTGCAGGGTCAAGGTTTTATAATGTTTCTAACATTTTACCTGATATAAGAGAATTTCACAGGATTGAATGAAAACCAGATGTGTAACAGCTTCCTTTTGATCGAAGACAAAGGGACTGTCAGCTACTGAAGCTTTGGAGTGCACAGTGTGTGCATAACCAGCATTTACAACAAATAAAGGAGACATTTTGGAAACATGCTTCTTCACTTCCTTGTCCAGAGTTATGAGAAGGTTGATGCCGCTCAGGTATTTGCAGCTGGAGCAGCTTGTCTCCACTGTTTTTATTGGTTCGTCTAAGCTAATGTCAGGTAACTGTTCCAAACTGTTCCGTTAAAATTATTATTTTTATTATTATTAAATCAGGTAATTTACCATTAATTTAATGGTAATTTTAATTTTAGGAAGAGTTTTGACAAACACATACAATAACTGATAGATAACAGAATGAGGACATCAGTCAGATAATGTTTGTAACAATATTGAGTTTTTATTTAAATCCATCACGGCCTTCGTTGGTGTGTTTGATGTTGTCATCAGTCTGGTACAGCACACGTGAAGAGCCTTTAGAGCCAGAAGCACGTAGCTTCACACCTAGCAGAGAAAAATGTACCTGCCTTAGGAAAACCAACTCTGACACAGATGCTAGAGGGGAAAAAAAATAAAACACTTCCTGGAGTTATGTGGAGGTTTTTACTTCCAAATGATCAGTTCACCCAAACTGTGTCCTGAGGACAGGCTCATGAGGCAGCCAGGTAATTATGACGCCCCTGGGGCCACAATAAAAGTGTTGATGAGGGGGTAAAGAGCCAAACTGGTTTTTCATGTCTGGAGCTGCAACCCCCTGCGTAAATTTGAATTTGTTTTAGCTGGTGTCTCTTTCCATTTTACATCAGAATAATTTGAAATGTAGCTCTTAATTTAACCCTCTTTTATAAATGTTCTCATCTGAACATGTTTATGTTTCACAGGTGGGGAGGTGAACCAGTGGCCACCAGTAGTGATTTGGATTCAAAAACACTTGAAGCTGCTACTGGTTCTTTCTGACCTCTCTAAAAAAAAAAAAAAAACAGGTCATCTTGGTGTCTGGAACACAAATTTGTCTGCCTGAATGCTGCTCCCAACTAAGTGAAGTTCCCGCCTCAAGCATTCGGTGGCACAGACTAGTTTTCCTTGGCAAAGAAACAAGATGATGGCCCTGTTATGTCCTGACCTCTTTGCAGTTAGGAAAAAATAAACCATAATATCTCGCCATTTCTGTTATGTGTCATAATACGTTCAAAGTCTTTTTAAAATAACTCAGTAAATTCTTATTGAATTATGGTTGAATATATGAAACTCATGTAAGTTTTAGCTTAGCTAGTTTCTTAGCTCTGGAGTACTTGGTTCTGATTATAGGAATTAAGTCTAGGAAGGACAAGTTGAGGACTTGTGTGTAATATATGAAGTCTTGTACTCCAACAGAGTGACTTTTGGTAAAGTACCATGTACAGTGGATATGGGTGTACCAGACTGCAATCCATTCACAAGCATTCACACTGTGCACCTAACTGTGCTGTAGAGCAGCAGACATTGTACCTGTTTGGCAAAGAAAACATTCATTAAGATATGGTTTAAAAAAAAAAAACAATACAGTGACAGTACAGTGACATTTCTGTCTGAGCTGGGAAGGTTTTATACAGAATGAATTTGGTGGGATATGACTAATGTTTCTTATTCTGGCCTAGAGTTAAATAAGAAGACTAATACCACTGTTCACTGTATGTATACAAGACTACACAACCAGTAGACTTAGCTTAGCATGAAGTCTGGAAACAGGGTGAAACAGCTTAATCCAAACAGAAACCAAAGATGATAGAAAGAATGGTTGTATGGGGTGAAGTGGATTTTGTTGTTTAAACAGAGCCAGGTTAGCCGTTTCCTCCTGTTATTAGTCTTCTGGCATCAAGTTAATCTAACTGGCTACTGGCTGCAGCCTCATATTTCAAAACAAAAAGAGGAATCTTCTCACCTAAAGCTGAGAGAGAGCGCAAATCACTGCATTTCCCAAAATACCAGTGTTCCCCTTAAACCTAAAAATGTTACCATAATCCCAAATGTCCACCCCACTTCACTGGAGACCTTCTGTATAATTACAATAATTAGACATGAAAACCTGTTTTTTGTAAATTTTGGCATTTTGTGGTTCATGATTTTGTTGTACTTCAGCGAGGGAACCTGTAACCACCGATTGGCTGATACAGTTACACTTAAACGTGACTACTTCAACGTCAGACCAGTTTTACAAACATTAGCAAAACACTCTACAGCATAAAAAACAGGCCATTTTTAAAGACTCATCAAAGACGAGCAAAGTGCCTATAAGCATAACAAAATGACAAAATGGCAGCTGGTTTCCATGACATATCTGAGGCATTGTGGTGACCACTGAATTGAATTACTACCACTACTTAAACATGATCGGGCCAATGTATTTTAGTCGTCCGTTGAGGTCCTATCTCATTTTCAGACTTGTAAATCTGTGTCTGATCTCCCAAAGAGAGAGAGGTTCTGCGAAATGTTCCTTTCACATAGAAATGTACACATTAAAACACATTATTTAAAAAAAAAAAAAAAAAGTTCAATAAAATACTTCCCACCATCAGTGCTTCTTACGTATATGTACAAGAAGTTCAGTTTGTAACTGTAAAACGGAAAACAAAACGAGCACAGTGGCAGCCGCATTTTGCTACTTCTGCTCTCCCAGATCAGTCAACAGACTGCAGAGCCCGACAGCCGTCTGTCAGTGATCCAGTTACCGGTTGCTTAATTGTACTGCCTATACCGGGAGAGTTCCTATACACTGTGTACAACTGCCGTCATTCCTCGGCAGGCCGGTAAGAGGTGCAAATGACATCTGTAGTGGTTGATAATCGAGCATGACTGGAGAACTTAAAATAGGAGCAGTAACAGTAACAACCACTAAAAAGGCTTATTTCGTTGGCAGACGTCCCTTTCAGCATCAACTCTTTAAATTTTCAGCAGAGTTGTGGATTAGACCTCCAGCCAACAGCTTTTAAGGTTAACTTGTCTATTCCAGTCCCTGGGTAAAATCTTTTCCCAAACCATGCCTTGTGTGCATTTCCATGGCAATCCATCCATCCTGCACCGGGGGCTGCTGCTCTCTTTAAATATTCCTTTAATGTACTCTGCTTTCGGGTCTTTGCCGTCCCGCTCAGCCCCAAATGTTAGATGAACTTGAAGCACTTGGTTTTATCATGGGGTAAACGGGTCTTAAACAGAACAGAGTCTACACGAAACTGAGTGTACAGCAGTGGCATGTATCCATACACCTTGACAAAGAAGTTTATGCACTTGTGGCGCTCGTGGAAATGTGAGTCATCGTGTGAAAGGGCCTGAGGGCAACCAGGACAGCGGAAAGTCCAGCGTGATGTTACCTGAAACAGATAGAGACGCCTTTCATCAATTTGTGTTAATTGCTTTAAAATATATATAAAGCATTTTGTGCAGGTGGTACTTAACAGCAGCGTATTAGGAATTGACAACATTGATATTTATAATTTAATTTGGAATTAAAAGCGACTTCCAAATAAGGTACAACGCAAGCAAAATATGTAAGCCAAGGAGAAGAACTTTAAAGTAAAGTGCTCTAGGAGGAACTGTTTCCATTTCATAAGGTGTATGTGCAAGATGTTTTTTTCTGTTTTTAACATTTAAGTGCGAGTTCTGTTTTCGGCAGGTTTTTGAAAATTAGGAGTGCGGCTGCTGAGGTGGGTAGGCTGTGCTCTGAGGGGAAATAATAAATCAAAAGATAATAAATCAATCATTGACATCCTCAGTCAAAACTGTGCATTGCACTGTTCTAATCCTAAGCCTTAGTCTCAGTTGTTCAGCCATCTACATATCGATATTATTTAAGACCCCTTTTACCAGATTGCTATTTTAAAACAGGTCAAAAATGTAAATGTCAGTCTGGGGCAGCATTTAAACTAACCCATCAAGTCTAATTAGTGGGCTAACAATAAGGCTGCTGAATTCTATGAAAACTGCTATTTTAGCCAGAAAGCTTTGGTCTGCCTCTGCCTGGAACAGTTAACTGCAAAAGTGGCAACAGCCTTTACCAAACGTTGAATTAAGAAAAACCAAACAAACTTGAAGCTAGATGAAGCTGAAAAAAAACAAACATCCCTAAAACTAAGTTTGAATGTTGATAATACAGCACCGATGATGCATAAAAACATAGAGCAGAAGCAATTTATTTTCTGCTTTATTTGTCTTCCTAGGACTAAAAGAAATATAGTCTCTCATCATTTAGGACTCAACATTCAAACCTGCCCCAAATTCATTATTCAAAAGGCTTATTCCTTGCAGTGAATTGCTGTCATGCAACACACTCCATCAAAGCCGTCCTTAATTCCCTCTGAAACACCCCTGAATATTAACACCCCACTAAATCAAAAAGAACTTAAACTGAGGACTGCAATGGCATTTTTGTTCCAACAGCCTCCTTGGCTTGATTGCTATAATTATTTGTCTAGCCATAAATATGCTCTCCAGTAATAAATGTGCCTCCATGGTAGAATCCAGGGAAAAAAAAACAGCATTACACACCAATTCAATATTGTGTTTTTGATTTTCTATTTGTGTGGAATATTGGATGTGTCAGTTTGAGTAATGGCATGGCTAAGTGGGCAAAAATATAAATACACGGGGCCTAAGGCAGATACAAGGCAGCTTGCTGATGCTTAGCTGGACAAAAGTGAACTGCATGCTCCGTCTCTGACCTTGATGGGTGGTTTGCGGGTGATGTGAGACACCAGGAAGTTCATGGCGATGTCCTCACAGTTTATGTACTCGTCCACCATGTCCCTGATGGCCTGAGGCATCACGTAGGAGTACAGATAGGCGTAGTACTGCAAAAACACAAAGATATACGGACAAATGTAAACGATATAGCTATGATACAGCTAAGAGGTAGATCTGGTGGGATGAGGTAGGGTTTTTTTTTTTTTTTTGGAGAGTAGGAGTGTAAGATCTGACCTTATGGAAGAAGGCAGCTCCTGTCAGGACCATGGAGAGCTCACAGGAGTAGTTCGAGTTGTAGAGCCAGGACTGATGGTTGACGTCCCATGCATGATATCTCCCAGGGAAACCCACAATGCGATCTCTTGCCTCACGCCACACTCTGTGAAACACCACCAAACAGAACTGAGCATAATTTGCTCTGGACTGAACTGATGATTTTTAATAGTGGTTATTTGATGTTGTTGTAGCTTTAATGGTCTGTGCATATGCAATCTTTTCAAATCCATCTGTTTCAACTTGTCATGTATAAGCAATGTTACAACTATTTTTCTCTTGGGACCAATTAAGTACCCATTCCATTTCTTCTATTAGCATATGATCATTTGAGATATAATGTTTTAACCACATGTCACCCCTAGGCTCATATTTACTCTGTAGCTCAGTCATGGCAAGAAAATTGTAAAAAACTAAATTTCAAAGACAAACACAGACGCAGAAGATGCACAAAATCTCAAAGCGCAATCAGATGTCTCCAACGAGCTCATGTGAGACCACTTTAAAGCAGTCAGATACGGTGTAATCTCTCCTCTTTGCGAGAGTGGAGGAAACATTCCTGACTAATTCTTAAGGGAGCTGAGATAATTCATGACAAATGACCCCAGACACACAGTCACAGAGCCAGATTTTTGCTTGCCTGGACAAGCTGCTCCAGCACCAACTTGTAGACAGGTCTGGGGGAGGGAAGCGAAGGAAGCACAAAAATAACTTGGCAGTGTATTTGATCTTTTAATTGGTTTAAACATGGTCTTCATATTCAACATACCAAAGTACAGTATTAGCAAATGAATCATAGCTACAAGATGCTGACAGTGCCCCTTGATTTCCTCTACTTCCTCTACTAGTAGCTTCCTTCTGATTTTAACCTTTTTAAGTTAAACCTTCTTTCAGAATATCTGTTGATAAAAATTAATTTAGTGTAACTCTCTTTATTATTATCTTCCATATCAATTGGAGCTTGACTAACCAATATAGTGTATGGCAAAGTTTTGTGTAAAGCATCACACATTTTTCCGGGGCAACAGTGGCAGGAAATCTGTCACCAATCACTGACCTGAATCCAAACATGATCTCATCATGGCGCAGATGAGCATCATCATCAATCGACAAGATGGCTTCGGTTTCCACTGCGTCCCAGGGCAGGAAGCGGTTGTTGAGACTGTTTTTCTCTGTGCGAACAACCTGCAAGGGTGAGACAAGACATAGTTTGTAAAGAAACTGTACAAAAGGGGCATTTCAGAGTAGTAGTACTGCACTAAACTTTAGAACTGAGCATTTTGTACTTACTGCCTAAGCTATTTAAGAAGTATATGTTGTCCTGGTCTGTATGACGACATCTCAATGCAAAAAAACTATATGTTTAAACTAAGCAAGATTTACCAATATTTCAGACCTGTACTTTTAGGTTTTCATAAGATCTTTAGATACACATTATTTAGGTAGAACTACTACAACAAATAATTATTTTAATTATCAGTGAATCCAGCTTCAAACTTCCACATTTCCTTTTCAAAGAATCACTAAATTGCTTTAGTGACATCACTGAGGTGAAAATGTATGTAAAACTTTACCAATGTTGGAGCCACACAGATAAAAGACTAAACAAACACTGACAAATACAGAGCCCCAGTTCTTTAGTTCCCCTCTTGTAGTTATCCATTTGTCCACAGAGTCAATGTCTGAAACTAATGGTGTGAATATGAACTACATGAAAGTTTTATTTTTCAGGTTTAATTCAAAAGCTAAAATTTTATTATTCATGGACGTCAAACTTCTTCCCATCCTTTTGGTAAAGCTGCTGTGAATGTGGGTGGACTCCTGCAGTGAGGCACTGATTTAAACAGCTCAATGTAATGAACTTAAGCAAGCTGTGAACATTAAAACAGGTTAGTTTCTGTGCATTTTAGGCCGACAGGATAAGATGGACACTTACTAAAGAAAATATAATTTTTAAGAACATATGAAATTGAAGATTCTTCCCTAGGAGCACTCACCACGATGGGCAGGCCGATGTCGGGCCACAGCAGGTCATCTGAAGGAGGCTTCGGAGAGTTCCACACCACCACAACTTTGTTAAGATATGGCAGTCCATTCAACCTCTCCAGAGAGTTCATCAAGACCTCCTCCCTCTCATAAGTCAGCATGACCACAGTGAACTGTTCCCGGGGAACATTCCCTCCTAAAGCTGCCTGAAACTCTTTCCCCGAACCTCCAGTACCTCCACCTATAGGCCTGAAACCGGTTCCAGAGCCAAGGAATTTGGCTTCAGAGGGCAGCACAGGGTCAAGAGGAGTGTGAGGAAACAGATGGAAAGGCCCTGGGGCCCGGTTCCATGTCCTATAGGTATCTACAGCTGTGTATGTGAAGTTGCGGAGAAAGCGTGGAGAAGCGTACGGAGGTTCTGTTTCAACTGGACCTAAATCCAAATCACCATTATCAGCCAGGTTAGCATCAGTTCCTGCCAGCTTCCCAGCTTTGTGTGGAATCTCGTGGGCAGGCTCCTCTTTGATGGGTGCAGCAGGAACTTGGATGCTGGTCCTGATGCTGCCCAAGATGGTGTTAAGAACATTCTCTGAGGTGGAGAAGTAGGTCTCCCACAGAAAGCGGCCCTGCCGCCTCATAGCTAACATGTCACTATCTGATAAACTGCGCAGCAGGAAGTGTAACTCTGTGACACGAGGCTTGGGGACAATAATTGCAGCTTCAGTCCAGTGGATAAACTGGTGGTAAGGGAGTTTTGAGTGGTCTCCCAGTACAACCGGGATAGCTCCCACCTCTAGAGCCTCAAAAAGCCTCGTTCCACAGCCTGCTGAGGCCACCAGCTGTCCATCACCTGGAGCAATCACCAAGGCAAAAGTAGAAGTCTTAAGCACCTCCAGCCTGTCCTCTCTTTCTCCACAAAGAGCCCACTCAGTTGGCAAACTTGGCCTTGGGTTCTTACAGGTGAACTCCACAAGTACCTGATCCAAGTGACTGTCTTGCACTGCCTTTAAAGTGCCAATAATGCGGTCATCATAGTCAGCTGGTGGGTCTCCTTCCATTTCCTCCTCAAAAGACTGAGGTGGTGCTTCCTGTAAGCTGCTCCTCAGTGACTCCACCCTCTCCCCCTGGAAGGTGAAGAGGTACTTCCTCTTGACAGGAACTTGGGGGGGCACTTCCAAAAAGTTTGGTTCAGAAAGAGCATGAACTAGTGGGGACACAACCAAGTCAAAGCCCTCACGGTACTGCTGCTCTAAGAAGGTGGACTGAGCAACTGCTGCTCGTCCTGTGCTAACATTATACAGGAAGTTCTGTGTCATGGACTTTCTAGAGAGATGCACCAGTAAGTGATTGTGTCCGTCGGATCTCCAGTATGGTAATGCCTTCAGTTGTTTCTCTAGCTCTGAAGGAAATGGCAGTGAGGATGAGGAGGATTCTTGTAGTTCCCCAACCAGCACCAAATACAAACAGGCAATGCTCGGGTTATTGGTTATGTAAATGTTGCTCTTAACTGATGCTGCAAAAGCCTGCTTCACCAGTGGGTCAATATAGTCCCCCCATGGGTAGGAGCCTGTGTCATAGACATACACAGGAAACCCTGATGTAAGAGGGCAGCGCGCATAGTCGAAGCAGGAGCGCAGGCGGCAAGAACGTGCAGACTTGGGTGGAGGCAGTCCTGGATCCTCCTTGTCTGGCAGCAGCCTCACAGGCAATGACAGCTTGGGCTGGTTCTGGGCCATTAGTTCTTTATAGGAATGCTCTGTTTGGCTGATAACATTCTTCAGCTGCAGCAGATCCTGCTTGGCGCTGTCAATGCTGCGCTTGCAGGCCTCGATGCGCAGGTTGAGTCGAGCAATCTCCCCATTGAGCTCCTGCCTCTTGGCCTCCAGTTGCAGCAGCTCCTCACTGACGGACTCACGAATGCGGCAAAGGTCCTGCACATGTTTGGCCTCGCACAGTTCGCCGCCAGGTCGTGGTCCAAAGATACGCTTATCCGGACCCCCAGCTTCATCTATAGTAGTGAGGTAGTAATGGGCAATGAGTGGAAAGAAGACCAGGATGAAGAAGAGCATGAAACTAAGCCATGTGAGGCGCACACGCCGCAAAACCCATGGCTGGCCTCCAGCACCCACCCCAACCCCGTTTCTCTGCATTATTAACCGTCTCAGTCTGCTCCTTGCCCCACCAAGGAACCGTTATTAAGGGGATCAGCAGCAGCCATGATTGACCTTGTCTGCAAGGCAGTGGGATGGATACTAAATCATCAAAAGTTGGGTGTAGCTCTGTCCATCTGTAATGGTCATCTCGATCTGTCTTCAGGGTCCTGTGTGTATTGGCTAAGGATTCAGCCTCACCTGTACTCTAATATGTATTCTGATGTGTTATAGCCTACACAGCCTGCTGCCATTTCTACTGTTCTATTATCATCCAAATCTATGTTAGGAAACAGTCCCACGTTGAGGGAGGGGTGCCCCTTGATGGGTGATGCACAAATGGCATGACTCCTCACAGGGCAGTGAGATAGCTGGGTGGGCCGGTTCTTTCTATCTGAGATGTGCTCATTTTCTTGTCAGTAAATCCTCTAGAGCTTAAGTCTTTGAAAATGGCTGCTCCTTCTTCCTATTACAAGAACCTGAGAAACAGAACAAAAGTAGAAAGTACCAATGAGTGACATGGTTACACTGCAAAATCAAAACTATAAGAATATGTGAGCTTCATTGCAGGCAATTTCAAGTAGATTTTATGTAGTCAAATATATTTTTCATGCCTCACAACATGACCAAGTGCCACATTCTGTGAAATGTTAAAATATTTTTCTTCAATGTAAACATACAGACATATTAAATATGGCCCAGATTTTGGTCACTTTTATCTTTTGCATTAATAACGGCAGCCTAGTTTGTCATCACAGAGATGCAAGAGGGAAAGAATACAGGACCCTAAAGTAGGAGAACACATTAAAGTCTGTAATATTTATAGTCAGGCTTTCACAATAGGTTGCTGTACATGTTTCCTTGTAAAGCAATACTCTTTGCAGCTTATCTTTGTCACTGAATGCAGTGCATGACTGAGCAGTACATAAAAAAAGTAACTGTGCAGCAAAATACCAATGGGCATATTTTGTTTCTTTCAATTTCACCCATTTTAAAGTTGCACAGATTAGCACAAAATGGGGGGTGAGCCAACACCAACAGTACCTCCAGCAAATCTCATTAAAGGCCTTCTCCTGCATCCCAACCTCATCACTGACTCAACTTACTGAGCATCCCTGATAGCAGTCCATCTCTGAGAGTGATGCAGAATTATACTCACTGATGCAGAAGAGAAAAGGCCTCAAAGGAAATCAGCTGCACCTTTTGATGCAGTGTGTGCTGCCAGTTTTATTTCAAAGTTTCCAACATATCCTGAGGCTACTAGAAGTGAATTCTAGAACAAGCCATAATGGCTTATGGTTTATCATCAGATTAATATAAGAACAACCTTAAATACATCTTCCTCTTCAGCTCACTTTTACCTTGCATTAGAAACTGGAACATAAGAAAAATTGAGGAACTGCATTTTCAGTGAGCAAATGTTTCAAAAAGATGGCTCTGGGCTAAAATCAACAACACTAAAAAACGCAGTAGCTCATTTTATAACAGGCATAAACATCTCTGAGAGATTATAACATCATGGGCATTATCTAAATTTCAGCACAGATTGTTTCTCACCACGAGCAGCAGGCAATCTGCTTTCTGAGCTCACATTATAGCACAAGCCCTGAGGATGTCAACAGATAGGCCAAGTGCCAAACAGGCATTATCAAAGACATTACTAAAACCACAGCACTGAGAAGGTGCCTTGATAAAGCAGTGCAGTTCAGAGTAACACAGCTACAGAGACCAGAGGCAAAAAGGAACGCAGGTGCCGTTTACCTTTTACAGACATAGCAGCTCTTCTTGATAAAGATGTTACTCCCTGGCTTGGCAATGATTTTAAAATCCTGCGGTTCTTACCTTGTAATTACAACCTGGTTAGAACACAGTGTATACAGATACCATTTTTTTCTAAAAGTTAGCATTTCTGCCTGCAGCCTTCATGTGGCCAGCCTTTGTTATGTTTAGAGATTCTTATCTCTCTTGAAAAACAGCTGTTTCTGTGTATACACCTGTCAAACATACAACCGAGGAAAGGTACTGGCCAATTACAGGAGAGGCACGTGATTGCCTCTTGCCTTAAAGACTGACACCCTGCTGCTACTTGTCTCCGTGTAGCTGCATGTCTGAATGCACCTCAAACCTAAACATTAGACCAAGCTGTAAACCGCTGTTCCTGCTGAAGAAGATATTTCTTTATCCCAGACTACAGTTAAGACACCTTTCTCTACATGTTTTTTCCTTTCGTCACTTTAAATAAATTACTTTTCATTGATTTATCTACAATCAAATCTATTAATTTCATTATTAGTAGAGTTTATGTCTTTTTCAGAGTCAAAGGTTGTCTTGAAAACACAAATATATAATATAAGTTCGCTTTCACCCAGAAACAAACGTGAAATGTAAAAATAGAAAGTGTTGATTTTATTACAAATAATTCATGCAGTCAAATATGAAAATAGGTAATAATTGACAAATTGGCTATTTGTTTCAGAGAGGGCAGCATCACTGATAAATTGATGAATTAGATTTTAGGTTAATCAACACTATATAATATAAATATGTAATTTTTCAACCCTGGCAAATCATTTTATTACTTAAAAGAATATTAAAACTGTTTATTTCAGTTTGATTTAATGATTTCAGTTCTGGTTTCTGCTGTAGTATACTAGGGCTGTAACTTAACATTGTTAATCCGTTTTATTTTAATTCCATGCGCAATCCTTTTGTCTATAAAATGCCAAAACATAATGCAAACTGCCACATTAAATGTTCCCACTGCTGAAGGTAATCACATTTTGCCCAGTCAACAGTGTTAAACCCAAACCTGTCGAGCAATTAAATTACATTTCCATCTAAAATCATGGTAAACTTTGTCAACTAGCATGTATTATCCAGCAGCACTAACCTTCTGCATTTACAAGCCATCACATTTCCAGTAGTACCAGTATCACTCACCAGTAGCTCATTTGAATTTTCTGAGTGACAGTTTTAGTATCAGTTACTGAGAAACAGTACGCATTAGACACAGAAGTGAAAGTATAGCATTAACTACAAACATGCAGTCACAGCCAAATGAGGAGCAACAGAGCCACACGTTAACTTTAAACACGGTGTTCTGGTCCAATAAAATCACTATAGGCCAGTGATTTGTAGTTAGGAAGATACATGTACAGTAAAACCTCTATGGACATATGGCCCTTTGAACGCTGACCTCCATCCTGCTGCTCAGTGATGTGCCTGAGGTGCAGAGTGACCGAGGGGCAACTATCAAAACAGTCTGATTAATTTCTGCATGACTGCCAGTGTCAGAGGGGTAATGGCAGACAGATGTTGGCAAATGCTGCTTCAAGGCCTAATCTGGAGCCAAAAACATTCTGGTTGAAAGCTCAGAAGCTCAGCCTGTCTCTCACACACACTCACACACACTCACACACACTCACACACACTCACACACACTCACACACACTCACACTCACACACACTCACACACACTCACACACACTCACACACACACACACTCACAGAAACTAAATCTCAATCACTTCAGTTGTAGCTTTCTAATCTGCAGAATGTCTACTCTCAGCTATAGTCAGCTTAATCTGGCTGCTGTCTGCATGGAAAACATCGATTGCTTTGGACTTACTTTGTGGGGATCAATGATAATGCCACCACTGCCTACTACTGAGCTGTGAGGCCTTGCCTTCGCCTTATAAACAGTCTGCAGTTACATTATCAGATGACGCCAATGGGCAACAGTCACTTCATAGCTAATTTTTTTTGCAATAAACAATATAATTTGATATGGCAACTAATTCCTCACAGATAACAGTTGACTTATCTGAGTATAAATATTCAATGACTCACATGTTCAATAAGCACAAATTTAATACACAATCCAACCCCCCCTACAAAGCCAAAATACTGCAACACTTTTAAATGAGGTAGTCTGTTGTTTTCTCAGGGGAGAGAAGAAGCTGAAGCACAGCCGCCTCTCTAATGACCCAGATAAAAAAAAACTTTTTGCTCCACATGGTGAGCACAGAGCAAGCAACAACTTAGTCAGCAAATTAAGTCATCTCTATGAATAACTTAGACTGCATTAGTGTGTTAATTTAATTTAGAATGGAGACTTTAATGTCAATCAAAAACAAACTCTTAGCTCAAGCCAAGTCAAAAGTGAAAGAATTTACAGTAATGTCTGCAGCTTCTCACTATGCGGAGATTAATCCCAAGCAGGTCTGGGCAAAATCGAAAAGCAAAGGATCTGATTTCTTATACCAATGTGACATTTTAGGTTTACCTTTCCTCTACCATTTTCATGCTGGCATTAAGAGGTACTGAGTGTAGATTAATGAACAGAAAAAAAAGTAGTAACAAGCTGCAACATAACAATGCAAACCTACTTTCTGAATGCACTGCATCTCTACATTAAGTCAAAATAATATCTGCAGCAGACGCTGAGTTGAATGAAGAAGTGAAGATGCTGCTTTCACGTCTGCAGACATTTGAGGGCAAGAACTTGTATAAATGTTTGAACAGTCTCGCTTCACACTGGCAGAGCTTTCTGAGACGGTCCTGAAATTCCTTTATGGAAGAACAGGGAGCACAGACAGAATGGACATCCAACTGCAACAGGTTTTCATTAGACCACAACCTAGTTAAATCATTAATACGGTCACATGTGGGACAGACAGGGAAAGGCAGTTGCACACATTCTTGAATGTAAGGGTGTTTGGCACTTTCTTTTACAAGTCGACGAGGCGTCTCAATGAGCTACATGTCATCATGCTAATATTCTTGCAATAAAAATGCCACCATGGTATCTACACCAGGAAGTAAGGTGTTCATTTGTTTGTATGCGTTTATGTTTAGATCTTAGTTTGGCGCATTTGCTAATTTGCACGATACACAGTATATGTACATACATACAAGTACATACATACTGATGCAAAACAGATTTAGGTTTTTGTGTTACTAACTGTAACATTGGGGAGGATTATATTACACTTTTTTTTTTAAATCTAATTTAAGGAAAACTGTGCTAGTATAAAACCACATCGCCATATGCTTACAATCTGCCACAAACCTTTGTATGCATACTGTTAACTGAAACTCGACTGTATATTTGCCAATGGAAACAGTACCACAAACCATAATGTCACAATACTCAAAGGTATTGATATTTTCTTATGTCTTTTATGGAAACATGGTTACCTTTGCAGACGTTCGGTCATAAACAAAGCAGGCCAAATAGATAAACTAATATCTTGACCTTTATAGTCAGGAGCTTATTCATTGTGAGGCCAGTATTAGTGTCTTTAGTGTATTAAATTCTATAGCAATCCATCCAATGGTTGTCAAAATATCTGAAGAATATCTGCTTCCTTAAGACTTTTTACTTTACTGCAGTAGATTATGCTGCTATCCTTCTGACAATGGTGTGTACTGGGACTCCAGGTTGCCCTGATGTATTTCTCCCCTTAAGGGGTTTTGGCTCATTGTGCTTGCAGACTACCCTTATCATAATTAATTGTGATTTCATGAAGAAGATCAAGGTAGGGCATTCCCTGTGGAGGTGAGCTGCAGGGGAACAGCTGTTGTAGCCATGGATCACAGCTCATCTGCAAACGGATGACTGAACCATCTTAAGGACCTTTTCTACTGGTAAGAAAAATGTAAGACTTTAGATATAAGGATTTCAATGTTCCTCTTCTTGGGTACTTTATTTGGTTAAACAACGATTTAATCACTTTATTTTCTTATTAGTGTAGAGGTTCTATTACTGGTGTGTGCTCTTTAATATTACATAGATTTAATAATTGATTAGTGGGTATAAAGAGTGATTCAAATGTGGCTGTGAAATTTTGGTCAGTGTGTAATTAAAGCTTTTGACTAATTCATGTCTGTCTGTGTGACTGACCTTCAGGAAGACCAAGGTGTGAGCAATACACAGTAAGAAACTCTTTGCCTGTCTAGAACCGTGAAGGACTGGGATGGGATTATTATGACAAATAAGACCAACTAAAACATATTTACTGTCCTGAGCAACCAAACAAGCAGCTCATATGCTTTGGACTTGTCACAATAGGATGCCAACATATGTTATCAAAGCCAGAAGCAATACTTCTAAAGTTCCTGAAAAAGCAGAGATATACTGTAGGTATGCATGACGTAACAACATGGTTCTATGGTGGTTCTC
The DNA here is from genome assembly GCF_900324465.2 of Anabas testudineus. Taxonomy (NCBI): domain Eukaryota; kingdom Metazoa; phylum Chordata; class Actinopteri; order Anabantiformes; family Anabantidae; genus Anabas; species Anabas testudineus. The sequence continues at coordinate 13,526,169 of NC_046632.1, read as the reverse complement.
TAGCATGTGGAAAAGCAAACCACTTCTTAGAAAGTTTATGGGTTAACCAACTCTGAATTGCACTCACTGAGAAATAACACCTAATCAGATAAGTGATATCAGACACTTGCATAAACCTTTGTTCTGAAACCTGGATATGTTCATTAGAGTTTCTGACTACAATAATTTGTAGTTGTATATCATTAGATGCAGCACTAGTTAGACAGTTAAAAAATGTGAACAATGATAAACAATGTAATGAAAAACAAAGTTAATTTGGAAATCTGGGACTAGCAATGCAGAAACAAACTGAATTGTAGCTCTTGTCTTATGTTGACGGGCATCAGATGGAGATACCCAATCCAGCAGAGCATTAAATCCAACAGAGTCCAGAAAGCACGGCTGAGGTGCTCAGTCAGTGCAGAAACGCCAGAGATAGGCTGGATGTGGAGGAGTGCGCAATGATGCAGACAACTAGAAAATCTACCAGAACCTTATATACAAGGATATAAATGTTAAATACATTGTTATACTGTATCTTTAGTTATTAGAAAACATAGAACAAAAAAAAACATGAGACTCCTTTGCTGCTGATGTCAGATTCTAGTAATTGTCAACATGGACAGGATCTTCTATTATTTCATATTTTTATATAAATATACTGTATATCTTTTTTGTAAATATTCTGTAAGTTTATTTAAGAAACAGTTTTGGGGAAAAAATATCCATATAAAAAGTTAATCAAATCACTTCACATTGTTGCAATAACCAATTCTACCACACAGCAGTGCCACTCAATTATTAATCAGTACCACTGTCCACAAAGGTTTATTAGCTTCTACACCATAAATGAAGAGAAAAGAAAAATCAGGTTAACACTTATTGTCATGCAATCTAAAACCTGCTGTGGTTTAATAAAAATAAAATGCCATACAGGCCTAATAAAGAGGTTTTAAAGACACTTTTAATAACAACACTATCAGCACTGACAACTTTCCTGTTCCTTCCATCATCCAATAATGCTGGAGAGATGACAACGAGGCCGTTACGATCATCAGGAGTACTGCTGCGGTGCAGGAGCAATTACGGTCAACCTCCATGAGGATCACCTCCTACTCAGTACAAAATTTATGAGTGTGTTGACCTTCATCTCTCAGTGTGAGAAAAAGTGAGAGAGACAAAGACAAGGAAGACAAAGGGGATAGGGAAAGAGAGGAATGAGTTCCTAATGACAGATGGGCCTAGGTGCCTTCCACCCTTCAAAACTCTTGCAATAGGACAAAGAGAACAAATAAAAGAAACTTAAAGGACGTGTCCAGGTTGCACGTTTAGATTTTAGGAGATAATCAAACAGATAATATTAAGATTTCTCAGTCAAGTACTCTTGCAACTTCACTGTACACATCAACTGGTCAGTAAACTAGTTCAGCGATGAGTCTGTGTTAGCAAGGGCTAAGAAACTGACAAATAACATGCATCACACTGGCTTTGTAACGAGTGCTAATCTGTCACCGAAGCCTTGGCTGTAAAACTGCCGTGGCATGAGTTGCCCCATGAGGAGAGACCTTCGCTTTGCTGGTGAGAACCGAGTGTGACAGCCAATTAGAGTCAGGCACACAGCACACAACAGCTCGCACATTTTTCTAATGAGCTTTAACTTCTAAAAACGTCTAAAGAGATCTCCTACATTTTTAATTTTTACCTGACTTTTGTTGCCAGTCGCTCACACAGTCGGCATAAAATTAATAATGTATGATTCAGTTTGGTTAGATCAGTTTTTTTTTGCTCCTTCCTAATGACAAAGGACAGAGGTAACTGAAAATGTGCAGCCATTTCTAACCATTTCCTTTAATTATGTCTCCACTGGTTTCAATTTTAAAAATTGACTCTTGAAAAAAAAACTTGGACTGAATCTTTCTGCACCAAACTGAAGTCAAAATGTGTCTTTTTAATGTTTACTTGTTCCACAAGGACATGACAGAGAAGTAACTGAGAAAAAAGACGAATCTACAGCGCTGAAATACAGATGCATGAGCTGAGGCGTCTAGTGAGTGGACTTGAGGCGAGATGCTAACTAATTCTTGTTGATGTGGTATGAAATGCAGCATTTGGTCATTTTCTTGGCTTTGCCTCCTCCTGTACACTCTGGTCATAAATTTAACTTTTCACATTTTACTTACTTATGACCTGGACTCTGGGCTCTGCCATGGTGCAGAGTTAAGTCTTTGTGTGAAGACTATATTTTTTATCTCTTTACCACTGCCACTACATTGTGGACCTAAATAGACATAAAGTCAATATAAACCCGTTTTTAAATTGTTTTTACTTCATTAATCAGTGCAAAACAATAAAGAAAAGTATGACAGGCAGCAAAGAGTAAGTGAAAGGAGAAACCATTATTAACAGGCTTCAGTAATTTTCACAAGAGCACATATTGTTCTTGAGTCATGTTTGCTTTCTGGTCCTAGCTTTCTTGATTAGAGCTCATGAGCTTCCTGAATTAATCAGAGGAGCTGGTATAGTATTCTGATCAGGGAAATCATTACACAACTGTATCATCTCTGATGATATTAAAGTTGTTCACAGCCTAAGATAAAGGTTTCAATAACATTTGCAAACACACAGTTTATTATCCAAGGTTTCAATTTGTTCCTCAAAAGTCCAGACAAGGGCCATGGTTAATTAAACAGGTTAAGTTAAACTACAGTATATATCTGAACAACGGTTAAGTCTCAAAAATATTGGAAAAAATGGAAGCTGCACACTATAATTCTCCCAAAGTCTAAAGTAACAGTTTTCAGTTCAAACTTAAAAAAACACTTTTGGGAAACCAAAGCTTCTCATCTACTGTATGTGTTGTAACACATCATGTCCCTGTCCCATGTGACCCAACTATAATGTTAAGTCCCGTCTCCAAAGGGAATTTCTGTGCCTGCAACTGGTATCTGACTCATTCATTACCAAAAATCTAATTATAGACTGCCACATGATACACATTTAACCGTTTGTGTCTGTGTAATTACTTGGAGCAGAAATGAAAGGAGACATAAAAGTCTCAGGCCTGCCCGCCCTGGCACAAGCAAGTAAATCGTCACTTAAGACAGAAACTAAACCCTGATTCAGAATGAATACAGATGGATACTCGTTCTGTGTACAGATACTCAGTGGGTCATATCACAGTAAGATATCACCTACATTTATTTTAATCATTTATACTTAATGCTTTTTATTTAATGCCTTCACTATTATATAATGCAGATAACAGTTAAAAGCAGTACAAATATTTTTTTATTCTTTTATTTTTCCTTTTTGTGTTGTGTTTTAATTATCTACAATATCCCAATTTCCCTTGTGGATCAGTGGCTCTTTCCATAAACATTATGGATTTCACCAGAGCAAATGAGACAGGTGGTCTGGATTTAGACAACAGGTACATATAAAACAGGTCCCGCTACAGCTGCACAGAGTTGCATTAAATTTCTCTCATTAATCAAGAGCGCAGGATGTTTCACAATCCGAAATGTCATCATTTTGAAGGGCAGGAACAACCTTAATTAGTCGCTTGGGCTATAATCATGCTTTTTTTTTTTTTTTATCTGTAGCAATGTGAATGCAGACCTCACAACTACAAGAGCTTTAACAGCTCAGTGTTATAACATTTAGTCGACAGGAAGATGAATAAGAGCAGAAAAATTAAGTCTTTTTGTATTTTAAAGAAGAAGCTACCTCACTGATTGAATACATCACATTCACTGCAACAGAAGAGCTCGTGTCTCGAGCTTCTTTCTTTCCCTCACTGAAGAAGCATCAAAGTTAAAGTGGAGTGATTTGCACCATGGCACATTGTCCGGCAAATTGTGACTCTCTTTGAGCACACAGAGTACATTTTAGGAACTGCACACAGGCGTGGAAGATGGATTCAATGACTGAAACCGAATTCCTCATGCGATTCTGAGTCAATTGTTCAATTTCTGAAGCTTGTGCTGCATTTATCAGCTTAAATGCATTAGTAATGGGTGATAAATACAGGACATCGTGAGCCATAATTTATGTAATACTGTGTATTACAAATTAAGACATTATCATTACTACTGCACCGTTTTCAGTTGTTTATTGCATCATCTATTTATTTCATGCATTATTGAAAATTAGCCAGTGCGGTCTGGTACTGCTTAGCACCAGTGCTGCAGTATGGGAACAATGTAAGCTGGCCCAGATTTATAACAGTGCAGAGAATAAATCACTGATGAAAATTACATATGGAAAAAATAAAACTACTAGAAATGCAAAGTTCACAGATCAAGTTGTCATAGTATCTTACGACTAAACCTTTGTCTAAAAAGTTGAATGTACTATATAAATGGATGACTGAGCATCTGAAGACAAATTGTAAAGCTGTTAAAGACGTACACTTTGCTCAACTTTTCAGGTCTTGGTGCTGTGAAATTAAATAGATAATATGAAAATAAATAAGAATGCTAAAAGAAACAGTAAAAACATACAGATTTTCTGATTCTCAAAAAATATTTGCAATGGTTCCACACTGTTCCATTTATTCGTGTCACAAAAACCTTTCACGGCATATTTTTACTTCAAATATTAGGTTTCACACTGTAGCTTTAAATTGTCGTTTGATAAGGGAATAGGAAGACGCACAGATTGAACAGAGAGATATTATCTGCAATCACTTTGATCACTAACCTTCCAAGACATTCTCATAGTTCTCTTTTCACCACAACAATACCTTTATATGAATGAACCCACCAGTACAAGATCCTTTCATGTCATGCACCCATGACTATGAATGCATTAGGCCACTGGAGACAAATATAACCTACATTATCCCGGGCATCCCCATGTGGCGGTGCACACCTGTCTGCATTTGACAGAGATTAACAATGGTGGTGACAGTGAAACCCTTAGTAACAAAAGCTACTGTTGTCTCCACAATTACAACGTTAAACTTTTTCTCAGTATACAGTAACACCTACAGATATCACCAGAAGTAGATTCTAAACAAGAACTTGTTGGGCCTTTCCCCTCCATCTGCCCTCAAGAAGCTGCGAACAGACGTGCACTCTGAACAGTCTGCGAATGAAAAGTATGACTCCAAATATTTGCTTCGACAACTGAGTCGAACTGGGAGGTCTCTGCCAATTCCCTCTCCTAGCACCAACACCATTTGGTGCCAGTGCTGCAATATCAACATTTTGCATAAATCCATAAATAGGACTGGTTTGTTACCCACGACGATAATCACATAGAAAGAGAGAAAAATGTCTGGCTAACACTCAAGAGTGATTTAATTCCACTGTGTACTGCCCTCATTCCTTAAATAAGTCAATTTAAGCCACAATAAGCTTCATGTGTTGTTTTATATTTTGATTCATAAATGTTTATATAGTAGTTTGGCAAAGTTAAGATCCTGTCTGGTACTTGTCTGTTTAAAAGGTCTTTGTTTAAGTGGTTAAATTAATACAGCATGCTATTCGTCACATCAGGGACCGGCTGTATGTGATTAATAGTGCCCCATGTGTGCTCCTTGTGTGTACAGTATGTTACCTTCTTCAGGCCTGTGAAATGAAGGCTTTTATTAATCGTTAGCTGCCTCCAGGTTGAACAAAGAAAGAAGAGTAATGAATCCAATTTGTATCTATTAATGGGACAGTTGTGCTTCTGTCTCTGCCTTCATCCTTCGTGTCCCTTTCATTTTCGGCTTCGGCAGGTTTGGATAAATACAGTCAACCATCAAAGTGAAAGTCAGCCACACATACGTAAACAAACCAGTGCTTGTAGATAAATCCCTAAAGGTCAGCACAATGTCTGTTCCAGGCGGCTCACACTCAGGAACAAGTATTTCAAGTTATTCATGGAAATATGGAGTTTATGTGTAAGGTTGTAAGAGGCGCACGCTAAATGCCCTGATATGTTTTATGCAAGTTCCAGTTTCCTCAAAACTCCACAAGGCAGGTGGTGAGTGCAAAGTTTATACAACCCATTGATCCAGCGTCATATTTGAGAAGCTGAAGCTTCATTTATGACCTTAACAAGTGAAAAAAGTATGTAGGATTATCCAAACTGTTGATAATTAATTCAAAAATTATGTCTATCAACAAATTGACCATTACAAAATCTCATCCATGGTAAAAAAAACCTGGCTTTCCCCTGCAAATATTTCACAGAGAAAACAGTTAGCGGGCAACTCGGCGAAATTGACACACAAGCCCTGAAATCCTGCCCTCCTAACAAATAAATCCTCTTGTTATCTTGCCATAGCAGTGGCTGCAGCCCCACTTGCTGTGTCCTCCGGAGAGCTCTCCCTCTCCCCCCTCCTGAGCGGGCTGGCATAGACAATAGCAGATTGACTCAGCCCGACAACAGCTGCCAGAACCCTGCAAGCCTCGTCCTCCAGACACTGATGGATTGTGGTAGGGGAGCCAGGGTGATTAGCCCCTGACATGGAAGAATTATTGCAGTATTGCACCCCAAAAGAGACTGCACCTGAGCGTCAACGTAGGGCTCTCACACTACTTTAAGTCATGCTGTTGGAGCCTGCTTAGTCTTCCCAAAGCGTTGGGCTTGAACTCGAAAAAAGAAAAAGCTTAAAAAAAAGGACTGACAATCAAATAACCATTCTTGCCTCGCAACAAAGCGTTTATTTTTAACAGCTTCAGTCACATATGGCACTTACCTTGAGTCTGACAGTGATATACACTAACTAAGGCCCACTGCAGGTAGAAAAGTGGTGCTTCTATTTAAGGAAATTTTGCTGCTCAGGAAAATGAATTGGCTGAAAAATCCTATTGCTCGACTAGCAGGCATGGCACTGAGAACTGCTGTTTGCTTACTCTGCCAAAAGTAAAACTAGTCCTGCAATCTCTCTTTCTCCAGCATTTACCCTTCTCTCGCATAGCTACAAGCTGCTGCATCTGTTCTAGTTAAACAAACATCCTGCTGTTATTTGATAAACATACAGAACAAGTTATCCTAGGTTAAAGTAGCCTTACTTATCCTGCCTCTTCAAGCAGATGTTCATCAGAGTAGAAGAAGGACTCGCTTCTTCATACCAACAACACTCTGCTATTCAAGTAGACCTCCACACTCTCTTTGTTTGAGAAGGAGTGGATCCATTTGGCAATTCATCGAGACCTTCGTTACAAGGACACGGCAATTAATGCCAAACAGCACAGCCAAATTCTCACACTCTGGCCTTGACTGAAATAGCAAATCAGGGCTGCACTTAGCTAATTAATCGTTAAAGTTGTGGTATGTTGAAACAACAACTCCAGCTCCTAATCATGCATACTATCTGGTTTCATCTGTCTTCTGTGATTGAATATCTTTGTGTTTTTTACCATTTGCCATTTTGGCAAAATGAGACATCTCCGCGTTTAATCTTGGACGTGAGGAAGCTGTGATGGACGCTTTTTTTCCTCTTCTTGCATATTTTATAGATTTTATGACTAATCCATTTTAAATTTAAAAAGTAATGAACAGATAAAATGGTTGTATGCTGCACAACCCAACAACAAATTCCAGCTGGAAGACTCTTAACATAACCTGTGTTTGATTCTAACAAGAAAAAGCAGGGACCTCTATGACAAAATACATTCAGAGTGAGTTTAGCTGTGCTTTAAAGCACAGATTGAATAAAAAGAAGGTTGTTTGAACATCCCTGACCTGTTGGTTTACATCATGGAAGCCAACCACAGAAATTCAACGTGGCGAGAGTTCAAATAGGTGACATATTTCTCACTCAAAAAAAAAAAAAAAAAGAAGCAGTGCACATCTCTTTTTTAGAAATACTTAGACTACAGCTCAAAAGAAGGTATTACAGAAGTTATTCCAGTGGTCAGTAAAAAAAAAAAAGTACAGGATAACACTGATTTCCAGGGGGCACTGGTGTCTCCAAATGAAAAGAAGAGGCACAGTTTCTGAATCTGAACTCAGTATTGAATTTGCTTATTTGCTTTACTCTGAGCCCTTTCAGTGCCGTTTATGTTTACGGCTCAACTTAGAAGACTCAGAAAAATCAGTAGGTTGAGAAGACAGTTGAGTGGCAGCATAATTAATGTTCACAACCTGCAACTACAGCCTGAAAATGAGATAAGACTTGAACCTCAAAGAAATGTTGGTGCCAAAGATGCTCAGTACGCAGAGCAGCAGTAAATCTTGATTAAATGTTTATTTACATGTTAACAGTCTACCTGTATTTTCTGATTAGTGGTTTATCCACTGAAGAAATGTGAGACACTGCTGAAATTTCACTGGACAAAGAAACTGTTCAATGCTGTTTCATGATCAATGTCAAGGTACTTTTATCTTGTAGTTTTATTCTCAGAACCAATTTTTAAAATCTCATATATATATATATATTTATTTATTTATTTTATTTTATTTATTTTTTCATGTGAGGAGATACTGCTGTGACACATTTACATGCTTCCTGCAGAGCAAGCAAAGCGTGACAGTTTCATGTTATAAAAAGAACTATCTCGTGCACAAAGGCACAAGATGGTTTTGAAAATCACAAGGTGCACGCTAGCCCTGCAAACCAGCTTAAATTACATAACTGCAGAGATATCCAGGCACGCCACCTTTAGCTGGCATGAAGTGGACTTTATTCTGCAAGAGCATATGTTCAGAGATACATTAGTATGGTAAAATAAAATTTAAAGGAGCATTTATTTGTACTTGATGTTACAAATGCTATGTGGAAAACAGCAGTACAGGGCAATAAAATAAAATACATATTTTAATAATAATAATGAACTTCATTGTTCCCCTTGGTGAAATTCTTGTTTGGACAGTTACTGTAGATGACGGCACTGTGTGGTTTCAGTGTCTTGTCCAAGGACACTTGACGTATAGCCAGGAGGAACCAGGAATCGAACCACTAAGCCTGGGGTTTATAGATGACTGCTCTACCATCTGAGGTAACTGCCGGCCCATTTTGCCATAATTTAGCATTGTATTGATGAATAAATACAGTATGTGAGCACAGCTAAAACTGAAAGTAATTCAAAGACAGGTATTTATTTAATTGCCATTATAGAAATAAAAAAAATTGTATTGAATCAAACTGTATTGAGCATAGTGATGTATGAAAATATCAATATCCTACATTCAAAGTAGTATGGCACTAACTGGGTGACAGACAAACGGACAAAAATAAAAATAAAAAAATACAATCTATATCTTTGTTATATATATATATATATATATATATATATATATATATATATATATATATATATATATATATATATATATATATATATATATATAATATCCAACAACATTTCTAACAAAGAAAACTGGTTTGGAAGTGAACAAAGAACATACAAATGAAACCAAGGGAAATCTGAACTCTGCAACATTTGCACTTCATGCTGCCTTTATACATCAGGTGAATATTGTGTATTTCACGCAACCAAACCCCTGCAATCCTATTTTAGTTTTCTCTGCATCATCACATTTAGGACGCTGCATATGCTCAGCAACTTTGTTTTCCCACCACGGTTCTGACTAAGAGAGGCATAAAATATAGCAGGTACCTAAACGATGAAATCAGTTTCACAGCTTCAACTCATTAACTATGATTTAATAACTGATTTGAATTTAGTTTTGTCAGCTAAAATGCCTTTACGTAAAGGTTCACTCCGAACTTTGAAGATGCTTGCAATGCCTTACAGCTACGAATAAACTGACCACAAAGTTGTGGGCCTACAGTTGTGGGCTGTTATTAAGCAATCAACTCTTGGCTCAAATCCGACGAAAACTGATTTACTGGTTGATCTAACTTGTTTTAAAAGCACTGCCCCTGGCAGTAACCTCGGCGTTCACACAAACATGCTATGCCTTGTCTTAAGAGTGGCTACTGACCAAATTGCAAGTGGCTGGTTCATTTGCTCAACTCATACTACACTCAGACGTCTGGATGCTATGTATACATGACTAACCAATGCCATCTAGTACAACAGATCTGCAATAAGGGTAGGTTGCAATGGTCCAATTACAGTATATACCATGACTGCTGATTTCACCATATAGCAAGCCGGCTCTGAATAAAAAAGCAAATAAATCACTACTTTCACCTTGCTTGAGGGCAAAGGTACAGTACATGAAGGTATAGTAGATGACTCACAGAGCAAGATGTCAAAAGTGCTATTAATTGAAAGGAATATAAGAACAGTAGCCCTTTTTGACACATCCCACAGAACTTCTATTTACAAATTGTTTGTTTTACAACTCGACTGTCAGTCGCGATAGCTGTAACATAGGCTTCAGTGCTTCCTTAAGGACATCATAACCTGCACGGTACGGAAACTATGGGTCCTACATTGGGAAGACGATCGTTCTGCTTTTCATAATAACTAATAATTGTCATGTCAATAAGTATGCGTACCTCGCCGTTAAATCGACGCTTTTCTAAATGAGATTCGGCGTCACATTCAACTCGTGCTGTACGAGTTTGACATTTCGAGGTTGTATGTGTGGCCAACCCAAATACTGAAATCTGTTCACACAGAGCACACACAGGTTTTTTGGTCAGACCTGACAGCGTTTTCGAGCCTACATCACGGCAAAGCACCGACTCCACCGGCGCGTTGACGTGTGCTTTCAGATGAAAGCGAAGCAGCCTCACGACTTACAACCGCTCCAGAAAACGACTCAAAGTCTGTATAAAACTACCCTTAACATATACACCATTTATAAAAACTGTATGTAAATACAACAAGAACGACAGTACGTGACACAAGGCCATTGTTTTAGATGGACGGTTTGCGGGAGAAACCCACAAGGGGCCATGTCTCATCTGGTCAATTAGCTAGCCTGCTAACCAGCAGTGGTCACAATAAAATGCATTTGCTCCGACCACACTGGCGGAGCAATGTTAGCTTCAGGAGCTACTCACCCCCCGACTGAAGAGCTCCGGGTGTCCTAAAATATGAGTCTCGTCAAGCCGTAAACATGTCGCTGTGCTGGGCTGCTACGACCAGCCTGCGGTGCTGCTGCGTTTTCAGCTCACAGCAACATTAAAAGCTGCATTGTTGGAGCGGCGGGGGGGGGGACAAACAGCAGCAAAGCATTGTGGGAGACGGTGTCGATTCAGTGGCACTGGAAAAAATGAAAGGTGGAGAAAAGGCTCCACCTGCTGGTCAGTGTGTGTGTGTGTGTCACTTTAAGAAAGCTACCAGAGAGCGAGGCTCTCCCTTCTAACCAATCAGAGAGTGTCTGGCTTTTATTTTACTAATGCAATTTATTTTTTTGTTGTGGTTTCATAAAACCAATTCCTAAAGTGACAGAAAGTGCCAAAGCAGGATGTGGAAGGGTGTAACATATATGTTGTATTTATGTATTCTTCATAATTATCAGTTCCAGTGATGTTTTGTCCCTTTAGAAAATGTGAGAAAGAAACAGACAGAAAGAAGAGCAGAAAGAAAGTATTAAAGTTAGATTTGGATTTGTTAAGTGGTGATGTTTTTGAATTAAATAATAAAAAAAACGACATACATCGCTTTCTGTCTAATGGGATCATTTCAGTATCTTTAAATCAAAAGCTGTTATATTGTATATTTATTATGTTTGTAATGCAATTTTAGTTTGTGTTACTTTATTGTTGTTTATTAGACCAATACAGTATCACGAAATGTACTGTTTGCTGAACTTTTAATAGATTAAAACAAAGAGTCAAAGAAAACCAATGAAAACATAACCAACTACTACATACTTGTACAATGAAAAGCATTACAATTTCATCATCTTAATGTAATAAGACATAAGACCTTTAAATAAACAGTACAACTATTCAAATTGAAGCCTTTTTTTTTAATCAAATATCTATTAATATGAATTTAAAGTAATTGTTTAGTAGATATTTGGTCCTTCCAGTCTAACTCTATAGGTGGCAGTCGCACGTCTATCGAGCCAAGAAGTAGTAGAAGAAGAAGAGGCTCCAACAGTCGCAGGGTGATGACGTATCTGGTGGAACATGGAGAGAAAACACATGTCAGCTTTTGCTCTGTATCAAACGTTGTCAACAGACTTGCCTACTCCTGCTAAGAAGCCTTCCCTCCAGGTAGAAACTATTAAAATTATATGGTTATAGTAACTCTAGCATTATTATTCTGGATTAATGCCTAGTTGTGTTAAACAGTTGTTTCACAGCTGCAAGAGAGGCGGTACAGTCCTTCTACTAGCAATGTAGTTATTAAATCAAATTGCCATCAAATGATTTTTGGCAAACTACGCTGTAAAACTGCATGTATATTCACTGTTTGATATTTATGCCAACTTGGATTTTAGGTAGCTGCTAAGAAGAAGAAGAAGAAACAGAATGGGGTTGCAGAAAAGAAAGTGAACACAGTTAAATCTCAAATAAAATCTGAGAAGAAGAAAATTCATAAGAAGCCTTTAAAATCTTCACAAATACAGGAGGGCTGTAAGGGACTTACAGAGGTAAGTTTGAGACACTGGGAGTGTCTTCCAGTACTGCGTTTTTCTTTCATGATAACCGTGGTCTATTAGTTCATCTAAACCTCTGATGCTTATTTAGTCTGAATTCATGGAGTCTTTTTCAAAAACAGGAGGAGGAATGTCTAAATGGAGATGGTGAGGCTCTCGATGCTTTGCTGTCTGACCTGGCCAGAGTCAACAACAGCAGGGAGAGAGCGAGCAAACTGTTTCAGTGGCTCATCAGTCCCCTTCCTGCTAAAGCTTTCTTCAGGTAATATAGTATGTGTGTTGGACATGCTGTTTCTTTTTTGAGTGGGGGGTTATTTGTACGTGGTGAAGAGATAGCATAACTACTAGTAATAATCTTTTCTGAACTTTGAGCTCCTGTAGAAAAGATCTCCCAACTAATTAAATGTGGAAATGGAAATGTTAAAAATAAAAAATTTTCACCACGTCAACGTACGATCATTTAGCACGTTCTAATGGTTTTTCCTATTCAAGGGACACATGGGAGAAGAAACCCATTCTTGTTCAACGTAAGAATCCAGATTACTATAAGGGACTCTTCTCCACAGCAGAGTTTGACTGCATATTAAGACAGGTGAGGACCTGAAACATTTAGATGCTCATACATCCTGCATTTATCTGCAGTACTGACACACCTGTTTTGAATTTGTATTTGCATGGAATAATAACTATAAAGAGAGGTTTTATAATGTGTGGTGTTGTTTTTTAATTGTGTCCACTATTGAAAATGATATCCATGTTTTTATAGTAAAATTAGACAGTGTTTTTATTTCTGTATTAATATATTATTATATTTTATTTTAGCTTTTTATATGTATCAGAAAGGTTTATAGAAAACTGAAGTGAAACAAAAACCTCTCATAAGGATGTACATGTTTGTGCCATTTAATTTAAGGAGGATATTCAGTATGGAGTGAACCTGGATGTCACGAGCTACACTAATGGCAAGAGGGAAACGCACAATCCTCCAGGGAGAGCTCTGCCATTCACTGTGTGGGACTTCTATGAGGTAAACAGGATACAGACAGTTCAGACTTATGCCATTATTTCTAATGCAAGATTACAGTAATTAAGCGCCTTTACAGTTCTGATTAGATTCTGAATGACTGGGTGCTTTGGAAATTAGCTGCACTGGCTTTCTCTGCGGGGCTGATTAAAGTTTCTTCTCTATTTGAAAATTGTCAGGCCCACCTTCATTATAAGGCATTTTAATGTTTTATATGCTGCAAGCTAGAATTCATTTTGCATTCAGCGTATTTGCTGTATCGGTGAGCCCCGTGCACAGAGCGCTCACTTTAGATTAGCGATCATCGCTGTGTCTTCATTTACCAGAGTGGCTGCTCCATCCGACTGCTGAATCCCCAGGCTTTTTCCTCCACTGTGTGGAACGTGCTTTCCATCCTTCAAGAGCAATTTGGCAGCATGGCAGGAGCCAACATGTAGGTATTTTAGACAATAAATATTAGTAATAACTTTAAAATTATTTCACCAATTATCACACCAATGTGTGTTTCCTCTCACCAGATACTTGACACCACCTGGAACACAAGGTTTTGCTCCACATTATGATGACATTGAGGCATTTGTGGTTCAACTGGAGGGAAAGAAACACTGGAGAGTGTACAACCCAAGGTGAGGTGCAGGGAGGAAGCTTTTGAAAGAGCAGCACAAATGTGAACAGAAACACAAAACTAAAAGATCATTTTATTATCATTTAAGGCAGTAAATAAATGACTTTTGAATTTCCCATGCATGAATTTCATCCAGTCTTAGTTTAGTGAGAGACACATTGTCAAGTTGTTGTTCTTTTTTCAGGACAGAAGATGAAGTCTTGCCTGTTCTTTCAAGTCGTGAGTATAAAAATAAACGTAAACTATTCAATTTCTAGTTTGCTTCTTGTAGAGGAAGCCATAAATTCATCGCCTTCAAACATGTCTACAGAGAGAAGGAATGGTCATTACACTCCTGATGTAGTTTTTAATAATCTCCACTGACTTCACTTTGATGAGATTTTAACTACAGACAGCTGTTATTTGTCAGAGCTGACTGTGTTGGGCTTGATCTCCAGCAAACTTTGATCAGGCAGAGATCGGGAAGCCGATTCTGGAAGTGGTGCTAGAAGCTGGAGACCTCCTCTACTTTCCCCGAGGATTCATCCATCAGGGTGACTGCCTGCCAGATGCTCACTCCCTGCACATCACCATCTCTTCTTACCAGAAGAACAGTTGGGGAGATCTGCTGCACAAGGTAACACTTTCAGATCCTTGTAGTAATAACACACTGAGGCTGCATTATACTGAATAACCAGATTACTCCATCAATGGATTTTTTTCGGGGTCAAATTGTGAAGGAGTGGTTCAGGGAGCATTACACATCATTTTTACACACGGATTGGCCACCACAGAATCCAGACCTTAACTCCATTGAGAATCTTTGGGATGCGCTGGAGAAGACTTTGCAGCAATTTGAATCTCCCATCATCAATACAAGATCAAAAAATTTAAGCTACTCAGGTGGAAACTAATGTTGTGACATTGTAGCTTGTAGAAATGATGGCACAGTGAATGTGTGTCATTATCAAAGCGAATGGTGGTGCAACGAAATATTAGTGTGTATTTTTTATTTTTTTTTAGATTAACCTTTTTTTCATCTTCTCAGCTCATTCCAGCAGCATTAGATATTGCAATGGAGGAGGATGTGGAGTTTAGACAGGGTTTACCTCTGGACTATCTCACATACATGGGAGTACAGAATTCTGACAAGGTAATTCATCTTGTATTTTTTAAACTGTCTGTGCCATTTTGTTGTTACGCAGTAACAAGAGAAGTTCTTCTTGTTTAGGATGACCCACGCAGAACAAAATTCTTCTCACGAATTGAAAGCTTGATGAAGAAGCTAACAAATTATGCTCCAGTTGATGCTGCTGTGGATCAGAAAGCCAGAGACTTCCTCCATGACTGCCTACCTCCCATGCTGACTCCAGGTATGTGGTGAATACATCCGTCTGTAATCACCCCATTTTCAGTTCACTCCATTTAAGAAGTGCAGCTGGAGTCAGAAGATTTTAAGGCACAAAAGTGTGAATGTATTCAAATTACACAGGATGTCTTGTGAATAGGCAGTGCCAGCTGTGTAATGATTCTGACTCACATATTCATGCCGTCTTCCACAGAGGAGTTAGCCAGCAGTGTTCAAGGAGCACCTGCTAGGTGGGAGTGTGGGCAAGTTATGGATGTGGGTGCACACATCAATACCGAAACCCGAGTCAGAGTCCTACGTGCTGGGTGTGCAAGGTAATGTCTCATTGCATTTCACAGTAGGCAGGGTTGGCATTAACTGTTTAAAAATGTGGAGCTCTGTGTCTTTGTCCTGATGTTTTCAAGAACACCACTTCTTTTGATGAGCCATTTAAACAGAAATATAAAAAAGTGTAAAATATTATTTAGCTTTTAAGCTTTCTCTCGTCAGGCTGTGCAGTGATGGAGAGGCTGTTCATATGTACTACACAACAGACAACTCCAGAGTTTACCACAAAGAGGAGCTCAAGAGTTTCGAAATAAAACCAGAGGTAGGAATTGAAGCCCTGTGGAAATCTCATGTTCACATAGCGCCCTAACAATTGGTGTCTAATAATTGCTTTTGTTCCAGCACACAGACGCAATTGAGTTTCTGATCCATTCATATCCCAAATTTGTGACAGTGGGAAGTTTACCATGCGATGCTGCAAAGGAAAAGGTATGTTGTTTTAGTTTGGTTTTTCATTTTAGAAAATGTGACAGAATACCAATCTGGTTTTTGCTGAAGTGGCGTTGTGTCATCTGGTTTGGTTTTGACGATCAGGGATCTTGTATGTGACAATTTGTGTGAGCTGTCTGGAAGAAAGCATTTACTCTGGCTCCATCTCACCCATCCTAATCAACCTATTCTAAATACATTACAATACAGAACATTCCTGTATGAACCCATGTGTTGAAGTGAGAGTTGGTTTCATGTTGTTTCCTGTTCCATGTTTCCTCCAGGTTGCTTTAGCCGAGCTGCTTTTTGAGAAGGGGATTATCCATACTGCAGAGCCTCTGTAGTGACCCGATTGGTCAGTCATGCTGACTGCATGAGTAGATTCAAATTGCCTTTTTATGAAATCCAATCTTCGATGCAAAATACTCCCTTCCCCAGTAGACTCCAGCAGCTGTGTTTGGATGATCAGGCTGAACCCATCTATGAATTTGTTTACTTTTCAGCATCAAATAAACCAGATTTTTAAGAAACTGAAATTGGTGTGTGTTATGCAGACATCATCTGAAATTACCAAATGGTTTTAGTGAGAAAGGGCATGTTTATTATTGATACAATTCAAAAGCAGAGGTACAAGACTCTTCTTAAATATGTGATTAGTTGGCCACCCATCATTCATTCCAGGCAAGGGCACTCTACTTCCAGGTCACCTCCTCACCCTCCTTCATCTCCCTACAGAGAAATTAAAAAAGGTGCATAACATTTTGCCTAGAACAAGGTTGTCATTAGAGGTTGTCAGTGCTATGAAAATGTATGAACAATGAATATAAATTAATTAGTCAGCACTAACACCATGTGGATAGACAAGTATTTTTTCTTACCTGCCAAACAAAATACTTTTGTTTCTGAAAGCTGTCAGTTTCTGGTCCTGTTGTTTATCAAGGTACCATCCAATAACAAAGCCCATGGGCACCAGTATGTTCACCCAGTGCTCACGTGCAAGTGCTACAAAGTTGACCATAGTTCCTACAGAAACAGAAAAATAATTACAATACTTAGGTTTTCATTGTAAGGAATGAAAACAGGAAAGGATGTCAGGAAAGTAAATTATCCATATACCCATATAATATTAGGCCTGGATAACATATTCTACTACTTATTCACTCACAGAAAATTCAGCCAGCCACTAAACTCTGAGATATAAACCTCAGCAAAGGCTGTCATACTGATGTTGTCAGGCTCCACAATAAAATGATTTACTTCCTTTCCATCTTTATTTTAGTCCTCCAGAAACATGTGTGACAATATTACTGCACAAAGCTTTGGATATATTTCTTACTTAAACTACATATGGCAAAATCATGACAACCTTTAAATCTACTACAGGTCAACAAGCCACAAAAAAGGTCAGTCAACGCCAATATACATATGCCAAACACCAGTAATACCCGTAACACTGAAATGGTTCACTGCATTATGATTACTACCTTTAACACTTAAAGTGCGTTTTTCTATAATCCTTACATTCTGCTACATCTTTTGAAAGTAAGAGTTTTATCATACTTTATATAGATTTTATGTTGTTTTCCCCCAATGTAGTATTACAGAAGTCACTTTCACTAAAGTACAGCGACTTCTTCACCTGTTTAAACCATATATGCAGTAGCAGTCGTTTCATTCTTTGCATTGTCCATTACATTTTGACAACAAATATGTCAGAAACATAAATATCTTTGCACATTAAATCATTATTCGCACTAATGCTAACAGCGCCTAGCTAGCTAGTCTGTTTGCTAGCATTAGCAAGAGAAACGTGACATTGTTTTGCGTTGAAAATTACCTCTGCGTAAAAATAGTATTTTGCTTGTAAAAGAAGAAACGTTTTACGGTGCAAGTGATCAACTGATAAAGTTAAGGTCGTTTTAAGATCTAAATATTACCTTCTGTTTACAACAAGCCGTGGCCTTCAGCTCTTCATTCACCAGGCAGAGGACATTGGACTCTACCACCTTTGGAACTAGCTGCGTGGTGGTCACCCAAACAATAAAACTTAAATTATTACCGTAGTGGCTGTTGCTGCGGGTACTATATTGGTTACAAGTATAAAAACGGATTATTAAAAGGTAATATTTCTAATGCAGCATGATAAAAGTAGTATTCGGCGTTTTATAAATTAATTTGGAGTAACACCACCATATTTGGTACGTTCCTGTGCCCTTTCACACATGACGCAGCGGCAAACATGTCTGCTAGTCCGAAGCGCGTTTATAAACGCTAGCCAAAATGTCTTAATGATGGAATTATAGGAAGTCCAGTTAATTATAGATTTATTGCAACTTACGAAGATTTATACTATCTCAAATTTAATGGTATGTTGCATGTTTCTTTATTGATTCAAGTCACGTAGAGCCACAAACTAAGTTAAGATATAACGTTAGCTAGCATGCTAAGAAGACTTTACCGGGGGGAATTTAAGTAAGCTAGCAGTGGCTAAAACCAAACGGTATTGTTGTTTTTTAATTTATCACAGGACAAACCAGTCACACATAGACAGATTGTGTCCATTCTACTATTCATTATATTGCTAAATTGACTGTAGCGCCATAGTTTTTGCTTATTATCTGTGCAACTTGGATTTAATTGAATGGATTTGAGTCCCAGCGCCTGACGTATGTTACCGCCATGTCTTATTGTTGTGTTGTGTCGCTGGATTTTTCTATCAGCACAATCTAATGCTCTATTACTTGAACTTTCAGCGTGGCAACTAAAGAAAAATGACGTCCATTATTAAACTGACGGCCGTGTCAGGGGTCCAGGAGGAGTCAGCTCTTTGTTACCTGCTCCAGGTGGATGAATTCCGCTTCCTCCTCGACTGTGGATGGGATGAGAACTTCTCAATGGACATCATTGATGCTATGAAACGGTAGATATAGCATCCATCCACTGTGTAGTGCCCACCTGTGGCTTTGCTGAAGACAAAGCTGCATGCAGACACTTTTTGTTTTACTTTACTAAACTTCTTTACTTTATTTTCCATGTTTCTACTAAAAAGACTGTAACTCTGCAAGATATCAATTACATTTTCCTTATTCAGATCTTTTATTCATTTCAGACTTTAGCATATAGTTTTGCACAAAACAAGCACTATGCATTTTGTCCTCCATCACCTACAAATAAAGGCCATTAGGATGAGATTTATACAATGAACCAGATGAATAAACATTTGCCATCTTATTTCTTTTTTTTTTATCCAACTTTAAGCTGAGCTCTGGAAAATGACTGTCTAGAATGTGGATGGTTTGCTGTTGTGTGCATGCACATGTGTGTAGTTTATGAACATAATTTGAGATTTGTCCTTAATAAGGTTAGGATTAATTTCCCCCACTGTGATTGATAACCAGATAATTTACACTGAACATGTTACATGTATCAGTTTGTACTATTTTACACCACGAAGATCTGGTTGTGTTTCACTTGACGCCCAACTCTTCTTGAACATTAGTGATTGGCAGATTAATCATTGGGGGAAAAAAGAAAGTTTCAAAGCTCTCGGGCTTGAAACAAAATAAGTTCATAACATTGTAAAAATGACAGCAGCCCTTAAAAACTGTGACTGAAGCACTGCAAATTTTCCGTGATATTAAACGTTTTTGTCTTGCATGTAACAAAACGTGTGCATGTTGTGTGTGTGTGTGTGTGTGTGTGTGTGTGTGTGTGTGTGTGTGTGAATATATAGTAGTTTTGCTTCATTAAAATAGATTTTATTGTATAATATGTAACAGTAGCATGATAAATAAACTGGCTACATTGTTCAGGGGCCTGAATAAAAATATATTTGGTGCTAAATATTAATTAACTTAATTGGTGAAGTTAATGACTAATGTCTCTGTGGATTTATGCATTTAACTCCATGGCCCTCTTTTTCTCCTCACTTCTTTGTGTCATGTCACTTGTCTTCCTCAGATATGTTCACCAGGTCGACGCTGTGCTTCTCTCCCACCCTGACCCCATACACCTGGGAGCTCTGCCATATGCTGTCGGCAAACTGGGTCTGAACTGCACTATCTATGCCACAATTCCTGTCTATAAGATGGGTCAGATGTTCATGTATGATCTTTATCAGGTAAGAAGGCGCTGTGTGAAATCACATCACAAGGTATTTGTATTTAGAGCTTCATTGCATGACTACCATCTTTTTCTTAATTATCTTTTCCTTTTAACTTAGTCTCGAAACAACAGTGAAGACTTCACACTCTTCACACTGGATGATGTGGACTCTGCTTTTGATAAAATTCAACAACTGAAATACTCCCAGATTGTCAACCTGAAAGGTGGGTTTTTGCAGAACCTTCAAGATCAGGAATCTCTCCAGCTTATTCTATTTGTTAATGTTTTCTATATCTTTCTTTTCACTTAACAGGGAAAGGACATGGTCTCTCCATCACGCCTCTTCCAGCTGGTCACATGATTGGAGGGACTATTTGGAAAATCGTGAAGGACGGGGAGGAGGAGGTCGTTTACGCTGTGGACTTCAATCACAAGAGAGAGATGTGAGCACAGATAAAATATGCATGTGAAGTGGATTTTTTTAATTTTTTTAATTTGGCTGTCAAATTATGCCATGTTTTTTTGCTCTAGCCACCTGAACGGCTGCACACTGGAGAGCATTAGCCGTCCTTCCTTACTTATTACGGACTCCTTCAATGCTACATATGTACAGCCTCGTCGCAAACAGAGAGATGAGCAGCTGCTTAGTAAGTAACCTTCACAGGCTTTTGAATTCAATTGAAAATACTAAAACATTTCTTTCATTGTTACATTACTTTTAATCCTATTTATGGGTTTTAAATTTGAGATTAAAAGGCATGTCTTATGAATATTTATGTGTATATATATATATATATATATATATATATATATATATATATATATATATATATATATATATATATATATATATATAATAATTATTATTATTATTATTTTTTTAAATCAGTCTGACCTCCATTAAAATAAAACAATGATACCAATTCAGATTATCTTCATTTACAATATTATTTTTCCTACTCACAGCTAATGTAATGGAGACCCTTCGTGGTGATGGTAATGTCCTTATTGCTGTGGACACGGCTGGTCGCGTATTGGAGTTAGCTCAGCTCCTGGACCAGATTTGGAGGACAAAAGACGCTGGGCTGGGAGTGTACCCACTAGCTCTACTCAACAATGTCAGCTACAATGTAGTGGAGTTCTCCAAGTCCCAGGTATGAATCCCTTTCTTTCACAATTGTATCTATTTTTTTATTTTCTTTATTTTATTTGTTAACATAACACACATACCAAATTAATTTACAGTATAACATAATCTAATTTGTTGTAGAGCCATAATTGTTAAGCTGCTGTTTTTCTATAGGTGGAGTGGATGAGTGACAAGCTCATGAGGTGTTTTGAGGACAAGCGAAACAACCCCTTCCAGTTTCGTCACTTGACCCTTTGCCACAGTCTAGCAGACTTAGCCCGGGTGCCCAGCCCAAAGGTGGTGTTGTGCAGCCAACCAGACCTTGAGTCTGGCTTCTCCCGGGAACTTTTCATTCATTGGTGCCAAGACTCAAAAAATTCAATTATCCTGACCTACCGCACCACACCAGGAACCCTGGCCCGCTATCTCATCGACAACCCTGGAGAGAAGATGCTGGACCTGGAGGTGAGACCAGCAGTCACAAGGTTGATTTACTGTGACAGACGGCTGAGATTTAGCTCTTCAGGGAGCATTTGCCCAATGAGAAGCTCCTGCTTCACATTTAGACTCAGCTGAGGAAACAACAAAAAATGTCAGTCTATTATTCATATAATAACCATCTCTCACTCTTCTCAATATGACAGGTGAGGAAAAGAGTGAAACTAGAAGGCAAGGAGCTGGAAGAATACCTAGAACGGGAGAAAATAAAAAAAGAAGCAGCTAAGAAACTTGAACAAGAAAAAGAGTAAGTCCCATTAGAGACTCTACTTTCACTGGGTGTGTAAGGATTACATATCTTTTCCTGATGATGCCTCATGCCTGTTAATGTTGCAAAAATTATATGCGTATCATTATATAGTCCGATGACGACAAAAACAGAATTTTGTAAACAGAAATGCAAATGGTGGACAAGAATCTAAGTGTAAAACAGCTTTTAAATGGAAATTATTAAATGCAAATTGAGATGTGACAATGTTAAGACAGCTGTTATAGTCTACAACTGAGCAAACATCTTGTTTGTACACTGTTAATGTTTATTTGATGCACTTTCAGGGTGGATGTTGACTCCAGTGACGAGAGTGACATGGATGATGATCTGGATCAGCCAGCTGCAGTCAAAAACAAACACCACGACTTGATGATGAAGGCAGAGGGGAGCCGCAAAGGCAGTTTCTTCAAACAAGCCAAAAAGTCTTACCCTATGTTCCCTGCACATGAGGAGAGGATCAAATGGGATGAATATGGGGAAATTATCAGGTACTATAATCTTGACAGATTTTCACATTCACATTGTAGAATACAAACAAATATATATCAGAATGACTATATACATACTATATACTACGTATATACTATATACTTTCTACCATTGCCAATAACACATTTTCTCTTATAGGCTAGAAGAGTTTCTGGTTCCTGAACTGCAGGCCACAGAGGAAGAGAAAAGCAAACTTGAATCCGGGTTGACCAACGGTGATGAGCCCATGGACCAGGATCTCTCTGTTGTTCCCACCAAATGCATCTCCAGTGTGGAAAGCCTTGAAATTAGGTCGGTGATCATTTTAAACTGGCAGTAGGTTGGTAACTAGGACTCTGAAGGTTTAGATTGTAAGCATAATATAATGTTCTTACATTCTCATTGTGATGTGTTGGATGTCCTCCAGTTGTGAACTAGTGTAGCTGTATAGACATGAAGCTAATTGATGTGGGAAACACATTATGTCTAGTCAGGAAATCTGTCCTGGATGAATTATAAGTCTATAAGAAATCTTGTCTGTGCTGGTGTTTGATGATGTTTGACACCTCATTAAAAGGCTTAGTGTTGTCTTCATTACTCTGCAGGGCGAGGGTAACATACATAGACTACGAAGGTCGCTCTGATGGCGACTCCATCAAGAAAATTATTAACCAGATGAAACCCAGACAGCTGGCAATTGTTCATGGGCCACCAGAGGCTAGCCTGGACCTCGCCGAGTCCTGCAAGGCTTTCAGCAAGGACATCAAAGTCTACACACCCAAACTGCAGGAGACTGTGGACGCTACCAGCGAGACACACATCTACCAGGTCAGCCTCAGTAAAGCCCAGCTACTCTGCTAGAGTGAACTGTTGTGCTATTGTTGTTCAGTAGATTCATAAATCTAAAGTATTTGCTCAGCTACCTATAGTCTATATCTGTCTTTGCAAGGCCATACTTTTACTTTTAAAATCCCTTTACAAGCTTTCTTTACATCTCTCTAATGTAAAAACTTCTCTTATCATGCTAAAGGTGCGGTTGAAAGACTCGTTGGTGAGCTCGTTGCAGTTCTGCAAAGCCAAAGACACAGAGCTTGCGTGGATCGATGGCGTGCTGGACATGCGCGTGATCAAGGTGGACACCGGCGTGATGCTGGAGGAGGGTATGAAAGAGGAGGCTGAGGACGGCGATCTGGCCATGGACATCGCCCCTGAACTCGACATAGACCACAACACCACAGCAGCAGCAGCACAGCGTGCAATGAAGAACCTGTTTGGGGAGGACGAGAAGGAGCTGTCTGAGGAGAGCGATGTAATTCCCACGCTGGAGCCACTTCCTCCGCATGAGGTAAGCCAATACATCAACACCAGACAGCAAAGTTGTGATGTGATGTTTCATTATTTCCAGATGTGAGTTTACGGATTTGGGAAATGAATGACATTGAATGGAAGCATTTTTTAGCTACTAAGTTTAAATACTCCATCGACTCTGTTTGGAGTTATTGTGTCTGAAATGTGTTTTTTAATTCTCTACTCTTTTCATTCATCCATTTCCACATGATAAATGTTGTATTTATATTGAACTGGAATTGTTTTTCAAAATAATAATTGTTGTGTAACTAATAATAACTTTTTGTAATTTAATAGTGTGCATTGACATTATATTGTTTAGTTGTTAAAGAGTCCTAAATTTGAAGCTGAGCTTTGAGAGGAGTGTCTTCTCTGACACTCATTGGCAGGTATCCTTATTTCAAATGACTTTAAAGTAATGTAAATTAATAGTAATGCAAGCAACTAATGTCAACTAATGTCAGGTAGGAATACCTCTTTCCTTATTTCGATGTTTTGATAAAGGCTTAATCTTGCCGGAGTGTGTGAAAACAGGTTGTATATATCAACTTTTAAATAATTACACTTAGAAATACCAATTTGACAGGACTACATTTTTTTTATAACCTTGATTTAAAAAAAAAAAAAAAAAAAAGTGTATCAGGGGTGTGATACCCTCTGCCACTGTACTGCAGCAATCTAGGACTGAACTGGCAAAATAAATGTTTTAAATATCTTTAATTTTTAAAAAAAATTAAAAAAGTTTTATCTTTCATTTAAGCCAAGAGTTTCACTGCACAGGCCCAATTTACTCAATGTGAGTACAGAGAATAGTGGGACCTACAACTATATGCAGTGAAAATTTTGAGTTATTGAAAGGGGATCATAATGCTCAACTGGTATGTGTCCAAAAGGGCATATAAGCTGTTCCAATAGCCGTTTGGGGAATTGTCTGACGGGCTTCGTCTTCCATTCTCCCTCCAGATTCCCGGGCATCAGTCGGTGTTTATCAACGAGCCTCGCCTGTCTGACTTCAAGCAGGTCCTGCTGAGAGAGGGCATCCAGGCCGAGTTTGTGGGAGGAGTGCTGGTATGCAACAACATGGTGGCCGTCCGCAGGGTGAGTGTCCTTCCCCCTGGCTCACTGAGTGTGATATCCATCAGCACCATGAGCCTCCAGCAGGGAAGTTGGCCAGCACAAAAGACGATGGCCATGGCTTATTTTTTTGGCCAGAACCATGTAATCACAATGCAGCATTTCTGTTTTTATATTTAGTTAATTGACACATTTAGCATTTTAAGGACATTAAAACAATTCAGAATTAAATGATCTGTACAAGTCAAGCATTGAAGGCCTTTGGCTCATAACAAAAGATACACCGTCTCACATCTCTTCTCTGTAGCCTTCATTTACTTCTATCATCCATTCAAAGCCTCCGAAGCCACTCGTAGAGATTGCTTGAGGCAAATAATTCATCACTGCCTTAGACAGATACAGAATGAATACATTTCCAATGACACAAATATTTATTGCCCGAGATTCTGTGGACTTTGAACCATCAGATGTGGTGATGCGCAGCTGAAAATTGTCCCCGTAAGACATACCAATGTTGCTGTAAAGCAAAAGGGATTGAGTTTCCCCCTTTGTTTTATGATGGCTTGTGCACCCCGAGCAAGTGAGACTTTTCAGGGGAGTCTGTGAAATGTTGAAGATGCCATGAGAAATACAGCAGCTTAATCTGGAGTTTAGAGAAACGCAGGCAGAAGCAGAAAACTAGAGATACTCAACCATACCTAACAATCTAGAATGAGCTAAAATTGACTAGAACAACTGTGGTTTGCAATGGTTGAGAGGTTCAAGTGCATTATGTGCTCAAAAAAATACTCATATTTAAAAAGTGTAACATTAAACAAATACAGTCTTTATAAGTAGGATAAAAAACCCCAAAGGGATATGAAAACACTTTGCCTCAGAAGAAAGAGAAAGAATCACAGGTGCAACTTTTAACAGCTAAAGTAAAAGGAGAAGTAGAAGTGAGCCAGAATACCGACAACAAAATGCATAATTGACTAGAACCTAAAATAGATGCAACCCAGAAAATGAAATCAAAGAGAGCGGAGTTAAAAGAGAGCGTGTCTGTATCTGTGAGCTATTTAAATGGGAAATCATGCTGTGGATTCATTAGACACTTCAATCCGAAGTCTGTAGGAAAGAGTGAGGAATATGTTCATTTTAGAGGCAGTGGGCTGTACGGTGCTTGTACATCGATGTATAAAGGTGAAACTGTGTTGTACAGAGTGTTAATGGATGTTGTGTGAGGACCTAGGTGACCTGTGCATCCTTGTTCTCTCCATCCAGACGGAGGCTGGACGCATTGGCCTGGAAGGCTGCCTGTGTGATGACTACTATAAGATCCGAGAGCTGCTGTATCAGCAGTACGCCGTGGTATAGCAGCAGCAGCAGCAGAGTGAGGACACGCTGCAGCAGAGCATACCATGGCTATACAGAGACAATCCTTTACAAGGACTTTCCCCACAGGAAAAGAGTGTACCATACTTGGCCTACCTCTGCCCCATGGGCGACTCCAGCTGTTTCACTGTCAACTGTGTTGTACATTTCCCCTTTGATCCATTTTTCCAGATAATGTTTTTTTTTTTTTTTTAATTGTTTACCTCCACGATGTGAGAGGCAGATGTTTATCCTAGACTGACCTCTCTGTGAACAGGCTCTCTACAATCCTGAGATTGTCGCACCATATTGTTAAAACTCCTCCTACTGTACAGTAACATCCTAATGCACGGGATGATTTCCTCATCCTGTTTGACATTAAAAATCAGTTGTTTTTTTCTTTCAAATTTGTGTTGGTGTGAAATGTCTCAAATTTCCATAATTTGTCATGGGTGTGGAGTGTTGAATGCAGAAATTATGAAAAGTTCATTATAAATAAATTTATTATAGATAATCAGTAGTTTTCCGTTTTAAAATGGAAAAAGAGGCTTATTAGACTAAACTATACTGATTATTTAGTTATAAATTGTATTAAACTCTATCAAAACTTTTAAAATACTACTCCTGTATTAGGGGGGATGTTTTCCATGCTCTGTTCTTAATATCACCACACAAGCTTAACTGCCTACTAGGTCAGGTAGTTACTTCGGTAACAGCAGATGGAGACAGTTTTCAGCTGTATTTAACTGGCCTCTGAATACCCATATCAAATCTGCCCATGCAGCAGCACCATCTGTAATACAGGGATGAGATGACATTGTCCCTGAAGTGATAACTGCGATTGAATATAATTCAGCCTGCTATGTACTGAGCTAGGATTACGGTGCGTCTTTATATTTTAGGCAACTGTCTCTCGCAGGGGAAAAAAACAGTTTACCTCCCTCGCTGTTTATGACGGGGTAAAAAAAAAAAAAAAGAATGAAACGCTTCAGCAGTTTGTTTTCTTATCTTTTTCAGGCACACGGATATAAGGCCTCATCTCTGCTGTGCCCCAGTGAGGTGTAGCCGGTGTATTAGAAATTTGGGTGATAAGACGCAGTGTTGCTGGCGTTGAGGATGGATAGATGGGAGGCAGGGTGTCATTGCTGGAGCAATGTGTCCACCGCAGCCGTGGTGGCACATTGACTCGGTTGATTGCGTTAGCAGCGGCGTGTGAATCCCTGGGGTAGGTCCTCAACACAGGCAGCTGCGTAATGCCACTTTTATGGATATATCAAAACAAACCTTTCCCTCCCCTCCCTCCTCCCTCCCTGCTGTACAACTCCTCTTCATCACCTCCAACTCCGCATGTGACTACAGTGTGATGACATATTCAGTGTTGGAGACTCCACCTACACTGATAGCCTGTTAAGCGATCACAAGGGTATACACACACACGCACACACACGTAGGATGTCAACGTCAGATTGTGGAAGTAGGGCGAGAGGGAGTGATCGTGCATATGGTTGGAGGAGTTAGACTTGAGTATGAAATGCAGCCCTGTTTTTACGCAGTTGCATAACATGCAGTTTTCCACTTTGGGAACATTAAAATTTAAATGCTCTTTTTTAATCTGTTGCTCACAGACACACAAAACCTTCATGTCCAGAAGTGCACCAGTGATGCCTTTATGTCTTCTTTTTTTTTCCCCTCCTGAACCTCAGTAACCTGTGACAGGCAGACTGTGAGTGAAGGATAGAAAGAGAGCTAGAGTAGAGATGAGGGGGGAGAGGAGCTCTTCTGTGCCACACAGCATGCCAGCCCGGCCCAGTCACTGCTTTTCATTTTGATAATTGACCGGCAACGCCAGAAATGTCCATCAGCTAATCCTCTTAGCTTTCATAATGCTGACTCTGTCACAGAAGCTCCTGTTTTAATGTAACAAGCGGCTAAGCCCAGAGCACAGGGCAGTGGCGCCTTACAGCACGGAGCCTGCTCTGCCCCCTGGAGGCCAGCATGAGATCTGCTTTCTGCTCAACAAGTGCTCTGCCAATCTGTCAGACCATGTCAAATCATAAATCTATAACCTGGCTCCAGGGTGACCAAACCCCTGCCTTTCACACTGTACTTATTGGCATGCAGCTTTACTGAAAAAGAAGCATCTTGGTGGTGTATATCCATTCATCTGTGTGGATTGGAGGATGAATGAATTTAATCCCTTTTGAATTCCCGGTCTCCTCACTAAGCAGACCACTTAATGCCAATGACATCAATGTAATAATGTGAAAAGAGGACAAATTTCTATGAAACCTCATAATATTCAAACATAGCATAAGGCACAAAAATCCCATGATGTCCAGATCTAAAAATGGAACTTGATCTTGTCACTGTGCCCAAATGGACATCACGTTGAAATTGCTGAGCTTTATTACTGTTGTTTTACAAGCTTAAGCACAGGTCATAAATGAATACAAAGCAGTCTAACAACACCAGTTGTTAGATTCTAAATGTTGGCCTCCTTTTATCAAACATAACATATTTTTCAAATATGTTAAGATAAAATTTGAAATAAAAATTAAAAGGAAGAAATTGACACTTTGGGAAAACGGTAAATTACGTTGTGATAAGAGTTCATATCATTAACTACACAACAAATATTAAATCTTATTAAAATCAACAGTATCACTCACTTGATGGAGGAACATCTGAAAGACGTAAACAAAACCGGTTCTCAGGAAAAAACATTGCAAAGCCACAATAATCAGCAGTGACATCTAATTAAAACAACATCTTAGTACAATCTAATCAGCTAATTAAGCTGGTGACATATTATGTTTGTGTCTGGTTTGACTTAACAAACCAAATATGATGATGTACAATAACAGGATTCTGGGAATAATATGTGAAGACGCCGCACATCTTCTCAAAGTCTAACATAACCTGCACATAGTTTACATTTTGTGCATTTTTGGCCTTTTTGGCTTTCCATACTAATGTTTCACATCAGGTAGAATTCTGGAGCTTACGCCAGTGCTTTGCTGTATCATGCCCAAAAGACGTATACAAAGATGGAGGAAAATAACAGAAAAGTCTGGTGTTTCTGGTCTGGTGAGTTCTGAGAACAGGGAGACTCGCTTTTGATTTTTTTTTTTCCCACTCTACACATCTTAATTACACTGTAGGCCATCATTTGCTTTTTCCTGCATCCCTCAGGGATGGGCAATCCCCGAGTGTCAGGATCGTCTGCTTATGCCCACCCACCCTTTAAGATAAACACAGGAACGCTGTGTTGAGTAGGAATCCTGAATTATGAAGGTGATCCTCTTATGCAACCTGCTCTTCACACCCATCCACAAAGAGGACATGTTCACGAGCACAAAGCCATGAAGACACTTGGTACCAGATTATCCACAGTCCACAATACTGCAGCTGCCTTGTTGCCTATTCAATGAAACAATGTGTTTTGTTGGGGTGAATTCATGACTGAGACTGATCCCGGCTGGCTTTGCGACAGAAACATGTGGTTGACTTAGTGATCATGTGTATGTGACTGGATATTTAGGACAGATCACATGAGATTGTTTCCCTTGGCTTGGGTACAAACAGCACATTCTTCTCCTCCTGGAGCAAAACAAACCTGACCAGTTGGTTGTCCGTAACTTGAGGCGATACAGGCAATGAGATCAGGAAACATGCACTTGGATGAGGGCAGTATCAGTCTCTTAGTAAGCTGCATTCAGGCTGACATGTGGTTCTAGCCGGTCAGCAAAATAAAACCTGGCTGGCCTGCTCTTTCTTCTCAGCACATCAGAGGGAAGCGGGCTTATCTGATGCGACATGGCTGACACCACCTTGAAAGCTGTGAGGAGACCCTGTCGATGATTAATTCAAGCTCAACGTGATGAGGATTAGCTCTCTGTGTTTACCCCTGCAGACATCTGAATTCAGGGCGACTCTCTGTACGACACTGGGCCATGTTATAAGGCTGAATCATCTGCAGTGAATGATGTTGATGTGAAAACGAGTAGAAGCCAGACTGAGTGGGAATCCAGAGAAGTGACTCAGCACTACAACCGTTTATCTTTGTGCAGTTCAGTTTAGATGCCAGCCCTGTGACTGCTGACCTGCAGACCTCGGTTAAACAGAATGTCCAAGTGATTCCTGCTTGTTGTAATGAGATAAGATGAGATGAGATGAGATGAGGTGAGGTGTCCAATCACAGAAAACTATGCTAATGTAGAGTTTGTCACTTAGTTTCTGACACATGCAGAATAAATATGTTTCACATAGATAAATTTGAGCTTTGAGAAATCAGATTTCCATGCCACATTAGGCCCGAACAAACATTGGACATGTTTTTAAGAGATATGTTTCTCTTAAATATACATATCTGATGGAGCGCAGCCTGTTGTCAAAGGGAAGCTTTCAAAAAGTGTCAGGTGTCAGACATAATCCTTCCTCTGGCCTTTAGGGTCCTGGAGTTGTGCAGATCCCGGAGCAATGGCACATTGCAGCCAATCAAGCCTCTTGCTTGAGTAGATGACATACTGTAGTCTGCTTTTGTCCTTGGCAGTGGAAGCAGCAAACAAACAGTAAAGAAGCACGTCAGAATTGACATGTACCATCGTGGGTCCTGGGTGATTTTGGTGCCCAGGAAGCACAAGGAATGCACACTGTTCACTGGGGAGCCACATACATTGGTGAGGGGCTGGGGGTAATGGGCTCGTTCTGAAATCCACAAGCATCTCCACCGTTTTAAGAACGTTGAGCTTTCAGTTGATTTGGCCACACCAGGTCCGCAGGTGGTCTCTCTCCCACAAAGCTGGGGACAAGTTAACTATTATAAGTCTATTTAAGTTTCTGATGAAGAAGCACACTCTGGTCCTCGTGCCCGGTTATGAATAATAAAACGATGACATTAACAACTCCTACTCTGTCCTCCTACTCCACAGTGTGTGTAACTTTTTTGTCCGGTATGGAGGTGTGCGGCGTGATGAAATCACACAGCAGGGAAATCTAATGGTCCGTTGACTTTATTGCACGCCTCTCCTCCTGCAGCTCCAAGTGAAGTGAAGGAACTCACCCTCACTTGTCCTCTGTTTAGAGTACTGCTGGCTGCATTAATATAGACTTTGTAGTCTCCTGAACTCTGATGCTATCTCCCAAGAATGAATGGGCTGCATGTTTCTGCTGCCATAACCTCTGTGGTCAGCCTGAACGAGGCTCTTCTCTCTTTGCAATGCGAAAAGGTTGCTCTTTGCCTGCCTTCCCTTTCTTCCTGCTCTCCTGATAGAATAATGAAGTTATTTGTGTGCAGCTCATTACAAAAGGCTGAGTCTCTTTCAGCTGTAGCAAACCTTTTTCCTCTAGCTACCATCCATTATAAGGCAGTAAAGTGCCCCGAACTATGCAACCTTCATCCAATTTCACATAGGCCTGATACTCATGCGCAAATGAATAAAATGTTGAATTGATGTCTTTGGCCCAGAGGAGGTGGCGATGTTATGATAAGAGAACAGCAGCTTGTATGAAAGATGAAAAATACGAAGAATCAGTTAAAAGAGTATTTAATGCTATTAGGTCCAAAATGAACATGGTCACATAAAGGGAAAAGATTAAATAACAATACATATGTACTCTTCTACAGTAGGAAATTCAGCATGCAGTTAATTCATGGCAGTAGAAACCAACTCAAGGTCACTGTACATCTCAACAGAATCATTTTTGTTATGACTAAAGCTGAGCATCACAGGGTTAACAGATGCAGTATTTACTGCAGGGCTACTGTATTGAAATAGTCTCATATGGTAGATACATATATGTAGATACAGTCAATTACTGTGACTGTTAATTATTAATGTTAAGTATTTGCTCATTTCAGTGCGTCAAACATGAAGTCGCTTTTCTGTGTCAACTGTTGGTCAGGTAAAATTGTAGTGGGCTTCACCGTTTTCTGAAACAATTCATTGACTGAAAAACCCTGGAGGTGAGTTGATCATGAAAATGATCACAGCCGTTGTGGCTGTAATTGTATGCCACTCTGGTCCGTGTTATGTAACAGAATTTTTCAAAGATAAAGAAATAAATCGTAGTCAGCCGGCATGAAACGCACATCTAAACCTGAAAAGCTCTATATGATTCACACTGTTTTCGACTGATGTCGACTCTCTGAGGTTGACTGAGTTGCCTTATGTTGTCAACAGCTGTGTCAGTGAGTTTTAATGTCGTGGGAGATGAAGAGAGCAGTGCGGGAGATGACTGCTGCCTCTAGAATACACAGATTAGACTCTCTGTTGCTCTTCTCTGCCCTGTTTACTCTTCACACCTGAGCAGGCATACAAATAAACCTGCGGTGCTGCCACAGAATGCTCAACATTCATGATGAATATTTCATTTTTCCTGCAGCTGACTGAGGAGCTTTTGCACGGAGTGAAATCGGCAAGTCTCCAGAGAGAGAGACATTTCCTCTGTGTGTCCAAGCTTGTACTGTATTGTTGGTACCAGCCGTTGGCTAAAGTGCGCTCGGCAGTAGTTGGCAGGTTGACGGAAAAAAAGGTTCAGAGCAGTGGATATTATCCCTCCATCTGTTTACTTGCATCACATAATTAGTAGAATAGTAGTTACAATGCCTAAAGTCCAATGCGAGTTTTTGCATTGCTGTAGCACATCTGGCATATACCCACTGTGTGGTATATTCTGAGGAAGGAGCAGGATTTTCATAAGTCCTAATGTCCTAATGTTACAAATATAATAACCACAATAAGTGAGTCTGTACTTTTAACCCGTGCAGTAGGGAATCAGCATTAGGAACAGCTCCTGTGGAGCCAACTTTGCGTATGGCTTCATTTAACATTATCACTGCTACTAGCTGTTGTTATTCACATAATAATAATATTATCAGAGCTGTGTGTGGTTTCAGATATGCAAATCGATATGTGTTGTGTACAAATCCACCTCTATGCAATAGGATGCTTTACTTAAAATCCATATAACTTTAAGGCTAAAGACGGCCTCATTCAATCATTATTCATTCACTTTGCAATAAACTCAGTAATCAGCAGTAAAATTATGTTTTGGATACTCATCATTTTCACTTTGTAGCTCTGTTAAATGCAAACAAACTCAACTGTGTAATTTGTGAAGGAACCATGTGGTAGAAACAATTATAAATTTAGAACTTTCAAATGTGCAAGATTGAAGTTTCAACATAGAATCTGCATATGTATACTTAATAGTGAGAATCTGGCTGCTCACCTTATTTTCCTTTCAGATGAATCGTGTAATGTAGCCTGTGTCATGAAACCTGTGGACAATGCTTTATAGGACTCACTGTATTGTTGTTCTGCTATAGTTAACTATAGTTGTACTTCTGTTATTCTTTTGTTACTCTAGAAACACATACAGACCTAATAAAGTTCAATACAACTAGTTATCACATCAGCTTTCAGGAGTAACCTAAGAGGACTCAGTGCACCTGAAATCAGCATGTGTTATCATGGCAGTTGATTCATTATCTGGTGATATGTATATGACCATTAATCTGTAAGAAAATGCTGCATGTACAGAGCAATGTTTGGTGTTTACTGTCACTTCCTAACATAGTAAATGTCACATAAAAAAACCCACTAACAGTTACAAAATATTATGTAAACTGTGGCACAGTCCTGCTTTGCTGTCCTTAAAGACAGGCTCTTAATCACACTGAATTAAACCAGTGAATAAAGCACGTGAATCATCACTGCAATAATGGAGTTGGAAGCTGAAATGAGCAGCACTGAGTCAAATGGCAATTGTTGTTCAACACTCACACACTTCATTGTTAACACCCTTGACATCAAGTCATTAGCAATCTGCATAGCACGGACATGACACATGCTTGGCATTTATATGAAACAACACATTAACATCACACGGACCGTTCCTTCCGACATCTGCCCACATTAAAACACTCCTACAAACTCTATCTATCACTGTCCCCCTGCAGCTAAAACCACAGTTCACACACTTTATTATCTCTGCTGCAGATCAGCAGCCATTCACTGGTTCCTGCAGAAGGCAAAGAAAGCCATGTGTGTATGTTTGACCAAGCCAGGGAAAGTAAAGCAGTGGCTAAATCTCTGTAAGCAGGCCCTGGCACTGCTCCCCTATTGCCTGCCTGCTGTGTGGGCAGGGGCCTGGAGGGGACTAATCCCTTGGCATGGGCACGGGTCACACATGTTAATGTGTACGTGTGTGCATGCAGAAGACCCGAGCTGACTCAGGATAAAGACAAGACCTGGTGACAGATTCAGAAATCCCCGACTAATAACCTACAACGCCTTCTGTGCTCAACTGTGAGCTTTCGCACAACGTCTGGGAGGCTTCTTGGAGATGATGGGGCAAATGTTGTTGAATCTTACCTCATTTCCAGCTGGGACCATACTGATCTTACATAATCTTGGTCTGCAGGATATTGCATTGCAGTGCGGGGCCTTTCATCCTTACATGCTGCTCATTTTTCGAGCGGACATAGGTGGTGACAGCAAAAGCTGACATGCTGGTTCAGTCTTGTCAAAATGTTTGTGTAGACGGTTAAGAGGTCACGGCAGCTTTGTGGTTTGTTATGTTAGAAGCTGAGTTGACCTGCAGCAGGCCTGGAGGCAGCAAGAGCAACCTGCTCTCTGCAGTCTCAGAGGCCCCCCCCAACACACATGTGCTGTTCATAACTGCAAGACAAGGTTGCACTCAAGTGTCACAGCAACAGTGTGTCATTTGGGGAACGGCTTCGATTTGAAGCTACCATCACCATCTTAGCTTAGCATGAAGTCTGGAAATAGGGAAATAGAGGTAGCTCTCTTTAAAGCTAAAAAAAAGCCCATCAGCACTTTTACATCTCGCTAATTTGCTTATTTGCTTCATGTAGCTGTGCTTCACAAAGTATTCCTGCATAGATGACCCACATAAACCCACTGTGTGTCACTTTTAGTTTTCATTAAACATGGAATATATAACTCCAGAGTGAAATTAGAAAAGGTGATAAAGCAGATCTTGCTGCAGATCTGTACATAGAGGCAGAGCAGCTGTCCCCCACTGTTTCTAGTCTCTGTGCTAAGCTAAACAACTCCTGACTGTCACTGTGTTTAACAAACAGACATGAAAGTTATATTGATCCTCTCATCTCAGTCTCAGAAACAAAGCAGATAAGGGTACTGACCGAAACGTGGAGTTAGTCCTTAAAAGTTGTTGGAACTGGGGAAATAATCAGCTTTTAATGGAATGGGCCAAACTATTAATTATTTCAGGAGCAGCGTATAAATACAGCTGGTTATTAACAGAGGAGAGCTGCATTAGAGCAAACATCACAGCGGCACTGCGGCAAATTGTATTCTGCTGTTGAGAGATTCAAATAAATAAATTAAAGTGTACAAGAAGGGATAAAATATCCAAAACCTTGGTGAATTGGAATCTATTTGTGTTTTTACATCCACAATAAATGACATTCGATTCAAGTGGCATATTGATCTTAGCACACAATCTGTATTTAGGTGGTTCAGAAGTTATTTCCAATAACAGAAAGCTTTAGGGGACAGAATCCAACATGAAATAACAGGTGTTGAAAGGCACTTGACCTTCACCAATCCCATGGAGCCTGCTCCACAGTCCTCCCTTGGCCTGCATGGGTGACACACTCACAGGGCTGCCAACTATCAAACACTAATTAGCTGTGCAGCAGTGGAGGCTCAGTCCAGTTCAACTCAACATTTAAAGCTGACTTATGCATCATACACAGCTGGGTATTCAACATGTTCTTCTAATTATTATAGTTTGCCTGAAGTGAGTTCAGGACATGTTAATTTAAATGGAAACAAAAGTCCCCATTCACTTCTATAGGTCCAACAACTCTGCTGGTATGAAGCTATTCTGTGAAAAGCCAAATACTTAGGCCAATCATTCTCAACCCAAAACCTTTAGGGATTCAGAAATTACTTCATGGTTGTAGATTTTAAGGGGGAGGCCACAGGCTGGCAGATCTATAACCTCAATCATTCAGCATGATATCAGGATGAGGCCACTTATTAACAGGGCTGTGCTCGGGATCCAGAGAAATATTGGATTTGGTTTCATAATACATCAGTGGTGGGATACGGGTGCTTTGTGTTTGTTTTGAGTGGCATGATAGGACTCGCCTCGTCGCACAGTATTCAAGCTGTAGTCTACTGTACGCATGATCTCACGACTGCGCGCAAACAGCTTGAAGGATCCGGAGTCCGGAGTGATCCATGAGCATTTCCCCCCCTCCAAGGTGGACGGTGGAGAGACCGAAGAAGACGGTGATTTATTTACCTGCTGTTTGAACACGCAGTCGTCGGGAAAGTTAAAAAAAAAAAAAAAAAGAGGCCGGTCTCACTGAAGAGGATGAGGCGCGCAGAGTAGGAGGGCAGCTGGGAGCGCAGAGAGCTGATGGTCCTCTCTCATCTGCACTGAGGAGGAATTCATGTGGAGGGGGAGGCGCCCGAGCGAGGCCAGCGGCACGACTGCCGCCCGATTTTAACAATTAACCTTGATGAACACAGATTGGTTTCACTTACCAGGCGCAGGTGCGTGGAGCTCCAGCGGTTCCCACGTTTACGACTGGACACTGACGCATTCGATGCCAAACGCACAAACTACGGGTAAAGGACATCACAGCTGATATATACATGTTTTTTTTCGTTCACGGGACAGGATGCACGTTGCAATGGGAGCCCGTCCGATACGCGCCTCTTTGCCGAATCCGAATTCAACACCGCTGAACTGATTCGGAGCCCCTGTATCGGAATTTGACCGCCGTGTCATTGCCCAGACCAGCACCAGTCCCAGCAGCTGAAAGGCATCTTCTGAACAAGACGGGAGGACAAACCAGTCCGCTTCACTACTCTCCATCTGTGCGGCTTGGAATGAGGACCACATCCCGGATCTGCTCCGTGTGAAGAGGCGAGCGGCTCGGCGGTTTCTTCGGCTCTCAAGGACGCAAAAAAAAAAAAAAAAAAAGTGGCAGCCAGGGCGAGCTGCGAAGCATGGAGCGGGACGACACCAACACCGTGAGCGCGTCCAAAAAGACAATAATTGCGAAAATCTTTAAAGTTCGCAAGAGGAGGGAGATGCTTTTCGTTCAGGTGTGCTTTATCTGCAGTGTCCTCTTCGTGGTGTGGACCATGTCGGCGCTGTTGTCCAAGACAGGTGAGTGGGGAAGAGACTGGCGAGCTGCACCGGGAGCATAGAGAGATGAGATGAGAACAGCAATCTGCAGTATAATCATGCACCCACATGTACAGCTGTTTGCTATTGATCACACGGACACACTAGTGGGCTTTAGTGTCAAGGGCACGGGATCAAAACATGACATCCGTGTGCATGTTTCAAACGTGAGCGTCGTCCTATCCAAAATGCGTGCGTGATGCCCCTGATCACCGTTTAGGTGAAGAGTGCAGTTGGCATTTAAATGGCACATGATGCTTTTGGTGTTTCTGGCCCATCACACTGTGGAGAAGTCAGCTGCACATATATTGTCAAGTCACAGCATTGTTTTCTTGTCTCAGTGTTGGAGTCTGTGTGTCCGTATGCCGCAGTGTGCGCGCGTGTGGCAGCGACACGTTTTTAATTTGAGCAGGCAGGCTCATAATCACGGCACACCTCATGCTCCATATGCACACAGCGGCGTTAAGGGTCTGCTTTGTTGACGCCTTTTCTCCAAAACCTGCCCCCCCTTTTTTTTCTGGCTCCATAGGCGCATCGCCCGTCACACTACACTGGAGCTTAGGATCATGGTTAATGCCAACTCATCGTGTCTGGCCCGGGGCTTCACACACCACTGCACACACCGGATCACCTCGATCACACTCCAGCGTTTGTCACGCTGCCAGGTTCCGCATGGTGATCGAGGGAGGCCGATTTTTACGCAGAGGCCACTGACCGTCGTTCAGGAGGGGAGGTTCAACGCTGGGATGCGTTTGCTCGCTAAATGTTGCAAAAAGCATAGTTGATGTCCAAGGTGTGCGCTGAGCAAACGATAGCTAATCATGCGTGATGCCCCCCATGCAAGCGCGTAACACACACACACACACACACACACACTGCAAACAATACGCCATCTCACGGTTACATGTCAAAGCTCCTACCTCAGGACGTTCAAACACTGACACGCAGAGCTTCCCACGCTGCCTCACATGTAGTTATGTAATCTAACGACCAATCTTGACATTTTGCTGGTGAAGAATATCTGACACACCGCTGTCACCCTAGATAGAATAAGGAGAGAGATCAATCCCCCCAGGAGAGATCTGTTCACAAAACAGTGAACAAAAAGACTGTTTGCTTAGTGCTAAGATGAAGGTTGTTACTGTTTCAGCTGAGCCACTAAATGAGGGAGAGAATCAATAAGTTTTAAATGAAAGAGATGAGAGCTTGGTCTCTTTATTTTAGGTTATTCTGACACTTATCAAACCTGGTCATGGGAAACTTTGTCCATCTGCAGCCACTTAGGCCCCAGGTCTGAGAGCAGCTGTAAATCCATCACAACTCCTGCCTGATTGTAGATCTCCAATGCATGTTTCAGGAGTTTCATTAATTACATTAAAAACAACAAGAGGCTTAAAAGATTATTCTGGAATGATATCATACAGATGAGTGCAAATCTCCTATGGCCAAAAACAGGCTCTGGGAGCCAAAGTCGGCCCCCCTCAGTCACTGGCTTGCCTTTTTGTTTTTTCTTTTCATTTAATCTAGTTTGGCTGACCCCACATGCTGATTGTCATGTGGGGCTAGACAGAAAGCGTTTCTCGTGACTGTTTGACCAGCAGCTGCAGCAGTGGCGATGATGGTGGAGTTTCAAGGTGCCGTGCATGAGCAGTGTTTGATGTGAAACAGAAATTCCCTCTTGACCCACGAGACCCGGGGCTCACTCCAAACCGATCTAATTGTTAGCTGTGGCTTTATCATCTTTCAGCCATCACAAGAGGGAACAAGCATTTATCACGTCGAAGTAAAAAACCCGCACCCTGTGTTTGCCACCAATTTGATTGATAGCGGTGTGGCCGAGTGTTGATGTGCTGAATGGCCCAGATGGATGGGATTTGATGTACTACTCCTGGGTTACATCTCCATAAAGAGGGGTGGGGCACAACATGCTGTCGTGCATGCTGATCGGGCTGTGCGTACGTGTGATGGAGCTCTGCATGGGAGACCAGAACAGGTGTTTTTGAAAAGCAGACCAAGGCTGAGCTCTGACAGGTAGCTGCAGCAGGCTGACACTGAGGCTAAGGGAAGGTGGGCTGGATTGAACATGTTTTGTGTCAACAGGGAAGTGAATTCTCCCATAATACTGCATGTTCGCAGCATAGAAGATTGATGGATGGCTGGAAGACTGAACAAGACATCATTAATAAAAGTGAATACATCACTATGGGCTGTTGCAACGTGCACATTTTCAACAATTCTTATACATTTTTATAGACAAAACAATAATTCAAGAGAGTAACCGACAGATTTATCAATGGTGAAAACAATTAATGAAGCCTAAATCAATTGTTCATATACTGAAGGACTAAAACTGTCCTTCAGTAATTTTTTTAATTTAGCTGTAATCTTACAAACCAACTAACAAATGTGTGAAAGTGTGACATTAAAAAAATCTATCGCACAAACATAAGTCACACTCAAACTCCAAGGAAAGCGAAGCACTTTGTGTATTTTTGTGTGTGGGATGAATGAATTTTCGTTATTTATTCATTTAGCCCATAAAAAGTCAGAATTGCAAAATGTCCCAAAAGATTGATTTGCAAGGCTGTTTGACAGAGAATGAGTTGTGTTTAACTAAAAGTCTTTGGAGCTTTTAAGGTTTTCCCGCTGACTAACGAGGTTTAATAAGGTTTTATCAAAATCTTTTCACTTCGTCAAGACACCAAAATTCTCTGGTCGTTAAACATGAAGAATGAGACAATTAAACGGAGCTGGTCAACTGCAGCCTGAGCCAGAAACACCATGCTTACAGCAGACTGGAGCCCTTATTTTACCTCCAGCCTGCCTAGAAGTATCGACAGACTCGACGTCAGATGCTTGGCAGCAAGAGGACAGTACACTGAAAGGCCCCTGTGCGCACACACAAACATGCAGTTGCCATGCCTTGTCTAGCCTTCCAGGAAATGTCAGATATTCTGTTTTCTAAAAACACAAGATTTCATTGTTGCGGTCAAGTGGTTCTACACTTAACTGCCTGGAGAAATTACAATAACCCAGATTTTCACGC
Organism: Anabas testudineus; assembly: GCF_900324465.2. Lineage (NCBI taxonomy): Eukaryota > Metazoa > Chordata > Actinopteri > Anabantiformes > Anabantidae > Anabas > Anabas testudineus. Next base: position 13,485,483 of record NC_046632.1, on the reverse strand, counting down.
ACCGTTATCCATAAAATTAAAATAATTGTCCATAAAAATGAAAAAGATAAAAGTCAAAATCAGTTTGGTCATGGATCTACTTACTTACTTACTGTTGCAGTAGCCATTACATTAAGCACAGAAAATGCAAACGCATAGGTAGATACTGTGAGCATAGCTTGAATAAAATTAAACATAAAGGCATCGGGGGAGTGAAACTGATGAGTGAGGAGGAACAGGTTGGATCTATGACTGGAGGGTTTGGTCTTTCGGAGCGGTGAGCTGTGGGAAGCAGCTGCAGTCGCTTTGTGTACAATCTGTTTGTCCAGTGCCTGCTGATCTTCAGGCTGTCTAACAGCGATGCTAGATTGACTGTCGTTTAGTTAAAAATACCGTCAGGACCAAGCAGGAGACTTTAGAAAAGCATTTCCAGTCTATGTAGCTCCAGTGTTGAAGCTACATGATCCTAGATGTCTATGTATTTTGTGTGTGTGTGTGTGTGTGTGTGTGTGTGTGTGTGTGTGTTTTGATGAGTGTCTTAACCATTAAGTTCTAAAAGTCTAGAGTCCCACAAAGGAATTTGGCATCTTGACACGGAGTGATCGTAAGGGGGCATTCACGTGGGCTGGGAGACGTTTACAAACCCTCAGATCATATGATTCTGATACTACACTGAAAGACTTTCACAACCATTGTGTAACCTCCAGCTTAAAGGCAGACAGAGCTGGTGTGTGCATGAAAGAAACAGAAGTCGTCACTGCAGCGGGTATTCCCTAGTGATGTTCTTGTAATTTTGTATAGTATACATCAACACTGTTTAATAATCCTGCAGTCAATTCTCTGCTTGTTTGAAAAAATGTTTTCTTTGTGTGGTGATTTGAAGGTTAAGAGGAAAAACGGCTTTGCTTGTTGGCATGATTTTACATAATAGATTTGGGACTGCTCTTTTTTTTTTAATATCCTCATTACAGAGGCTTAAGAGCAGTTTAATGAAAAATGCAACTTGTACACCAGTCCTCCCACTCTTCCACCCCAAAACATAATGGCCTAGCAGCTGCATTGATGTGTTACTGCTGCAGCCAGATGAACATGTCGTATTTACATAAACAGAAACTTTTAAGGGATTAAAGAAAAGCAACCTTATTTGGGTTAATGACTGTGATCATAATCAGGGACGTTTTGAGTCGTGAAACGTATTCTGTGCAAGGGGCGGCCATGTTAGTTTTGACTCCAGTTTTTAAAACGTGCAAAATGGCGTTTAGCTTCTACCAGAAAAAGACAAGGTCTTTAGAAACATACAAGGAGACCTTCAGCATTAGCATGTTAATGAACATGTTGTGTGCTCCTGCAGACTTTGATGCACACTTAGATGCTGTATTTATGTGACTGTTTAATAATCAAGGCTGTTTGTATTTTGCTGCAGGCCATGGGATGATAGTGGAGGGACATCCAGACCTTGAACACTGGGGAAGACGGCTAATGGCTTCAGATCTGGACAACGAAACGGAGGCCAAGAACTGTTCGGCGCCAGGTACAGTGTGTTCATTAAAATCAGCATTTGTTTGAATGAACGTGCATGTGAAATGACGCTTGTTGTGTCAAACCAGCTGCAAATGCCACCTGACTGCAGTTCTCCTTAGCTGTATTTTGCCATTTAAAGTGTGCTGTCAGTGTTTTGCTGCAGCTTTACTGCGCCTCGGAATCCATAAATTAAAGCACAGCGCATAAGAAATGCAGTTTAAAAAACCACCACATACACAAGTATAAAAGGGAGTCACTGTCCAACTATCTATGTCCAATATGTGTCCAATATCTGATTTGGTGTTTTGCTTGTTGGGTTCAGAGTCAGTTTAGATCGCTTGTTCTGCAATAAGTAATGAAAGAGCTATATAATGGTTCAGGTATTGATTATGTTACAGTGTCTTTGATGAAGATAGCAGCTTTCTTTTTAATTAGTTATACTGGACATGCTGCTGACATCTGCATGAGGCTCTAAAAACCACTAAAGCTACATATTTTACATTAAAGTATTGATTTCAACTGGTTGAGTAAAGGCAGCATTTGCAAGAAACTCCACTTGTCTGAATTCACTCAGTGAGACCAGTTTTCTTTTAACATAAACTGATTTCCATAGACTTTGATTGTCTAATATAAATACATGAAGTGGAAATGTACATGCAAAGGAAAAGGCTAAACGACATATTGGGAATTGTGTTACTGTTTGTATTTGATATGCACAGAGAAGATCACACCCGGGCACATTCAATTTAGCAGCAATTTGAAGTGTTAAATTTGCTGTTGTTTTGCGCCATCACAAGTGACCCGGTGAGTACTAACTGCCTATTACTTCATTACTAGTCACAGCAGGCAGAATCTCCCAGGGAACCTACTCATCATGCTATTTTATATGGTGTATAAACAGGCAAAGAAAACACTATTACACGACTGCCGTTGAATTATTCAGCATTGACCGTTTTAATGTGAACTTTTTTTAGAGTCACACTTGGGTCCTGTTGAAGTGAGCACAAAATGACAAGATTATGTCCTGGAAAATTTCCTCCTAATCCCTCCAGGATTACTTTTTTTTTCCATTCAAATGTCTTCCACACTGGAGGCACCAGACCGTACTTGACATTCCAAACATTTCTCATCAGCTCTACTCCTTCTTCCTCTTAGCGGACCACCGCCAACTGCCTCAGCAGCCCGAGCTGATCATATGACTTTGTTCTCTGGCCTTGTGAATTACCCTGCCATAGACTTCAGGCACCTCAGATGACGGGTTGCTTGGTTTTAACCAGATGTGTAGGTAGCATGAGTGTCACAGATTCTTCTTGTGTAAGACTAAGGTCATACGCTGTGGCTACAACATCATTGTTACTATGAGTCATACTGAGTTAGCACTTACTCTGTTGTTATAGCGATTTGGAAAACTCAACTCTGATAAGTATTTTGTGGCTGACAAATAAACTTAAATTTCACATTAATGATTTAAAACACTTGTCTTGCAGTCTGACTAAAAGTAAAAGGGAAAAGGTTTTTGCCCTGGATTAACTATTGTTGCTGAATATCTCATGAGGGAGACAAGGAGGTATGAGTCAGACTAGATGATCATGGTCATTGTCAAATAGTCAAACTTCTGGTTGTTTAACCATCTAGGCGTCGACCACAGGGAACATAATAGTCTCATGGTAAGCGAGACGTGTGTTTGTCCTGAATTCATGTTTAATTAGGCTGCTGTTTGTGGACTTAACACTGAGCTAATTTCAGACTCTCTGCCTTTTCCTCATTATTCCTGTGATCAGCCTGGGTGCCCCTCTCTGTGTCATGTGGTGCTTATTGTGTAGTTTGTCTCGAGACCTGGGCTCATAAGGCAGCCATTCATCATAAGTGCCCTTTTTATTGCCCAGTCATTAATAACACGGCCTGTCCAAACTGTTATGCTGCCCGTTGATTACAAGCCATGCTTTCTACTAACTAAATCACACGGGAAGAGGCTGATACAACCTCTGGATAATCTTTAACCATCACATGCAGGCTTTGAGTCATGCCACCCCTTGAGATGCATTTCCCTCTAGCAGCCCTATGGCATGAAGCTGCAATACCTCTGGAACATGCTTTTTTTTTTTTTAAATTTCAGCCGTTTTCTGGTCTGTGTGTGAGGAGCATGAGCCATGTGCTTTTGAGAAAACACTTGATGCTTACATGGACACACAATATTTGATTATCCTCTTTCAAATGCAATGGTTTTAGTATGACTTGAATTAATCAGAAGGCATTTGATTATGTTGTTTTTAGATATGTCATTAATCAGGTCATGCTCATGACGCACATGTAACAACGTAGGCATGAGTGAGGAGGAAGTGTGGGTAGCTCTGGCCTGTAGGTGCTGCATTGTGCTGATTGGATGTTAATTTTTGTTTGTGAGTAGAGTGAGAGTTCTGCCGTTTGGCTTAAAGAAAAGGCAGGATTTGAGTTAAATGTGAGGGATGGCTGATGCAGAGTTATTCTGGGGGGCAGCAGGCAAGAAATCTGGCAGTGGCATGAGGAATAAAGCTGCCAGCGGGTAGCAGCCAGTCCACGTTGGAATGCAGGTTCGTCAGCTCCAGGGAAACACCAGAAGGAGGCTTTTTAAAAAGGGAATTACACAAGCAGGGATTATGCTGCTGTGCATAATGGAAACTGACCTCGCTTTGCTTCTCGCTTGCATGCCAGCGGTGGAACAATGCAGCGGAGAGTTGAGCGCAGGCACGAGCACCTGCACAGAGCACTTTCTGCACTGTGCTGTTGAAACCCAGCTGACCTCTTTATGTATTTACTCATTCACATTCTGTCCTGCTCTGGTTTTGCTGCCTTTTTGTTACTCGTCCATTTTCATTTTGTCACGCTTTTGGATGGCGTGGCGTACTTTGTATTAAAACAAAGTCTAGAGGGTGCATCACACCAGGGTTAAAATGTACACTCACAGCAGCGAGGTAGCCCTGTTCTCTCTTTGTTGTTGCAGATCAATATACCTCACCCTACAGGAGTTGTTTACCTGTTTCTCTTATTCACAGCTGAATGCATAATGTTTCACAGCAGTGTCCCCTTCAGGTTATAGAACCAGAGTCTTAGCCTGACTACTCCCACTTATAGATACAGTCAACTAAAGGCTATTAGAAATTCATGTTAAAGTATGTCATGTGTGTTCATGCAGGTGAAATTGCATGTGCTTAAGTGCTTAAACGACCATTTGAGATCAGTTGAACATGTGAAAGCGCTGACCTAACAAGAGGATAATAATGCGTATTGAGCGAACCGAGCCCCAGAGCTTGTTTCTAACTTATTATTTCAGTGTGACTGAGACATTTTCCCATCAGGTCACTGACAGTGATGTTGTGGTGCTGTTTACAAGAATGGCTGATCATCGCAGTCGAGTCACGCTGCTCATTGATGTCTGCTGGAGCAAGCTAATTATCTAATGGGCTAATAATGGCCCAGAGGCAACATTCTCCGAAGAGTCCCTCGAATCGCTCTTCAATTGTATTCTGTTAATGACCTGGCTGGTTTGTGGGTCGGACACAGCACAGGCTGTGACAGAAGGTAGCACCAGGCACTTTGCCAAAACATCTCTCTCATGTCGTCATATTTATCTGGCTATTTAATACATGACATTGTGCTTTTCCTTATCAAAATGACGTGTTACGATTTAGTAGGCCACAAAGTTAGAATGATCTATATTGGTTTATTTCCTTTTTGTCTTACCCAGTGTTATCTATAATTGTTTTTTCCTTTGCCAAGGCCACCACGGTGGGAGTGTTGGGTGCTTGCTCTGTTCACTGTCCTGCCAGTCCTCTTCTCACTGGGACAACAGACGGCACCCGATACTGAGCTCCGTTATGTAAGAGCTTCAAAAAATCGGGAATATTACCACAAGGTGAAATAATAAATGCATAAATATAAAGAGTGCTTTAGCTTTAACACATAAACAACAATAAATTCAGGGTATGAGGTATGAGATTTTATTTGTATTTGTCCTATAAGCATGATTTAAAACGTATAGGAAGTGGCCTGTGTGGTGAGGGTGAGCAAAATAATAAACTGTAATGTTTTAATGGAAACCACAACATGACTACTAATCGTACATAAATATTTAAATTTAATTTCATCCAGAGAAACTAGGGGTATTCTGACTTTGTCCAAAAACAGATGATGGACAAACTGGCAGGTTTGCTATCCTATCATAGTTTGTTCCTTTATGACAGACTGTGCTTATCATTGCATCCTGCCTGTGCCCAAATAGTTTATTTTTCCCCTTACTGACAATTACACAGTTTAAGCAGTATTAACGTGGACTGTGGCAGCGGCGCATCTCGTAAAATCCTCCCAACACTTCTTGTGGGAACTCTGTGGACTTGTAATTACTTCTGGGGTTGATAAGATGAGGACGAGAGGGTTTGGGAGACGGATGAACAAAAGTGTCGCCAGTAATTTCTTGCATAAGCAGCGCAGTCAGGTGTCCAAACGGAGAATCCAGGATTTATTTATAGATTTGTAGCTTAGCTTCTGAAAAGGACTTGTTTTTTTGCCCACTGCCTGTCCAGACGTTCCTCATTCACTCTCGCACTCCCTCATTGCCTCAGTGGTCCCATGCAAATACAAGAACAGCAGGATAGATGAAATTTTTAGATGTTTTTTTTATTTTTATTTGTACAACCACGAAGCATTTGTTCAGCTGAGTGAGTGTTATTCTGAAAGCAGCTTGCTTGGCACCTCTCATGTTAACCATATTTACCTGTAGATTTAGAGTTTGTGGTGTAATTAAGAACAAATTGTCAAATGTCATTTGCTTCAAGACACTGAATAATTTAGATACCTGTACAAATCTGAGTGTCTGTGCCATTTTGTGTGGTAAATTAATGCCACAGCATCAGTTATTTACTTTAACAAATCAAAAATGACTAGTTTTCATTACAAATCTAAACTGTTCCAGAGCTACGATAATGGATTAATCTGACAAATCAATTAGATGAACATAAAATGTGTTTTTTCCCTAGTTCGTGATACTTGTGATTTCTTGCTTTGCTTTGTCTTGTGTGATTCAAGACTGCAATTGGGAAATCAGTTGAAAGTAAATATTGGCATTGATTTGCTGTGAGCTAACAATTAATTCGATGTACATCCACAATGCATCATGACATTGTGCCCTTCAATTCATTTCAATTGCTATATAACATTTAATTGAGCTCATCTACATATTATTTATGATTCTCTTTATGGACCCGTTTCGAGATGCATCACTCAGGAAATCGGTCTGTTGTCCCGCTCCTGTGTGTACATCATGTCCTGTCGTGTGGGAAATGGCTGTGGAAGCGTGCTGTCCTGCATGTCCTGTTTGACCCCTACAGTGAGGAGATGCAGGCGCTGTCTGGTTGAGTGTTAACACGGACTGGGAGGTGACCCCTGCCTGCCTGTCATCTCTCTGCTGTCCCAGTGCTCGCGCCCTCTAAACACCTTTTGTGAACATTTATTTTCAACCCACTCTCAGGCTTAGACAGAGGGCTTAGCAAAGGCTTAGACAGCAGGAATTTCACATGATACTTTTTCCATGTTTTTTCCCTTTTTTGATGTGATTCAGAAGATTAACAGGCAAGAATAACGAACGGTCACGGGGTTGTTTTTTTTCCATGAGGTATCAGCAGGAGTTTAGCCCTCTGTATTGGCATCGGTTTGTTTTCACCTCTGAGGGCACAGCTGACAAATCCTGTAATTGATTGCGCCTTTGCTTGAGGCCGTCGGCTTTCCGACACGTTTCATTCAGCACACAAACCTGCCAGAAATGAAATGAGCTACAGCAGCCTGCCTCAGTCCAATGTCAGCCAGGTGTTCTTTTTACTGATTACACATTGCTCCTAAATTCAGCTTTATAAATGTCCCCTCCTCTTTGAGTTTGGGACAGATGCAGTGAGAAGTCTCAGGTGAGCATTGTTCCACTTCACAAGTCCATATGTGACAAGGGCCCAAACCTTACGTCCTTTTTTTTTTTTTTTTTTGTACTAAACAGCGCTGTTCTGCTGGACGATTGTGTGATGTAAGAACAAAATGCAGACGTGGATGAAATTATTGGCACCACTTCCTTAAAGAAAGAGAAACCCACAAAGGTCACTGAAAGAACTTGAAACTGACAAAAGTAATAAACATAGAAATTAACAGGAAAATCACATATTGCTTTTGAGTTTTGAGTTTTCTCACATTTTTTTTTTTTTTTATTTGTCCTCCTCGAGTCCACTTTGGATCAAACAGTGACTGACAGTGCGATCTAATGCTGATGTACCTTGACCTTGGATTTCACCTTTAATGTGTTCACGTCCTGGGAGGTTGGCTACAGTCCTGTGCACCTAAAACGTCTGAATAATATGTGCAACTGTAGTCACAGGAACATCAAGCTACTTGGAGATGGTCTTACAGCTTTTACCTTTAACATGTTTGTCGATCTATCTTTTTGTTTCTAATTTCCTGAGACAACTCTCTCGTTAATAATGCAGTGACTTTAGTTTAACATGTCTATGGTCAAATTATTTAACATGTTCATTCAGGCCAGTTTTATTAGTTATATCTCAACCGCAGAAGGAATAGGCACAATATTTTGTATGTGTTCACATTCACATTGGTGATGTCCTCAGGATAGTTCTCACCACTGTGTACAGTGCTAACTACATTGTTGTATAGTCTTAGGACTCCTGGGTGTATTATGAGACTTCCTCCAGCTTGGATAGCTGTAGCTTGTGTAAGCAGTGTGCTGGTAATGTTGCTTGCTTATTACAAGCCAAGACTAGATATGAGCCTGCAGCCAGGGCCTGACAGGGGCAGGTCAGAGAGGGGCCACTCCCCACAGATGCTGGGTCCCATTGGGGAGATGCTCTGCTTCTGTCTCCCGGCAGGTGCACTGTGGAGTGGCTGTATTCCCAGAGACCTGAGCCGTATGGTGGTACCATGATCACACTGTGTTCCAGCTGGAGCTCTGGATGATGAGTCCTCAGCATGGGAGGTTTTTCTGCCTGCTTGCTTTAATTGTGTATGAGTTCAGGCTCTTAATATAGCTGAAGCTTTTGAGGAGATGCAAGATGCTTTGCATGTTTTCTTCAGTGAACAGATATGAAGTCATTGGATGTGCTGTAGCGTGATGTACTGCAGGTTGAAGATGATCAGATAACGTGTTGAACCGTTTCATGCGTTTTGAACATTCAGTCCTTGATGTTTCCTGCCTTTCCAGCTTTTTATGGATGATGATCACAGGCTGCTGTTGAATTTGCATTTGGCCCTTTCTAGCTGCCGTGCCCTATTCTCAGGTATACAAAACACTTTTGTTGTATTAGATAACCCACTAGTAAGAGATGGAAGAGCAGTAACGCTGCCTGCTGAAGCCACAGGGCATCCCAGTCCTATTTTTCTGAGATGGACCCCCATCTTGAAGTCGCACAGTCCTCTCGGGTTGGGCTGGGTATATGTACCTCTCTGTCACACTGCTGATGTGTGGTGACTCTGACATTTCCTCTCTCCTCAGCAATACACGAGTTCCCAGATGACCTTTTCACCAACAACGAACGAAAGAGCGGAGCCATTCTTCTGCACATCATGGCGGTAAGAAGGCATTATTTTACAAGTGTACTTCACATCATTCCTCCTCTATACTACTGTGTATAAAACAAAATACAAAGCAAAGCTATGGAAGAAAAAGAAAATGGATATAAATTATTTTTTGTCTGATGGAAAATCTTAATTTGGAGAAAGCAGTTTAATCTTGGCAGTTGTTCTATGTTAGTCATGTGAATTGGTGTTTGTGAGAGCAAGAATAAGTTATCTTCTAAAATTTTTCCCCCTTTAGGACACATAAAAATGTCATAACAGACTAAAACAGACCAAACAGGCTCAGACTCATTGGTCTTTCAAACTTATTAAATTGAAGTTTTAACAACACAAACTACAACAAAGTGTCATAAAATAGTGATGTCTCTCCAAAGAGACATTTTCCTCATCTAGTGTCTGTGGAAAGCTTCATAATTATGGTATTCTTATCTGAGGTTCAAGTATTTTTAGCTTCTGTTTAAACTATGCAGGATTTGCAAGAAAAATGCTGAGACACTTGATAGATCCTGAGCTAGGTCAGGAATTGAGGGCATGTAAATGTTTCCTCTTCACATTAAAAAAATACTTCCGTCCTCCACATTCAGTAATGTTAAGCTCAGCTGCCTTGACATAAAGACACAAGCTACCTGTGGAGTCAGTGGAATTATTCAGCATTGTTCACTTTAAAGCACCTATGGATGAACTCTTCATGCTGGATTTAACCGGCTTTAAAAAGTTAAATTTTTTTATTTTTTATTTTTTTGAAATATTGAGGTCGTGAAGACAGATGGAATTTTTATTTCTCAATATGGAATGCACTTTGAAGGCTTTCACCGTACCGTACGGTCTTGGATTCTGTGAGAGAGAAATGCTGGAGCTTTTAATAATGTATTATTTTGTCGGATTAAAGGATGGTTAAAGCTACAGTCTTTTACTAAAAGATTCACTCCCTCTCTACACTACAGCTGGGGACTCTGTAAGAAAACACTGTAGGGAAATGTAAAGAGGTAATTTTGTACTATAAAGCCTATATGTAGATGAAAACTGATGGAGAACTTCAGATTGTTATTCCTCACACTGGAACTGCATCAGCAAGAGATCCAACCTTGTTGTTTTCCAAATCCAATTTTATGAAATATGTATTGAACGACCTTGTCATGATCACTGTTGGGTTTTTATGGGCTTCCTACGTTTGGCTCTCCAAGACTGAGATTTGTGCTTGAGTCCTGTATGCTCACTCACATTTTATCCCCAGTTTGATGTATTGTACATATTGACTTTGACAATAAAATAATGTTCTGGCTTTACTGCTAAGATGAGGATAAAACGTGTGTGTGTGGGGGTTAATGTGTGCGTGCGCAGTCCTGCACTGCCCCCTGTGGATAGCATAGAGCAGAGCATGGCTGACAGAGCTGCCGGGCTTGATGATGTCACATTTGATCTATAATTTATAGATTTTTTTGCCTCAGCTACTGAAATAGGCTGACCTCCACCTCCACCTCCTCCTCTCCCCTTTCACACAGCAGGGGAAGCATGCAGCTCCTGTATATTTTCCACTTTGTTATTAAAAAAAAAAACTCACACAGATCTGACATTTGAATTTAATGCATGTTCAAATTTGATTGGGTGCTGTGCTGTGAGATTCCCCTTCACTCGTCCTTTAGCGGGCAAATATCGTGCACTTGCAAAGGCTCTATTAACTCAGCTAATTTCTGCTGATGGATGTGTCTATATAGGCACACACACTTGTCAGTGTGTCACTTCTCACTCTTGTCTTTTTAAAATTCTGTCTGCAGGCTCTCTACATGTTTCTGGCCCTCGCCATAACATGCGATGAGTATTTTGTAACATCGCTGGAGAAGATCTGTGAGGTATGAGTCTCTTTTTTTGTTTTTCACCTGTCAGTGTTACAATTACATATATTGATTTGTCTCAAACCATCTCCCTTCACTTTATTTCTGCAGAAACTAGATCTTAGTGAAGATGTTGCCGGAGCCACCTTCATGGCAGCTGGCAGCTCTGCACCAGAACTTTTTGCATCTGTCATTGGTATATGACACACACACTTACACAGTTATAGTATGTGCATACTAACACTCCCAGACGGTCAGTGTCACTTGTGATTGTGAGTGGCTGCCTCCCTATTTGCAGGTGTCTTCATCACCCATGGAGATGTGGGGGTGGGAACCATTGTGGGCTCAGCGGTCTTCAACATCCTTTGCATCATTGGTGTCTGCGGGATCTTCGCTGGACAGGTTTGTGTGTGTGCGTGTGTGTGTGTGTGTGTGTGTGTGTGCAAGCGAGCGACTTACTGCTGCGGCTGCATCATTCTGTTTATTTATAGCACATGTGTGGCAGAAGTTTTTTGCTGAGGGGAAACAAAACCATCTGCTTCAGTTAGCTTTCTCAGAACTGGTGTTAGTGGAAATGAAGGATGAAACGCTGGAGGTGTAAACGGATCATAAATATAATTCTTATCTTAGCACTTAGAGTCAATCTAATTTACATCTATGTATTAAGTGCTTGTGATGGCATGTAATAACAAAATGCTAAAAAGGAAACGCTGTAATATGACCTTTACCTGTGAATTTGTAGGTGGTGATGTTGACCTGGTGGGCTGTTTTCAGGGATTCCTTCTACTACATCCTGTCTGTCGTGGCTTTGATTGCAGTGAGTTGGGCAAATTACAAGTTTACCACATGCTTTTATAGATAAACACCAGCTGTGACTTGTTCTTTCTAATGTGCCAAATGTTTTGTTTTATGTTTTAGTTCATCTATGATGACAAGATTGTTTGGTAAGTCACTCATCCAGCAGAGCTGTAATTTTATATATTTAAAGCTATTGAGCAAAGACACAAAATATAAAATATATAAAATATGCAAAAAAAAAAAAAAAAATTGTCATTCATTCTGTAATTTCCTCTTCTTAGGTGGGAGAGTTTGGTGCTAGTGGTCATGTATGCTGGTTACATCCTTGTCATGAAGTGAGTTCGGTATATTTATACAATGATTATGTTGTTTTTTTTTATTTGTAATATCCAGGCAAGCCGAATAACGCATGATCACAACAACAAGAGAGATGCTGCACTCTTAGACGATTATACATGTGAGGATAAAACGGTGCTTTCACTCGTTTCACTTCAAGAGTTTCCAGCTGGAGGGGAGTGTCTCATTCATGTCCCCTGTCCAGATGTTGCCTTCAGATTCAACTCAGGAGCATTAGTGTTAAATGTACAACATTTGTGGCTATATTTTAATATTGTTGTAGATTTTTCTTTAAACTTATAATTATTCTTTATGATTAACTGAATGAAAAATGTTTCACCACACTGATCAAAGTTTGAGTAACAACGTTTTTTTGTTCAGTACAGTACTCGTCTATTACACATGTTTTTTGTCTTTATAGTCCAAACTGCATAATGCCAACCACATCGTCCTGTGCTGCTGTCTCTGTCTAGCTGGTAATCTGTGTTACACTCAGCAGCAGCCTGCTCTCTCCCTGCCATAAGAGTTTAATCTTTGTCCCTCTGCAGTGGCTAAGAGCACAGGCTTAACTGGATCACTCCTCTCCTTTCTCATTTGGAGGAAAGAAGTGCTTACTGTAGGATATGCTGTCATATGTCTCCCCTCTCCCAGAAATATCCACTGACCGTTCTGGGCTGCTCTAGTCAAAATGAACAAGAGTGGGTTTTATTTAGTGCAATCAGTGCTCTGGGGTGACCTTCCAGGGCTCTGCTGTTTTGTTTTTTTTTTTTTTTGTTTTTCTCTCATCGTAGTACACATGCAGTCATTTGGGGAAAAAAATAAGGGAAAGGGAAAAATGTAACAGCACAAAATGTCAATATACATAAACATCTCCATTAATGCCATTGAATTTCGTATAAGTTGGATGTGATTGGTGTACTTGATGATTAATGGTTAGGATTTCTGCACTCAAAGTAAACTCAAAATTAAAATAATAGCACCGAATAATTTCTTGCAAATTGTGCACAGATAATACAAGATATTTTTAGTTTTAATGTTGGCCTCTGACGGTGAACTTCTGAATGGGGTTATTCTTCTGATGTTCCCACTGATACATCTGCACATTATGTTCAAAGGCAGCAGCGCTCTATTCGGTATTTTTGATCCATTTTTATGCAGTGGCACTCAGATGGCTGTGTTGAAGGCCTGTGTGGCTGATGAAAGCCTTGTGATTGGCTTCTGTGAACATTTTTCTGACTTTCTTGTCCTTTTCCATCCCAGTCTGGAGCCATTTCTAACCTTTTTTTTCTTGTAATGTAATGCTGGCGCCCCCCTTTTTGGTTTTAAAGAAATGTTAATTTATTCTGCAGAGGTATGTTGTATAAATATCATTTTGGCCAGTTAACACATTTCAAACTGTGCGAATCCTTTTATCTGAACCTCATAAACCCTATTTGCAAATGCAAATTTTGACACTGAATGTTTTTGTTTTTCCCCCCTTTTTGAACTCTGGGCTGAACTATTTCAGCATCTCTAATTTAGGGATTATGTTCCCTCTGTTTACTAGATTCAACTCCAGCATGCAGAAATTTTTCATGGGGAAGTCGGCAAATGTGGCCAATGGTAACGCTGCAGCCAGCAGTGAGATGGAGGACGGTAATGCTAATTATGACTATGTTTGGGATGACGACCCGTCATCGCCTTTACTCTCTGCAGGTAAGGTTAATCAGACAGGCTGGGTACTCAAGACTGCTCTCCACCAGAAAATTAATCCGATATTGTATTCTGTGATATGAAATAGGTTCTTTGGCTATGAAATGGAAATTGATGATTGTGACTCTCTGGAAGACTGTGGGTGTTTTTCCTCCTGTGGCTTTAAACTTAGCTTTTTTTGTGCTTAAACTATCTCGAATTTCTTCAGTCTTGTTCTCTGCTGAAATCTATTCAGTAACTGTAGGTTGACATTTTGGGAAATGCTTTCTTTCTGAACTTGAACATGAGAGAATCAGTGCTACTGCTAAACTAATGTGCTCATTTTATAATCCCTACATAACCTCTGCAACAGCAGTTTTTATACATAGGTAAGACAGAGGTATCAGGTTTTGTAATAACTTAACAAACAAGCTTATCAGTAAGTTTTAGAGGTGTTTGCAGATTGCTTTTGATATTTTACGTCAGTTCTTTGTGTCTTTTCTTATGCCACATGGTGCTAACCTGTCTGCTGACTACTGCTTTGTATGTACTGTTTAGACCAGAGACTGGTACTTCTCTTAACTCTAATCTAAAAAAGCAAAAATACACATTTCTCAAATGTCACACTACTCCTTTGAATGAGATTCTGCAGAAACTAACTGCTAAACTTTCCACTTTTCCACTTACATTCAGTCCCCTGACATCAGTGAACCACCGTACCTGAAGTCAAATGTCAAAAAGAAGCTTTTTACCTTTAAAAGTTTAATATAGTCTTCCATTAATTTTCTTTGCCCACTAAGTCCTTTTCTGGATGATAAGCAACTGAAGCTTATCTGAGCATACAGGGGCACAAAATGAAATGTTCTTGTTTAAAAATGGGAACAACATAATGAAAATATTCTTTAATCTTTCTTCAGTTTTGCAGTTTAATGTTGGGGGACTTTGTTGTTAAGGGTCTTAAACTTATTAAAACTTTCTGAATAACATCTTCATATTTAGGTATGATTCCCTTTGAGCCACATTTCTCCACTTCTTCCTTTTCTACTTCTACTGAGTGACTTTTAACCCCTCGAAGAGGTTTAACCCTTCCCACTTTGGCTGCATTAGTGTTAACACGCCTGTCTGTTTAGCCTTACTAAACTTATCCTCGCTTATTGTCAACAGTGTTGTGCTGCTGTGTGCCAGTTCTTTCTGCTTGCATACTGCTTTTCTTCTGCCGGTCTCTGGGGCGTAGACCCACTTACTCCTGAAGTGGTAATGAATTTCACAAGAGGAAATGTTTATGCCGGCTCTGTTTACACTGTTAATTTATGTGCATTCTTGCATGCATAATAAGTTGAATTAAGGCAGAGTTAAACTAATAAGTGTACTGTAGACATTTTTTATTCCCTATACACTGCATCTTAAAAGCTAATTGTGAGGGCATATCCGCGATATGTTGTAAGAACACAAACTGTCTATAGTGGACTGACCATGTGTTTGAGATTGACAGCTCAAAGCTGCCAATGGTTGCCTCCTCCAAGTTGCAGATTTTAAAATCAGTCATGACCGGGCCATAAATATAATGTATTTATTATATAATAACAGCTGCTCTCAAACTTCAAACAGTCAATTTAGGAAAGCTATTTGAAGTTCAGTACTTAGAAATCACGTGATTTAACACTGGTGTGCTCCATTTGCTTTGCTCCTTTCCTCCATAACAGGATAAGATTACAGTGAAGGAGAGAAAGACGTATTTAGAACTGTTGTTCAAGTCTAAAAAAAGCCTTTTCATCGAGTGAGAATCACATTCATAGTATTTGCTTCTATTTTATGCAGTTGCACATGTCCAGTGCATTGTCTCAATGAACTCACTCATGAAAAGTTGACATTTAGGAGATGATGCGCCGTCCATTAAACAATACTACCAAGACTCACAGTCTTAGTCTCAACAATCAATATGAAGGCACAAACATTCACATCTACAAAGGGAAAACAAGAGAATGGATTGAAAGGAGGATATTTTTCCCCCCCTTAAAAACATCCAAGTCATTCACGTGATTGTTTAAAGGACAGTTTTGCTCTTAGGTTTCGATTTTTGTGTAGACAGTGAAGAGTCCACGCGTAGCACATGCTAAGATTTAGGTCACATTTCATAAGTCTTGTAGTGTAGCTGAAACGTTGACATATTGACAAAATGCGTCAAGTTCCACATTTAGTAACACATTAAGTAAGTATTTAGTTCAATGGATAGTCCCATGTAAATATTTGAAGTTCACACTTATATATTCCAATAGGTTGTTGTCTGGTGAAATGTGCATGCAATGTACAGTTTTATTGATGTAAATGTACTTTTAATTTTTCTAACGTACCCCTCCACTACTCAGTCAAGCCCAGCAAAGCTTACAGCCGTGGCTCGGTGGTGATGGTGGACGAGATCATGAACGCCAGCCCCTCAAAGTTCAGGTTTCCAGAGGCCGGACTCCGCGTCATGGTCACCAGACATTTTGGACCCAAGACACGTCTCCGCATGGCCAGTCGCCTCATCATAACAGAGGTACAGCTGGGCGCTGTTGCTCCACTGAGCAGATTTAGCTGCTGCTGCTACATGTTAGGACTGTCTTTAGTGAATGCTACTTTCAGCTCTGTGTGGCCTTTTTCTTAACGTGAAAGAAGTTTCCATAAGCTCCAAACATTCTGCTTATCGCCTTCACACAGGATGGTTTTTCTTGTTCATTTGTGACTTGCAAAATGCGTTTAGCAATCAAAGCAGCAGTGCATCTGCTTGTGTGCTCTTTGACTTAGTTTCTTTTTTATGAAAGCGCCAGAAGTTGGTCCAAGCTGCCAACGGCGTGGAGACACAAGTGATTGATGGGAAGGTCGAAATCGAGAATGGGAACGTGCCAGAGGACAAACCCGCTGAGCCCAAGGAAAATGAGACAATCTCGCCGTTTCATATTCCAAGTGCGTACTTCCTGCATTCGCTTGATGAATGTGTGCAATTTGGGATACATGGGTACAAACTTTAGGGAGTTAAAAGATATAGGAATAATATAATGAGTTGTCACATGTTTGACGTCTCCGTTTTTAAAAACTTGAGCAGTTATTAGCGTCGAATGTCTTTGTCTGGACAGCTCTGCTTGAGAATTTCTTTCCACTTGAGTAGATATCGATGTCCCCCCTCAAATTAGTCAGTGGCATCATATATTCTGACTAATGATCATCCTGTTTGACAGCTGTGCCCTTTTATTAGTCATTGTCTGCTGATGTGAAAAGAATCTGCATCTGATTAATCAGATTTAGCATGAAACAGACCAATTAATTCAAGAGGGTGGAAGTGTTGTGGCATTATAAGACGACTAAAAGGCTTTAGGCATTGTAAAAGGTTGTATTTGAGGTGCCATATGCACTGTGTCTGCTGACGTCTAGCGCCACACAACAGCATGTGTATTTCTGCTCTAGGGGGCATTGGCAGCAAGGTGAAGTGGTTGCTCTCATGGCCTCTGCTCCTGTTGCTGTACTTAACCGTCCCAAACTGTGCCAAGCCGCGCTGGGAGAGATACTTCATGCTGTCCTTCATCCTGTCTACTGTCTGGATCGCAGTGTTCTCCTACTTCATGGTCTGGATGGTGAGTGTAACTGCTCTTTGTGTATTAGTTCTTACTTTTACTTCTGTCAAGTAGTGCTGACTAGAATGTTAAAGAGAGCTGTAAACCTGGACATTAGTATGTGAGTATCACAAACAGTTGCTGCTTTTTTAAGCTCTGACTCTGTTTCTCTCAGGTGACTATAATTGGCTACACTCTGGGAATCCCCGATGTCATCATGGGCATCACTTTCCTGGCAGCAGGCACCAGCGTCCCAGACTGCATAGCAAGTCTGATAGTGGCACGGCAAGGTATACTTTCCCCCTGAAAGCTTTTTTTAGATTGCTGTTTTAAGATAGTTTATTATGCAGCTGGGAACCAGATATAGATGATGCTGTCA
This sequence comes from Anabas testudineus, assembly GCF_900324465.2. Classification (NCBI taxonomy): domain Eukaryota; kingdom Metazoa; phylum Chordata; class Actinopteri; order Anabantiformes; family Anabantidae; genus Anabas; species Anabas testudineus. Next base: position 13,467,778 of record NC_046632.1, on the reverse strand, counting down.
CACAGTACACATTTTTTATTCATCAATCATTTATTTTTTCCTACAGGTGGGTGTGTGTGTGTGTGTGTGTGTGTGTTTATTTCAGAACTACACACTTGTTTTTTTACAATTTGTGCAAGTTTATGAAATCAAATCTCTCATTTACAGAAGTAATCCCACTTTTTGCTGTGACACTTTATACTTGAGATGTGTCTATAGCTTGATTCGATAAATTTGTATAGAAAGGCACACAACTGTGGATCTAGGCCATTAATTAACTCTCTGTAGACCTCCAATATAACCATTTCTAAACCTTTTAGTGCTTCAAGGAGAATAGAACCACCAGGACTCTAACTATTTCTGGCTGCTAGATGGTAGTTTGAGGTTGAGATGGTTTCTGGTTTACTCTTTAAAGACAAGACAAGATAAGAGGAACTATAGCATACTATATATTAAGACCTTTTTTAGATAATTTATTATGCATTGTCATCAGGTTTACATGTGGTTGGAGTTAGCATGCATGTATGAATTTTAGCCGTGACTGGAAACCGGGAAAGTTCAGAAATCGTTTAGCTTTTACATACATGCATACAACTTGAGCCAAAGTTACAGAGCTCAGGATCAAGAGAATACTGTGCAGAGCTGTTTTTAGTAAAGACGTGTCACCATCTTCTCAGCTGAGGGAGCTTAGGGTCCATGTAAACATCACAATGTGCAGAAAATCTAAACACTAATCTTCAGGTTGAAACTGCAAACCCCACTTTATTCTGTGTTGTTGCAGGTCTGGGAGACATGGCGGTGTCCAACACCATTGGCAGTAACGTGTTTGATATTCTAGTGGGACTGGGGGTTCCCTGGGCTTTACAGACCATGTGTGTCAGTTATGGTTCAGAGGTAAGGAGAAAAAATCCACAATTCCAAATCCACCGTATTATTTTACTGTATCTAATAGTGAATTATGAGATTAAATGCTTTAGGTGAATTCAGATCTTTGTCATGTTAATTGCAGGTAATGATTAACAGTCGGGGGCTGGTGTACTCAGTGGTGCTTCTGCTGGGCTCTGTGGCCCTCACGGTGAGCAATAATTAACAGTCTTTACGCTACACAGGTGCCACAAGTTGACCATTTCCAGGAAGACAACTTGTTTTACTGCTGTACTGCACTTTGTGTGTTTAGAGTAAAACTCCACATTGTTTTCATGTAAATAAACATCATTCCTGTTTGGCTACTCTCCCTGCTCGCTGACTGTAAGCAGTAATGTAATTGGTCTGTATGAATGTCAAATTAAGCATTGTAAACACTTTAGGTTAGATTTGCATGTTAAGAGAGTTGTTTTAAACTCAAACCACTGCACACACACACACACACACACACACACACACACACACACACACACACACACACACAGACATACATACTAACCTAAGCTATTTTGATGTGTTTTGAATGCTTGCAGGTTCTGGGGATCCACATGAATAAGTGGAGGCTGGACGTGAAGCTGGGTATTTATGTCCTGGTCCTGTATGCTGTTTTCCTCTGCTTCTCCATCATGATTGAGTACAACGTCTTCACTTTTGTCAACCTGCCCATGTGCATGGAGGAGTAGAGCACAGCAGCATGCCACGGATACCAAAACATCAGCAACTCAAATGGTTTTTTTTTTTTTTCTTTTTCATTAACACTGGACCTATCTGCAGAGTCTTTATTCTCCTCCCTTGAGCACTTGTAATCCTTTTAGTTACAAATATGACTCTAATTTCCACAAGAGGCAGTGCACTGTAAGAGCAGTCTCCATCCTGTGTTTCTAATTTGTCCTCTTGTCACACAGTGGCAGTCCTTAATGCACATTATTTCAGGCATTGCCTATTACTGCAGTAAAATCTTTTGTTCCTCTGTGCGCCTGTTAGCTTTCCACCCATCTAGCATGCCTTTAGATGTTGGGGAGCTCCAGAATCATCGATTTGATTGCTGGTGTCTGTTTTCAATGTTCACATTTTAGATTTCCACGCATTTTCAAAGCTTTTTCACAAATCAAACCAAACCCGAGTCTCTGAAGAAAAAAATAATCTTTCACAAAAGTCTCTTCGAGTTAATTCCTAAAAGATTGACCAAATTACCCCAGCACCCAAAGAAAGAAACGTACACTCCTTTTCCCTCTTGACTCCAAGGAGGAGGGCCTTGTCCTTGGCAGCTCCCCTCCTCCAGCCTGGACCTGACTCCCCTGGCATGGCTTTTGGCTTCAGGGAGCAGATGCTGCTTCACTTCACTCACCCTGCACAACTCTTCTCATCCTTCGCCCGCTTGATCAAATCTGCTTTATTTTCTTAAAAAAAAAAATAGAAAAGAAAAAAGACATTTTGTGTCGAGACGAGTCACGGTTGACTGTGAAGGTGTTATGCATATGCAACACTGCACAATCTAAACTTTACGTAAACACTTTGTTTTTTTGAAAACATTTTTTTTAACAAGAATTTGTCTTGTATGAAATGTTGCGGAGAACTTGTTGCAAATATACATTGCCTGTTTTTCACGGAAACAAATTGCACATGGAAAAGCTTTTCTTGTTTTGTGCTGCGAGGAGATTTGACCACTCAGAGGGGTTGTTCTGGCTGCTGCTGGTGGTGGTGGTGGCCACTCCACTATGGCGCCATTTTCGTTCAGTGATGGGTCGTTTCATTTTCCTTCTGCGCAACTTTAAAAAACAACAACAACAAAAAAAAAAAAAACACTCCAGATCGGTGGGATGACTCTTTTCTTGGTCCACATCAGGTGACTTCTTCTTCTTTTCAAACAGCAGCAGCATGGAGGTATTTGTTAAAACATGCAAAGAAACCAACCAGTTCTCAACACTGACTGTCTGCTATAACACCCTTTGGCCAGTAGGGGGTACTGCAGCCCCTCTACTCGGGGCAGGGGTGCCAACCACATCTGTTATCAGGGAAATTCGGAAATTGACAACTCCAAGAGGAGGCGATGGTGATGGTGTCTTGATTTTGAGTTACATGTAGATACTGCACTTTAACAGTCGTCCTCTCATTCTGAATCAACTAGTGCTTCCTTCTGTGTGTTTGTATTTTCAGTGTATATGTGTCTGTGTGTGTGTGTGTGTGTGTGTGTGTGTGTGTGTGTGTGAGTGACTGTGTGTGTGTGTGTGTGTGTGTGTGTGTGAGAGAGAGGGAACATTGTTTGTGTATATGCTCCGTACGGGCACACGCTACTTGTCTCAAATCGGGCTCTTGACTCTCAGAACAGACTAGAACCTTGTTGGCACCATGAGCACACCTGCCTCTGTCTGCAGTGCATGCTGGGACATTACACATGGCTCCTCCACAGTACAGGAAAAAAAAAAGGCTGAGGGCTTCTGGGCATCTCTATGGAAACCGCCCGACCCACTTTACAAAAATCGGCAGCTATGAGCTACACTGCAATCCAGACATTTTTACACCATGCAAAAATGCCTGTGAGGAGTCCACAAGTGAGGTGCAGAGACTATTAACTAAAGCGTGCGGGGGGGTTGATGTGTTGAAAATATTCCTCTGCCATACTGATGGCAGCAGGCACTTGTATATGCAATTTCAATGTAAAGAATAAATGTGCAAGATTGCCATGTACAGATGGGGGATCCTGTGGAGATGGTGGTGTTGGTTTGTCTAGTAATACTTGATGTGTGAGCTCACAGGGATGCGTTTGTGACAGCTGAGGAACTGAACCAGAAGGACAGACATTTCTGGAACGGTGGCTATAGGGGACGTCTGAATTTTCCTTTTCTCTGTTTTTTTTTCCTACACACACTCCTTTTTCTGCTTTCTCCTCATTGCCCCCTCTTGCACAAGGGCATTAACTCTCCACCAACCCTAACAGAAAGAGCAGAGGGGCAGCAGGAAATGCAGACGGGGATGGGTGGCCAACTTTCCTCCACCGCCCCCTGGACTTTGTCATGTACCAGGAGGGAGCAGCCTCTAAGGAATAACAAATAAAAAAAAAAAAAAAAAGAAGTTGGACTCCTTCAAGCTGCTACGTTACCACTTCAAATAGCTGTTTACTGGATGGAGATGACCACACAGGGTCAGCAGACTCAACCACGTGCCCACTGATATCCTTGTACACCTCCCCCTCAGCCTTTTCAGTGGGAATTCTGTACATACAGGACCTATTTTTTTAATGCTTTTTGTGGGGAAGGCACATTTGTACTGTACCTGAGTTGATTCAGAATGTGCACTGTCTAAGGTTCTTTTGTGTATATTTTTGCTCTGTGTGGTCATGTCCTGGTTGTCAGGTTTGTGTGGTGAAACCACAGCCGGAGGAGGAAGACGACTCGTCTTTCTCCCCATCTTGACGCACAGCATACGTTCTCACTGGTTGTCGAACTCACATCTTTGTTACTAAGTGACTTTTTTTTTTTTGTTTGTTTTTGAAGGAAAAAAAATGTACATTCAGACGACATACTTGGTGTAATTCTGCATAAATCCAGATTGTATGGAAATCCTGTGTACAAAATCGCACACTTTAGAAGACACGTTAGAAATGGCAAATGAACACGAGAGGACCAGTATGTATTTCTTGATTGAATGCGACCTGATGCACTGTGAGCTCAATGTGACGTGGGAGTTGTTTGTCAAGAATAATAGATGATTAAAAATATATTTAATGTAAAGTTAGTTACTATAAAACATTACTGAGGACATCTGTATAACTTATATGAATGTATTGTCTTGCTATACTGGACATATCCAACCAATGCATTTTACTGTAAAGCAATAATGTGAAGAAGAAAAAAAATAAAATGGCAAAATAATTCCTGTACATTTGTCTGATAAGTTCTTGGATTGTTTGTGAAATACATCAATTAAATGAAGCCATTTGTACATGTATCAGTTGCTTGTGCTGTTTTGTTTTTTGCAGCATGTACAGGCAGTGGTGGAAAGTAATTAAGGACATTTACTTAAGTACTAAATGTAGTATAGTTTTTAGGTATTTGTTTGAATACACCAAATTCCAAATATGATACATTTACTTTATCAATCTGAAATATAACTACTAAAGGAAACTGCAGTATAATAAAACGGCAGCATGTACCGTAATTCAAATTATAAACTGTGTACAAAGTCATCAAATAAGCTCCATTGTTACTAGCTGCAGCAGAATATGAAATTAAAGTGACAGAAGAGTATTTTTACTTTGAGCTAATGAGTATTTCAACACTAGTTTATTCTTTTTTATACATGTCCTCCACTACATTTCAGACATTTATTAGCATTATATTTACAGTATTTGTTTTACCACAGTTATTATTCACTTGTCAGTGGTTCCCAAACTTTTTAGCTTATGACATCTTACCGAAAAACATAAAATGATGCAACACTCCCCAGTGGCCCTTAAGTTAAGACAAATGGAGTAGAAACTTCTTTCGTACTGCATTAGTCATCTTAAAAGAACCAAGTATTAAAACCTGAACTTAATCTCAAATGCTGCTCACAGATTGATGCACCAGTATGAAGTAAATCTACCTTTAGATGGATGATGTATGTTAATAATACTTGTAACAGAGTATTTTTACAGTGTTGTGTTAGCATGTATTCTTATAAGTAAATGACCTAGTTACTTTTTCCACTGCAGTACAAAGGTGATTCTTTCCTCTCTCTTTAAATGGTATTTCTTGAAAACGTACTGAACTGCTGTACTGCTCCAGCTATATCTTCCTAATTTTTCTCTGTGATTCATTCCAATATGTTAATATGAGATTTAATTAATTAGAAGTGACAACACTGGAAGACAATTTCAGACTTGCTGACTCACGTTTCTTTTTTTTTTTTCCCCCCTTGAACAAAAAGTCCAATAAATCAGCGCCGCTTACATCATTTTGAGATGAGTAGTTTAACATATGCGATAAATCTGGGGGATGGATAGTGTATTGGTAAGTGTGTGGTCTACCTTCAGTAGGGGTCCTTAGGCAAGACCTCCTTACACTTACCCTGCCTTTGCCTTGTACCTTGTAAGTCGCTCTGGATAAAAGCGCCTGTGAAATGACTCAGTTTAATGTAAATCTTTCCTGGTGAAATGACCTCTAAGATAAAGTGGATGGGTTTGATGTTCCCCTTACGGCTACACTGTTGCACTGGTGATAAAAGCACTCTTTGAGAAAAGTCCCCTCAAAAATATAATAATATTCTTTTCACTGATTTTTTATTGAAGTTTGGCTTCTTCTAATCACATCAGCAGTGGATAAATTCACACCCAGCCAGCACTCAAAGTAAAACCATGCAACAATGCTTTTAATTTAGGGATATGTATGAGATTAGATTGCAAATAAATCTTCTTCTCTTTGGTTGAAGCACCCCTAAAAAATTATATATAAGAGAACACTTATGATTTAGCTGTACCAGCATGCGTTTCTCGCTGTGTGAATGCTGAATAATGATTTATTGGTCTTTACTGGAGACTTGTGCTGCATGATAATCAAGCTGAAGAGCGCCCTACTTATCCAGACAAGGTGTTTGCAAACATTTGTTTTATTTATAGTGACGGATGGCAACATGTTAAGAGTCCATTGAGGTGTGAGTGATGGGAAAATTCATGTTTTGGTTGCATCTTGCCTCCATCACTTTGAATTTCATCAGCAGCATCAGCAGGGGGCAATATTGCAACGGGATTCATGTCTTGGTGTCAGAGACAAACTTTGTTACAGCTCAGGGTGAAATGAAAATGGAGCTCCTTCACCCAAGTGAATCAGACTCTGGCTCTCTATGATATAAAGTTTCAAATATCAAACTGTGACTATGACTGGAATGAGTGCTTTTTATACGACTTCATGCATTGAACACACACACACACGCACAGTCCATAATTAGTCGATGATGGATGTCCATATCCTACATCATCCAGCAAGACATGCAACCATCTGGTGAGACCAGCATGGCCTGTGCAGGCTACCAGTGCTTCTCCCTAATGAGCCACCCTCTTGGCCACCATGCTGCAGTTAACAAGCTTCTCTGTCAGCCGTGATCTTGTGCGCTGATGAGTTCCCTCTCTACCCCCCTAACAAGCCAGCTTGGGCAGCTACTTCATGTCTCCCGTGAATGGCGGCTTAGCTCCCCTCCACCGTTTGTTGTGCCGCATTTAGCGACAAAGCCCACGCATCCTGGCCTTGACATCTACAGCACCATAATCTTGCTTTGAAAAGTTGTTTATCTGTTCACCCGCCGCCCCCACAGTTACAGTTGGGGACATTTTCCTTGCTTGTTTGTGCCTTGCCAGTATTTTTGACACCACTCTGCTGTTTGGGTAAATTGCTGTGCTGCAGTGATGGATGGTGAGCAAACTGGGCTGTTGCCACTTGCTGCAGTCCCTCATAAAGCCAACCTGTGCTGCTGAACAAAAGGTGTTGTGGGTCGCCCCTGTGTCCTTAACTACTGGTTTGATTCGGCTTCCTCTGCAGCCAACTGACATCACAGTAAAGTGGTAAACCTTGACTCTGCATTTCTGCTTAAAGGGTTAGTTCAGCCTGAATGAACGAAGAGTTTCTCATTTACATCGAGTTTCCTTCAAGTGAAGAGGTTTGATTTGAAGACGCCACCTCTGAGATTTCTTCTTACAACGAAAGTAGAATGGAGGAGAATGGGATTTTGTTGTGGTGCTCACAGCAATGAAAAAAATACATTTAAAAATTCAGCAGCTACATCTCTTTCCAGAAACAATGTCCCAGTTATTCACTAATGCACAGACTGTGCTCTGAACTGTTTTTGCTAGAAATATTTTTTACTTTAAAACTATCTTAAAAACTATTTTTACTTTCCAGAGCTGTAATTTATCACCTAAAATGGACTTTATCGCCCTGATGGTTGTAATATTCTGCCACTTGACTTGTCTGAACACTTGAGATTGTTTAAAATTGTGTATCTTTAAGCAGTTTCTGGCTTGAAGCCGTATCATCTTGCCACTCCTTAAATGTCATGGAGTGGTGGTCAGATCCACCAGACCAAGTCTGACTTTTTCAGACTGTTTTATGTTTTTATTAATATACAATATTAATAGGTTTTATATCTTTCTGTAAGGTGCTGGTGCACAGATGCTAAATTGCCTAAAATGTAAAATTGTACAATAAAAAAGCTAAAAAACTAAATAAATTTTGTGAAATAGACACAAAACAAACCTTTTAAAAGTAGTTCAACCTGATATTGTCTCTGTTGAGAGTTTCACATACACCAAACGCTGACTGTGGTCAGAGTTGTCTTTTCCTGTAACCACACTCAACAGTGATGCCATAAGGTCCTGGATTACACTTGTACATCACTGAAGCATAGAGAGGAATTAACCATCTGGGGAACAGCAAAAAGCAAGATTTTCCAGCTGCTTAAGTGTTGTTAACGTTGATGTCATCACAAAATTCAATGTTTATCAGGTGTCATCACTCTCATAATGGCGCATCAACAGCAAACAAGATGCAGACAATTGTAATAATACATTTGTGTACCTAAGGTGCAGTGTTTATGTACAGTCTAACACAATTCCTGGTGTGGGGGTGTAATGGGTGAGTATTAGTAATAGTATAGCAAAACTGTACAGTAACAACAGCCAGTTATCGGCTGCTAATGAGCGTGATGGACTGTGGAAATAAGCTGTTCTGCTGTCTGGCAGTTTTGGCAAACGGAGCTGTGCAGCGCCTGCCATGACGGAGGAGCTGGAGTAGTTGGGCTGTGTCCAGGGTGAGATGATTTTCCGTGCCCGTCTCCTGGCTCTTGAGGTGCACAGGTCCTGGAAAGTGGGCAGAGGTGCACATGTGATTTTTTTTTTTGTCTGCTGCAGTCTGTTCTTGTCCTGTTTAGTAGCTGATTCATACCATGCTGCAATAGACAGCAGCTCCAGTACTGGGCCCTGTGGTATATTAAATATCCTTGTCACAGTTGACACAAGACTGGTGGATATGGTGACAAAGTCATGACTGTGTTCGGCTCCAGGTTCATTTGCACACTTATCACCATATTGGATGAGGCTGAGAACACTTAAGTGCTCTTTCTGCCTCAGTCTGATATGCTTCATATTTTTTTACTGTAAACATGAGGATGATGATCTGGCACAATTCATCAGGGTGTATACATCTTAAACAAATTGAGATGAAGAAAAGCAAAACCTAAAGTAATGTGTATTATTTATTTTAGTGCACAGCCTGTAAAGATTTTGGTAAAGGTTATTTGTACTCTTATTTTCTTGCCACTGTTAACAACATCCTCTTTAACAACATCCTGTCTGAGCTGTTCTCCTAAAACACAAAACACAGTAAAACGCATTGGCTGAGTGCATTTAAAGTCTCTAAACTAACAATCCACAATCCTAAAGTGGTATTCTCTATTACCACCATGTGACCTTTCCTTAGTATTTAATCCTTCTGCAACTTTAGAGCTAAATTAAAGTAAGTGAATAATGAGGACAGTGAAATTATCAGACCTGCAACCTGTAGTCACTGTCTGTTATGGATCCTTTTTAACAACCCAGATGATAATGAAGATGCCGCAAAGACAGCATAGAAATCAAGTCATAAACTAGGAGGACAGTCAGCTGTTTTCACAGCTAATAGCATGACCTCTACCACAGTGCAAGCTCAGCTTTCATTTATGTTTATCAGTTTATGACAGCCCAGTCTGTTCCCTTGTGAACTGTGGCTCTGTGATTAATGAATTCCACACATGCCGTGCAGTTCTTATCTATATATGTATGTTTATTAAGTAGTCACTTTTGGTGATGCTAGCAGTGTGCAATGGAGACTGATATCTCTGATAATCCAATCTGGAAAAATCAACTAATGGAGAGTCATGCACTAAGCCCTTTATTCAAGGTTGGAGTAGGGATGTGTAGTGTGCCATAGATCACTGGGTGCTGCTGTGGACTTTTGTCAGGCTCATTACAAGAACACATTACAGTTGGAAAGAGTCCAAGGTTTGCATTTATTGTAGCCTCACACTCAGATTTAATCAAATCGCATTTTAAATTAACAGTAAAGCTGACTAATGCTTGGATTTCTGTAGAAACCATAGTCATAATTCAGTATATTGTTATCCGTAATTAAAATGGGATACTTCCTCATTTATTAGCAAATTATATTTTGTAAAATGTGGTAAATGATTACAACATTAAATTATTTCCACTCTTGTGTGTATGTGTGTGTGAATGCAATTAATCTACTTCAACATCAAGAAAGAGAGACACAGTATCTCGGCAAGTTAGACTTTTATCCATCAGGAGGTCATCGCATCGGTACCAAATCCATTCTGAAGCTTCTCCCACCATCCAATCATAAATAACTATCTTCAGCAACAAGAACAATCCTTTAACAGATGGTGTGGCCCCCACAGAGCCCCGATCTCAACATTGTGGAGTAGTGAGATTGCACACTAAATCCACTGAACAACTGTGACAGAGTCTTCAACATGAGTACAAAGGAAGGCAACTGATGTGGGTTCATGGTATTACATTTGAAATATTCTTCAATTTCATATTAGCAATGAAATCTTTTTCACAGTTAGTGGAAGTTATCGGTTGTTGGGCTGCTTAAGAAATGTCTAACAAGTGCATTAGTCATGAAAAATCATCTTGGGTTATCACTCACACACACACACAAAAAGACTTTTCATATGAGATTGTTAATCGTAAATATCAGACCTTGAAATGTTCCAAAAAATTATTTAGTTTTTTTGCTTTTGCTTCCTGTGAGCTACTGGTTTTAAGCATTTTAATGCATTAATTAATCAGATTAATTAAGTACATTTTGCTACATGTAGGCAACACAACAACATAGAAGTTTACATGTCTAACAGCAGTTATAAATGAGTAGACTTTATTTTGTGTGTTGTGAGACAAAACATGAAGAAGCTATTAAAAACTCTTTTATATCTTAAAAGTACATTTTGCATGATTTTATTCTAAAACTAATGGGCGTGTGCACGCAATGAATGCACAGAGAAATGCACAGAGAAATGTGCAGGGAAACAGTTGGCAAGTCCTGCTGCCTGCGCTGCATGCACTTTAGAGACGGTCCCTAACTCTTTTTTTTATTATTATTATTATTTCCCAGTGGATTTTTTTTTTTGCCGACCTTGCCGAAGGATTTCAAATAACTTCGCTTCAATCAAGGATCGTGAGGTAAAAACTAAGCAACACGGTAACATGTGGGTCTGTGATGCACGACAGATTTAAATGTTCATGAGGATTAACTTTGGCGAATGTCTGAACCATGTGCGCCGCTGGGTTGTTTGTTCAGTTTATCCAGAATTAAACAATCATTTATAAATTGGGAAATAACACAACGTCATTATAACAGTTTCTTGACAAGACCCGCACAGCCACACAGGTGTTTCCACTTAAACTGAGACTGAAACGCTGTGGCTGAAACTACAACGCTGGGAATTACATGTTGATGTGTGCTGAACCATAAACGTTTCTTCTTGTTGTGTCTAGATGCTTTTCTAAATCTATTCCATCTGAAAAGTTTTAATTTGTGGAGTGTGAACTCCACCTTGCTTCTACTTGAGAGTAAGAAAAAGGTGTGAGTGAATGATGGGATTAATATGGCCACGCTCAGCAAATGTGAATATCATTGTTAGATAAGATTCTGAATTCAAAATTAAACAATAAATCCTCTTAGACTTCATAGAAAAATAACTTTAACTCCACAATGTGCTTGGAATCATCACATTTTTAAGTTTCCTTTAGAGTTAAAGTGTTCCTCCATGGACACATTACAAACAGAAAGCACTAAAAGCAAATTCAGCTCACTTTTAATGGCGCCAGTAGGCTTAGAATGACTTGAGTCAGTTAGATCACTGATTCCAGAGCAGTCTTATACTTCCTGTTTTATGGTGAGGGTCTTCCAGAGGGCCACAGTATCAGACTTTTAAAAAAAAAAAACCCTCATCAACAGTAAAATGATCACCTTTCAGGACAGAAGATTATGGTTTGTTGACCAAGTCTCCAGTGCACAATAAATACACAGCAGTTTTATCACAGAAGGGAGCAGCCAGGGAGCGATTTCAATATAGATTACTGTGTGCAGTGGCTAGTACAGTTGCAGGGCTGTGTAGCCAGCAAAGTGATTACGGCATGAGAACAGCGACATTTACTAACAAGTGTGAAGCAACTGAGTGGACAAACTCCTACAAGTCAGCAAAAACAAAGGTGGCCACGAGAGAGTGTAATACTGGAAAACCACCTTCGGCTGATTGGTTCAGATTTAATATTGCACAGACTAAGTGCTTCAGGAAGTCATTGATACACAGTAAATCACAGGCAGAGGGAGAAAAGCACTTTTACTAACTTATTACATATGGGGAGAGAGCACAATTACATTCCTGATGCGCAGGCCTGGTGATTTATGGATGAATCTCTCGCTCCGAGGGTCTCGAAAGGTGATCTGCTGCAGCAGCAGCAGCAGCTACAGGTAATTTATTCCATTCCTGAGTTTGCCATTTACTTTTTCCCCTTCAACCACTTGCGCTGACAAGATTTATTCAAACAATAGTGGCATTATGCTGCAAGCCTAACAATGATCCAGACCACAGCAAAGATTCAGTCTCAGTCACATACATAATAGTGCCAATAACTTCCTCATACATGAGGACATTTTTAATTAAATGTTGGACCTGGTTCTCAGTTCTATTTCTATGAATAAAAAAAAAACATTTTGCTGAATCTACTATCCAGACAGCACAAGAGAGATTTAATAATGCGAGCTGCAGCAGAGATGGTCTGCGAGGCGACATGTTCTTAGACATTTTGTCAGCTCAAACTGTTCTGTCTTTCAGCCTGTTAAAATGTAATTCAGGTGTCATTTCAACATTTAGAGTTATAGCCTATTTACCTTCAACAAATCATTTTGCGTTGTGGAGCAAATTAGATTTTTTTTTTAATCTACTTGTTTATGTTGCATGGTGCCAAACTTAGATTAACTGCTGTCCCCGCTAACAAGGATGCTCCAAACAGAACTCTGGATTTGACAATAAAATATGAGAGGTGACAAGATTTTGAAGGATTATTTATTGGAGGAGCACAAGTCTTCCTGCGGGTGATGGATGATTGACAGTAAACAGTGTAAGGGAATGTTTGCATTAATATGGAGACCGTTAACATAGGCAAAGTGAAAAAACACATGGAGGGAGAAACAGCTTGCACAAATTGTAGTAAGACAGCAGTTAAAGCAGTTACCTGGCGTTTAATCCAAAAGTGCAACCACAGAGTTGGTAACAACCACATCACTCCAAACCAACCAGATCTGTAACCTGTAAATGATGTTTACAACGGACAGTTAGGGTGCAGGCGGTGTCCCACCAGTGTGCATGAGGTAGAATGCAGTGCAACATATGAACCTACAACTCATTTGGCAGCATTTGCAAACTGAAGCAATTTTCTTACATAAAATGTTTGGGCCTGTTCCTGCAGGATTGGAGAGTAAACTCTGAGATGCACAAGATGAACGTTTCCTCCATGCTACTTCACAGTGAAATCAGTGCCGTCACTACACCATCTTCCTCGTCCATGATGTGGACAAATGTTTTAAAGGTGAGCGCTTTTGGGATTAAAGTTAAAATCATTTGATTGTTGCTGCTGCAAAGCTTCAGAGAGTCCGTACCACTAAGACTGCATTGCTCTGTGCAGTGTCGCCTATGATAGGAGGGTGTTTAAAACCTGTACGGTGGTTTGACCACATGGGCTTTGTGCTCTTTTTAGTGATGTCACCATGTTCCCAGATCTCTGAAATAGTACTTTCTCTGTCGATCTCAGCTGAGTTCATTCATGAAATATATATATAGGACATGGCATTTTTTTACAGCATGGTGAGGAATTTGTATGACATTCCCTGCACATAGCAACACCACTCTCAGCCAAAGGTAGTTATTTCTATTTCATATATCAGTTATTAGGTCTTGTGGTGGCGAGTTAGTTACTGTAAGACAGGAGTGGAACAGAAAACAGACAGCCAGAATGAACTGGATGTGCTTGGAGAGATACGCCTCAGAAATATTTAATACTACACCAGCAAGAACAATCAATATGTTTCTATAGAAGAGATTCCAAGAGAAGAGACTGGCAGTTTGTACAGACACTGTAAACCCCAAACTGATCCTGCTCGCTCAGTTAAATGATTGCTCGTTTGATGAGCTTGATGCAACAACACAGTGGGGGTTGTGCATGAAATCAGCACTTTTGGGTGTGTTTGGGAAAATGCTTTTCTGTGTATTTTGTCGTTTGTTTTTTACTTAGTAAGCAAACAGATGTACTGTAAGTTGGGAAGCAGTTTGCCAACCAAGCACAATTTTACCTGAACATAAATAAAAATATAATTATGCTGTTGCAATGACTGTGCCTGCTTTGCTGGGGCAATGCAGTAGGCAAACCAAACATTTTATCCATGCAACTGAGGACAACTTTTAGTTAATGATAGCATAAATTATTACTTTTAGTCTTTGCACTCAGGTCAGTCTGATTTAGCTCTAATGGTTCAAGTAGGAACACCTCTGTAAGGGAACTGTGAATGAAATCAGCATGATCTTTTGTAAAAAAAAAAAAATTAAAAAAAGTCCCACATTATGCTTAAATAAAGTAAAAGGAAAAATGTCACCCCTCTGCTAATCACCTCATCTTAATGTTAATGGAGTGGGGCCTTTCAAAGTCTGATACTGTGTCTCTGTGAGCTGAGATCAGCAGTTAACCTTGGTTAACCTGACGACGGTGAAGTAAGTGACCTCCTCACCTCCTCACGCAACACGTGGGTCGGCTAATGAAAACTCTCTATTGAAATACGAGAGCGATTCATCAATTGTAAAACTTATATTTGATCGCTGATTATGGGTCAGTGCAGAGAAGATTAACAGAACAAAAAAAAAAAAAAAATGAGGTGGGTGGTGATAATGAGAACTGGGAGGATAAGAGAGGAACCATTTGATAAAAGGTTCATACATTTTTATCACATTTTAAAGATAAATTCATTGCTTGCTTTCCTCAAACGTGGTAGCCTGAGGGGTAGAATGTAACGCCAGAGTCCAGGAGGAGGCTCCTCAAACGAAATATTTATGTGCCGTGTGGATTTTTTTCTGAAAACATAACAGAGATGGCTGTGCAGGTATGCTCCTGTTTTCATTAGCAACAATAAAAATAATATTATAGTTAAATCATAATAAGCGATGTGAAAAAAGAAACCATGGTTTCATCATTATTCTTTTATTTATGCTTTTATTAAAACACCATCGGCCTCAGAGAAGTAAATGATATACATAATAATAATAATAATAATAATAATAATAATAATATAAACGTAATATCAGAAAATTTATTTTCTGTTGTATATTATTATATCTATAATTTTTCTTTTGTCAGTTCTTTACTGAGGCGTTCTCTGGACTCTGATTCTTTAATTTCAAGGCTTAAGATTGTTTAAGAGGAATGTGCAGTACAGGAAACAATAAGCATCTTTCTACCCATAATCTTGTTTTTTTTTTTTCCTGACATCATTAAACATTTTGTCTCATTTGCAATCGATCACACACACATCTCTTCTTAAGTCAGAATAACCTAAACCCCCACTGTGGTGAACACACACACACACACGTTCAGGCATACTGTACAGTACATACTCTATAAACTAGTGTGTGTGCACATAAACACATGCACACGCACAGTAAAACACACGCTTGAATGCCTGCAGTGGATGCTGTAGTGCTGACCTATGGTGCTTTAATCAGACCTTTGGCCGTAAAGCGTCACACTGACGGACGCAGCAGCTTTCACAAAGCCAATTTCCCAGCAGTACAGAAGCAAAAGCATTCGTCTGCCACCATCCTTACTCTAGTATAGTACAGATAGCCCCTCATGACTGACCCCTGTCACTCTTTGCTCCTCCTCTCCATCAGTACTTCATGCTGAGCGCCATGTCCTTTTGTGCTGGAATTCAAAGGAAATGCCACAGATGCACTGTCGAAAAAAGTGACCTTTAAAAAATACAAGATACTCACCGAGGGAGGACCAACTGTCCATTTTACACAACATAATGTCACCAGGCTGCAGAGTGTGGATATCGTCTCTTAATAAAGTTTGAACTTTTAAAACATTTGAAATAATTAAAAACACAACAGCACAATAAAAAGTTAGACTTTGAAGTCTGCACGCTGCACTCAGAGTCAAGTGTAGGTTTACAGTATGTTCTGACAGGCAGGTGATGCTGAAAATCTCTTTTATGGTTTCACAGCAGTTCATGTGGGCTTGACAAGAGCAGAATATCATCCTGTCATGCAGTTGATTTCTCTATCTTCTCCACGCCTGGAGTTTTCATATAAAGCAGTCTGTTTCTAATGGTGACGATTCCAGCTTTGGCGGTCATGTGTCAATGACGTCCTGTGCCGGCGAAGGTTCATGTGGCAAACTTGTGGCGTTGGGCAGAGGCTGGGTGTGACTGACGGAGTTCTGCTGCAGCTCTAGTGCCATGGCGTTCTGCGGGTGGGGAAACTCCTTCACCTGTCTCCGGTACTCTAGAAAGGTGGATGCCTTGGTGGCGATAGCCACCACATTCTTTCCAACAAAGATGGTAGAGACCCGGCTGTCCTGAAACAACACCATGTTGACACCACGTATAAGGATGGTGACTACGTTTATGGTAACTAGGCTCAGGACCGGGTACAGCATCATCTTCTGAGGCGACATGTGCTCCCCCTGCATGCTGATTTCACTGAGCGACACACAAGGCAGGATGAGCAACAGGATATAACAGTAGAAGAACATGAGGCCCTCAGCCCAGATAGGGAGGCCTGTCCGTTGTGGCTCCCACAAGTTAGCTTGGATATCCAGTAGGTCCAGCAGATCCAGAGCTACCCAAAAGAGGCGACTCCTCATGTCCTCTTTCTTTCGGAAAGTTCTTACATATTCCATACTATCCAAAGCCACTAGAACCAAATATAAGCCAGGTACACACACGGATAATAATAAAGTCAAAGCTTTCCGTGCCACTGTCTCCAGACTCTTCCTGTCAGCTTTGCAATTCTGGAAGACAAAGTAGAGTTTGATCTCTAGTACAAAGATGTACAGAAACCAGAGGATCATGGCATATCCTCGTCGGGCGGTACGCACCTCAGCACCGACCCACACTGCGACATATCGCAGCACTATGAGGAAGCATACATCTCCCACCAGCACTATAATACACACTCCTATCTTCCTAGGACCCTGGTTTTGCTCCACCAGGTAGGCGTCCATGAAGGCCATGCTGGTCATGATGACAATGGTGGTCAGGCACACGTGGCGTTTGTCTGGGGGTGGCAACACCATGGTGAGGCACCTGCTGGCTCTCACTCTCACTCCACAGTTTTCCAAAGTAGAACCCGTCCTGAAGGTAAACACAGAACCGTGTTCACTCCAAACTTTGAATATCGGAGAAATAAAAACTAAATATTGACAGTAGCAGTATGTGTGTGTACAGGAGCAAAAGTCCAAATACAGCGTGTGTGATAAGAAACTAATACTGTAAGTCGCTGCACTAGTAGTCCATTGAGGAGGATGCAGAGCTGTGTGTGGAGTCAGCGAAGAGATGCTGGCTGCCGATTACTTTCAGACCACGTGAAAACAGAAACATCACCTCGTTACTCAGCGCACTTCCATTGATTCAGCTCTACCGCTGGGCAGCAGCTACACCAACAGCTCCACAGCCGACATACCATGACGGATAGTAATCCACACACAGTCAAATGGAGAATACTCTGAGAGTGGGCTTGGCCTATTGAACATGTGATGAGATTGTTTTTAGAGGTATTTATTTTTGTATGAGACAGTATAGGAAGTGAAATTGCGGCTTGCCCACGTATTCGTATATGTGCCTGCGCTGCAGCTTAGCATATGTGAGGAATTCCTCTTTGTATACTCCCGTAGATGGTGGTGCAGTGTGTGTGGCTCTTTGCAATTCTGCAAAAGAGAGGAGAAGAGTCTGCAGTGGCCAGAGGCCCCCAGCCGCCATAAATCACAGAGACGGCAGGTCAACGGCCCATGAGGCCTTGCGTCCGACACCGGCTTCTCCAGGGGGAGGCTCTTACGCTGGGCTGAAGATCCATCCTTCCCCCCTCCTCCTGCTACGTGCCAGCCGCTCCACAGCCTAGATGAGGGAGAAATGAAGACGAGACGAGGGGGAGGGCAGAAGAGAAGGAGAAAGAAACCTGTCAGCACTACTGGGCCATATAACACAGTTTTCATTGCCAATGGCTTTCACATATGAGGAGCCAAGTAATGTGTCAGCTTGGCTCAAATATAGCCTGTTCCACTATTGAAGGGACAGAACGTATAATGCACATTTTACAGTGAGAATGCTTCAGGATGTCATTACCTCTCTATTGTCTGTGTCACAAGACATCTGGATGTATGGCTTAATATGCTCCAATAGTAATGTTATTATATTCAGCATATTTGGGGCCAGTAGTTTAATTCTGGGAGTTAAATTAATAGCAGATTGTAGAAGCCAATTTTAAAATCTCATATAGTAGCTAACTACTCAGCACCTCGTTTTCTTTTTCTTTCCGAGATTATTTGGCTCTACATTTTCTTGTTATGAAAGTGTAAATGGGAAAAAGTAATAGCACAGAGTTCTTTTCCTGCCGATATTTTGAGTCAGTTTGGTGTAGTGTCTAAACGGAAATAAGAAAATCATGATGGCAGCGGGCACTGTGTGCATTGGGATTTTTGCTTATAGATTATACTGTTTTCATACGGCACATTTGAAGCACAGAAAACAAAACCCCATCGCAACTATCATGTGTCTGCTTCCTGCCTGCCCAGTCCCTATATGTGAAATATGTCAAACTGTACACTGATAATGATAACCTTGTCCGTCCTTGTGTTTTATTTTACCCATTTCACTTCAAGCTCCCTTCACTGTCTCTATACAACCTATTTTGGTGGAATTATGTTGCAAAGTTTTCTGCTTTGACCTGTTTAGATGTGTGTGTTGAGGCGTGTAATGGCTTGGGTCTCATCAACAGTCCAATTGGACAAAATAGATAAATAAATAAATAAATAAAAAACAGAAAGCCTGTAGCACAGATGCTGAGTGTCTCGCTCGCTAGCAGGAGCCCACCTTGTGCACCGGCTTTATCAGTAAACAACACAGCATGTCTAAATATTAACACCGAGGGAAAAACCAGGTTGGGTAAAAGAAAGTGAAATGTGTTAATTAAGCAGAAACGTCTCCCTCACTCACACGTTTGGTAAGCTTCAGCGGCAACTAGAATTTATCTGTCATACGATATAGTTCATTTCTGTCATTGGATCCTTCAGGCAGAACTCAATGAAATTAGTGTGTCTGTCATCTGACATATGTTTAAATGAAGATATTACTGTATCTTTCAGAGAGCAGAGAGTAAACTTTGCACTTCATGAATATAATTAACCTATTTATTATGTAAAACTATGGGTCATAGCTTTCATGTAAGAGTAGATATTATTTTCCCCACACTGTGGTAGCTCTTGGTCGCTCTGTACTGTAGAAACATAGTGGCACAACATGACAGTTAGTGTGAAAGGGGACCTGCTCCCGTTGTAGATATAAAAGGCTCATTCGAAGCTGGAGAAAGTGCAACAAATCTTATTTTCAGGTGATTACACACTAATGAAAACATGATTGCCTTTTTTTCCATAATAGAGCCCTCTAAATCTTACACACCCCACCTTTAATGTCCTGCCCCAGATGGAAACTAGTTACACTCTCTGTAATGTACAAAGGGAAAGGGAGTGAGAGAGAGTAGATAGGATATATCTAAGAGAAATAATGTTTACCATGCTCTGCATCCTAAGTTTGTTAGCATACCAATATTTGCTAATTTGTAAAGTATGACTAATGGTAATGGGAATGATTTTGTATTTGACAGATTCGAATTTGTGGGAGTAGTAAATGACTTTCTGAGCTTCGGTTTTCAGACTGTCACTCGCACCGCATCATAAAAACCTTTGCATGAAGGTGTAGTGTAGCTGCGCTCTTTATGAATCTGTCAACTCAGCAGAGGATCATGTTTCATTCACAATTCGCAGGCCCAGCCTTTTACATCTGCATGCGTGAATGTCTGTAAACTGGACGAATGAAGATTCACAGTGTGGTTAACCAAAACTTGTTCTTTTTAATCACTTTTAACCAATCAATAACGCATTAGGACTCTTATTACCTCTTTATAAATTGTTGTAGATAACAAAACAAGAAATGTCACAGCCTTATTTACAATCAACAGAGCTCTTAACATAAGCTGAAGGCCACAGCTTAAATGTGTGCACTTTATATTTACTGAAAATCTTCACAAACCTTTTAGTAATATTGATTGGCTTTATTTTAAAAAGACATGCATAACAAATCCTGCCACCACTGTGTTTATTTTTACAAAGTCAAATTCTCGTATTTTGCTCCTATTTTGACCAGCTGAGCTCTTGATATGAGAGTTTTATACATGATAAATAAACATGAGTTTGTTTTCAGCCTTGCTATGTGAAATCACCAAAGCTAAATGGGCTTTTGGGCTTTTTGAAAGAGATTTTTTTTTTTTGCACCAGAAAAATACCTCCCTTGAAAACTATGAACTGCATACCCAGAAAGGATATTCAGAAACAAACAGAGCTTTGGAAGAACTCTAATGGATGCATTGTGCACTGTCAACACCGAATGTGTTGATATGTTACATCAAATAGCATATCAGATCAAAGGCTGTCAACAGAATCCTAGTTTAGGAAGAGCATGGCATGAGAATCAGCCTCATTTGTAATCCAAGCATGGATTTGAATGTTTAAAACCCATTATGTAGAACAGTGCCTAAGTAAGAGATTAAATTCATAAGATGGTGATTAATTGACTGATTAGCAGAATGTTGTAGATCATTAACATGCTATAAGGAAGACTGCTCCCATATATACAGTACATCATTTAAATGCCATTAACTGTCAGAAAAGGGGTTGAGATTGTTTCCCTAATGAACGGCTTACAGCCGGCGTGATAATACTGTATGAGAGGGCTAAATTGGATGACTTGACATCCCAGGAATTGCGACTTCAGCAGTGTAACATCGATGTTATGATGTCATCAGCGTGATTTGGGGCGACACGGGTGCCCTGTGAAGTAACTGATAAACTTTGACGGTAATAGATGATTATGAATCCTTTCTGTCATACAATGGAATGTAGTGCTTTTGTCTAGAGGCGTGAAATTATGAGTGCACTGCTCTATTTTGCATATTCAGTTCAGTATTTCTAATGCTTCAGGCTAAAGATTAGCCCAAGGTGTCACAGCAGATTTAGAAAAGAGAAAAAAAAAAGATGGAAAGAAATGTTGGTTGATATGTGATTTGACAGCTGTGAGGACTTTCATTCCACATCCATGCTCGGCTTTTTCTCTCCCTGTAGGAGTGTGAGACCTCTGTGTACTGCGTGCTGTACGTTTCAGTGCTCCTTATACTGTATGCTTCAATTACAGCGTATTAATTATGGTGCGCTATAAATAGGCAACATGGAGGGCTGTGAACTGGCAGAACAACATTTCTTCGCAGAGGGAGACTATTATTGTGCCTGTGGTCCAGGCCATTATCTCTCTAAACAGTCAGAGCTTCCTCGTCAGGCAGTTATATTAACTGTTGGCCTCCCTGACTGGTCGCAGCAAGGACAGAGGTTAGGACACTAAGTAGCACTGATGGCACAATACTGCTTTTGTTTGTTTTGTTACTTATTAAACCAGTAAAGATCTTTTAGGGCCAAAAAACAAGACAGTATAGTACAACGGTATTTTGGCACAGTATCCGTCCAAATCCAATCAAAAGCATACACACTACGTATTCTTTAAGCACTGCTGTTTCCGGGCTCTGCTTTTGAACACGCATGAAAACATTTTTCCTTTCAAGCGCTGACTTAACTTAATTACTGTCTTCCCGTTAGATTGATGTTTGTCTTTTTTGACACCGGCTTAGAGCTTAAGGACTGGGAGTCGTTCAAGCTGCGAAAAGCTTTTCTTTTAGCACTGAGGTGTTCTGACACTTCATACACCTTGTGAGGCTGTGAGCTAGTACTTGTTTACAACAACAAAATCATTTCATCCTGCAACTGTGGATGCTATGCTTGGTTACCTGTAGGCTTCAAAGAAAACTGAGATGTTTATGCATTTGGGGAGCCAAATTGTTATGCATTCAGCGTTTCATATCATATCTCCAGCTCTGCCTTTTCTCCAGGCTGCCACTCTTCGCCTCTCCTACCTCAACACTCCGAGGACGATCGAATGTTTGCGTCAGTGTTAGTAATATTGCAGTGGGTGCAGGTCTCTGGAGCGGTCCGTTTTGTCCGATATTTATGTCAGGTTGTCTTCATTAGGGCCAGAATGAGACCCATATGTCGTCTTGGCTGCCAGCCATCTCCATCATCTCACCAGGTGTTCTGTGCTCGTCTTTGTGTTACAGTCGGTGCTCGGATAGTTTTTGGAGAGGTGGCAGATTGCTTTGAATTTGCCGAGTACACAGACTACGACACAGCTCAGCTGAACACATGCTTGTACCCTCCCAGAAACCCACTGTAACATGTACATTTACAACGCACGCATCTGGATGCATGCACATACGTACACACATGTGCCAGAGTGCAAGTTGACACACTTGAAGCTTTGCCTGAACGCTCGCTGACAGGACTGCGATCCGCAGGTCACGTCTTTATCCAATCTTTCACAGCCTGATAACATTCACTAAGCACACACTGCAAGCATACATCCTGTTCTGATGGTAACATGGGAAGCTACTATATTCCCAAATCCCCAGATTGATATTAAGTCGTGTGTTATGTCCCCTGCTGGGACCAATAACCAACTAGACTGCATTTGAAGATGTCTGGTTAGATATCTCTTATATGCTCAGCAGGGATTGTATGTTACTGCTCTTAGACTCGGATTCTGTTGTTATCTCTGCATTATAAGCCCGTAATTACTTATGAGGTTGCATTGTCTTGGAAGACTGAAACTAAGGAGAGCATTTTATCACACATTATGGCAGATTAACACTGACCCTCACTCTCTTGCTATGACACATTGTGTGTTTGATTAGTAACAAAGGCTCGTTTCTGCACTTAACAAACAAACTACTTCAGTATGTATTCGAGTTGTCTGCACATTTAAATAGCTGTGGGTGTTGACCAATTGCTGCTAAACTCAAACATGCAGCATATGACAAAGAATGGATAGCTTCAGTGCAGGGGAGGCCACCATAATAGGCATTGTATAGGGTTAGATGTTGAAAGCAGCTTAAAAGTGCTTTCCTCCAACTTGGCCTTCAGCAGCAGAGGCAGGGGCCTTTTCAACATGATAGACGTGTCTTTTTCTCCACTGCCAACTCTCAAATGGCCATAATGTGCGCAGCGTCAATCAAAGTGTATTCTTTATTCACAAAGCTGGGGAGCGGATCAAAGGCATCATGCCACAGTGAGTCATCATCAAAGCGAGGCACAGCCCTCTGACATCCCACCCGGTAGTTAGTCACAGGGGGTGAAGATGACTAGTTGCCCAGTGTATCTATACGTGAGACAAGAGTCTCTCGAATTGCCGTCTCAAATTTATGCAGTTTAAATGACTTTTGTTTAAGTATGTTGCAGCTTTTTATTTATATACAAGGCTGATATCAGTATACAATCAATACATTGCATTACTATAGTGTACACAGAGTCCAGTTTTCAATGCCCATGCTACTATACTATTAGCTTTCGTAACTGTGTGCAATCTCTCACTGATTGTTTATTTCATCTGAACAAGTGAATCATGGGGTTTAGCATCGGCCTCAGTAAGTATCTGCTACTACTTTTTGGTTTAGAGATCTTTATATATTTATCAGACTTTAGCAATAATTAATTTGCGTGGCATTAAAAAAAAAAACTCCATTAAGTCGTGCCTGCTTGTATCTAACATTTTATTTATAACCTCTAATGTCTAAAAAGTGTTAAAATTGTCCTGCTGCCTATGTTTGTTCTTCCTATTTATGCATTATACACTTAAATTCCTGTCACTTAACTTGCCTTGTCAAGTCGGTGACATTTAACACACAGTTGTTTTTGGCTTGTGGAAAATTGAGTTTGTACCGGAGTTCAATTTGACATAGTTTGTAAAAAAATATATCCTAAAAAAAAAAAAATCCTTCTCTTGACACATGGAATGATGTTTTTTGGCATATTGCTGCGCTGAACAGGGTCATGTTGTAGTGATATACTTTTAGCAATTTCCATTAAATGTCAGTGAAATAGATTGAGATTTTAATACATCTGGACCAAAATCGGAAAGTTCTAGCTTCCTGTGCAGGACACGCTACACGTTTTCATGTTTGACACTTGTAAATATGAATAATAATACACTTGTGCAGCAGAAAAAGCTGTAAGCAAATATCACCTTATGAGGTTTTCATCTTGAACATGCTACTACAAAAATTACCTTTTACACAGTTTTGTTTCTGGCCAAACAATCAACACATGCTGAACATAATGAGTCCAATAATTTGAGAAAAATGGAAAATTGTCAGTGGATTTTAACTAGCGACCAGTGAATCGATCCATTGTTCATATAAGAATATCGATTAGCACTGCTTTAAACATAAAACACTATATATATAAATATACTTTATTACCTGTGTGCTTAAGCCTGAAATGCTGCTGACAGCTCTGATCAGAGAAACATAACATCTTCCTCAAGAAAAAGAGTTTTGGGACTTAAACCCAAGTAATAACAATTAACAATTCCTGAATAATTAGGTTTAGCTTCCTTTTAATCCTTTATTTTGTAGATGTTGATGAAAACACACCTTCAAGCGCATACTGTAACTATCCCTCACAATGATAATTGGATTGTCCCTTCAAGTGATTCTTGGACGCCCCTTTAATTTTTAAAATTGAGGATCACAAAAGAGCCTTAAGTGCCGCAGTGATTACCATTACCCGTCGTCTATACACACATACACAAACACACATACTCAGACGTTTTCTGATGCTGTTCCATGGTAGCAACGCTGTTACACACTCCTCTAGCTTCACCGATACAAGAGTTCAACAAGGTATTGATTTGCACATGTGGTACCAGCTCTCATACTCATTTTGCTAATGATAATTTGTGTGTATGATCACCCAGGGATAGAAGGGATTTTTATCCACTGGTTTTTCAGAGAGATCCATTTAATCTTTGTGTCAATACTCCCCCCCCTCTTGAGCTCACTCTTTTGCCGTGCCGTGCAGTTCCTCCTGCTGTGTTCACTGTCACCATTTCTAATCTGTTCACCCTAACGGAGGTGTCATCCATACCTCATTCTAGTCACGCTCCCTTTTTGTTTGCTCTCCATTCCACTTGAGGGTAAAATGACTTCGGAGAGACATCAAACTCACAGGTCATATTCAGTATTTAGCATTTTTGTTTTGAATTTATGCAGAAAGTAGTGGCTGAAACGTATTTAGTAAGAATCTCCCTGATTTCTGTATCAATTAAACACCCACTCACCCTGCTGTGCCCACTAATTTGCATAAAACAGATGTTCACTGGCAGGTAAAAGGGCAAGACCAGTCACCTTCATGCAGCATCCTCAAAGGGAAAAAGTAACAAGGGAAAATGAGCAAGAAGTTGAGAATGAGGGAAAGAGTGAGGGAGTGATGCAGGAGGGCAATGGTTGATGTCCACGTGATTGAATAAAAAGCAAAAGAGATATGATACATGGGAAAATGTGAAGTGCTGCTAATGAGCTGGGAGTTAAAACGGATAACTTTGCAGAGGAAACAGATTTAAATATCACCAGTGAGGGATTTATGATGAAAGTGTAAAAAACAGGCAGCAAAAAGCAAAAAATTTGCTTTCTTCAAGTTGTCGAATCAGTAAATAAAGACAAATCTATTCATGGTGTAAGAAATGCTCCTCACAAGCGTGAGAGCTTTTTAAAGCAGGATACAGGATCATTTACCTTAAGTGGAGATGTTTTGCAGCGAACAAGGGTGTTTGTCACATTCTATTCATGTGCTTCCTAATACATTGGTGAGGTGAAAGCGTGCATTTGACAACGTTGCAAAACTTTGAACGTGTCTCACAGGCAGGGTATTTGCTGAAGACGACTCCTACATTGCATGATAATGAAAAGGAAAACAACATTTCACTCAGGATTAGACAGTTGTTTGCCATGCAACTTGGCACCTGCTTATGCTGAGGTGTTGTTGGATGTGACTCTAAAGTTTAGAAATGCTGCGCATCGCTCCAAGAAGCATTTATGTACGTTATGTGATATTTACTTCACCACGGGCAAAATAATTGAACAACTGCAGTTTTACTACTGATGATTGTTGCCAACCGGCTGTGACTCATACTATTCATTTCCTTCAAGCCTTATTAAAAGTGTTGTCTAGTAAGGTTTTACTAGCAATTGTGGGCTGTGTCATTGTGTACAGACTGTCATGTGGCGGATCTGCTCAGCAGTGTGCAGTTTATGGTGGGTAATTGATGTTGATGGGATAATTTGGCTGTGTGTTGCTATTGTGAGGCAGTAGCTGTTCAACTCTTGCAGATACTGTAGGAAATTACAGAAATTTTGAGCAGGTAACTTAGAAAATCATGCACTGATGACTTCATAACATAACCCAGACAGGTGACTTAAAAAAGAAATGTCTTTGTCTTTTCTATTGCTGATGTTAAAGGAGTCAAAAATCATCGAAAGGCAAGCTTGTTAAAGACGGTTGAATCTTCTTCAACAAGAGGAGAAACAGAGCGCAAGATCGTCTGGTTAACAAGCAGACCGTCTACAGTTTGGAGGTATTTTACTGATCATCAACAGAGAGCTTGGCCCCAGTGACTTCCCAGTGAAGATGTGAAGTTGTTGTTTCACATACCCTCCAACTCTAAGCAAAACCCAGGTGCTTCCTGAATGCAGGCGTTCCAGCAGATAGCAAGCAAACGTGTACATAATGCAACCCCAGAGTTACTGGGAGACATATTTCTTCTCTTTATGTGGATGCTAGCTGCCTCCCACTCCAAGTTATCATGCTCATGAAATTCAACAACCCTCCCATGAAACTCCTGGTAAGACAGCAAACAAGCAGCAAGCTGTAAAAACAGTACGTTTCCAATTAAAGTTCCTTCCACAACTCTGTACTGAAAAGTGATACAGACACATGTGAACGTGATACCTACTGTGCGAGTAAGATTTAAAGCCCCTGCAGTCCTTCTGTACTTTCACACTGATTAGACCTCATCTCAGGACTGCGTGGGCTGGAGCTATCCCAATGTTAACCTGAATAGAGACATTATCAGCTAGAGACACGATGGAATCAGATGAAAATCTGATTCTACCATTTATCCGTGTGATGTGGCCAGAAGCAGACAGAGAAGCGAATCATGTGAGTAGGCTTGTAAACATAATCTGCTAGTATGGCTAGTGGGCTACACCAGCAATGCACAAAAAAAAAAAAAAAACTAAATCACCAAGCCGTAACCTGAAGCATCAAATAATTTGAAGCTGAAGAGGAAAAGTGGAAAGGATCATATGTGCTTGATTGAAAAGGTGACATGCATCAGACATATATTATAAAAAATATTATAGTAGAACACACATCATCATCATCATGATTTCCATTGTTGTGTTGAAGTGGAAACCAAAATGTAAAAACAAAAGCAAACCCCTGGCATAGGGGTTTGAGTTCATTAAGGCTTGGTAAGTTCCTCTAGTGGTAAAAGCTGTACAGTGTTTTAACCTCTCTCAGTGTTGTATACTGGAACTTTGTTTAACACAGTGATCAAAAAGCCAAAAAAGCACTAAGGTGACCTCTGATTTTTGGCAAACTGTAATGTAAAACACATTTTGTGATACTGGGTTTTTTGGCATCACCACTGCAAGAAACTCTTCGAGCAGCAAAGCTGCCACTGTTAATGATCTGTGATGGGTGGCTATAGAGCCTGTGTGTAAGGATATCTACCCATAATAGAGTCTGAGAAACAATTAGGGTATTTCATTATGTGCACTAAAAGACACAAATGTTAAAATCTAATGTTGACTATGAGGATTGGTGTCTCTCCATTAACACGGCATCATTAATTCAGAGTAAAGCCATCCGTTTAAAAATCTGCATTGCTGTGTGAAGGTTCTTGTGCTTGTTGTTCATCATTCAGGAGGATCTGACGCCTTGCATCAAAGAATGACACGAACATCAGGTTGTCTGATGTAAACAACCCTACAGAGGCGCCCAAGCAGATGGGGCACACTAATAAACTTCTACTTTGTCAAGCTACACAGTGATTTATAAATAACCGGCAATGCAGAAGAACTATTAAGAGAAGCAATTAAAATCTGAACTAATAATGTGACCTGCAATTAAACTGAGACATTTCTGAATACAATTTACATATAAGCCTGTCTGTAAGATGTGTATTACATAAGAGTGACATTATAGGAACTTATAGGAATTTGTAAATTATCTATATGTCTATATTTTCGTTGACTTGCCAAGTTGCCATTTTGGAGCCGGAGCTTTCAGTCTTCTTTTCAGTAATGTGCAGTAAAACAGTCAAAGTTGTATTTTTGTTATATGTCATCCTGCTTTAGTCATATTGTGAATCCTGCAATGTTGAATTGATTGGAACAGTGAGAAAAATTATTTTTCCATCCTTATTCAAGGTGTCAGATGACGCTCAGGGGGTTGTTTGGAGCTAGAAAGTCAATCTGATCAATCAGCCAAATGCTGTCAGCCTTTTCAAATGAGAACAGCCTCCATCTGTGGAAGTACTAAATTGATATATACCACACACACACGCGCACACACCTCAGGCTAGCCTGCACCTTTGGAGGCAACAGAGTGTATAGAAGAAGAATTAAAAAACAGCAGTTTGCTGTCTTTTCTTCAAAACGTGCTCTGTGTTTCCAAATGGGATTCGGCCTTCGGGCCGTGCTATTAACAGATTTAAAGCCAAAAAGTAATTGAGAATTAGCAATTCATCAAAAATTTATTGGCGGTTTGGTCTCGCCAAAGTGCGTCTAAAATCATTCAGGCCATGGGCTTCTATTTTTGCAATCCTGTTTTTTCAGCCCAGAGAGAGAGTCAGTGGAAAGCCCTGTCGTCTGCTACTGTGTTTTTTTTTTTGTGTGGTTTGTAATGTCCTTTGACAGAAGCAGAGCCCTATTTAACTGCCTCCTACATTGACACGCAATTTAGTTTTTGCTAATTATAGGGTACAGCGGTCATAAATTATTCCCTGCTCCTTAGCTCTCCCTCACCCACTCTCTTTCTTCATACACAGACACAGACACACACACACACACACTAACCGTATAAACAAAATTACCCATCTGCTGATTTTCACACTCAGGCTGAATGTCACGTACAATGGGATGCTGCACACTGACTTTGGGGTGGGAGCTGAGCAGCACAGAGAGAGAAAGAGAGAACAGATGAAGGAACGAGAGCAGGGAAAATCCAGCAGTTCATCTCTCCCCTGCTGTTAGAGGCCATTCATAAATACTCAGCCTTCACTCTGCCTCACAGTCACAGATTCTATGAGACTCCAGTGGCTCGGCATATCACGAGCGATGCTTTAAATTATCACAACACCAGAAGATGGAAACATAAAATGCATCTTGACAGGAAAAAAAGCAGCAAGAGCAAGAGAAATCAGCACAAAAGTACTCGGAAAGTGCTGGAGCTCCCCAATTATAATAATGAGACATTCACAGACCAGCGAGGTACCTTTACTGCAAGTGCAGTACATTTAAACATCATAATTGTCCTGGTTTATCTGTATTTAATTAAGGATCTGTAGACTACATACATAAATCTTCAGTAAAAGCAAACATATTTTTGTTGTAGACTGTCAATTATTAATTATTTCCACATTTTAATTTTCTTAGCATTTGGCATATTAAGTTGTTGAATGGGTTTAGAACATTAAACTTCTTTGTTGTTGTTTTTTATTCATTTATTATCCAAGACCATGATTTTTATCTAACCTCAACAAACCATGTCTTAGTAAACCATAATTTAGTTGCACACACAGAAAGAATTTAGCACTTATTGGCATCAGACAAATGTTTTTCATGTCTAGCAGTGAGGTTAGAAACACAAATAACCCCAGTAATATGTTTCGCCTTGTGGTTCCGGCTCTTTATGATAATTCAAAGTGGCATAAAAAAAAAAGCGTGGTGGCATTTTTTTCGAGCTGGATCTCAGATGGTCCGTCTGGATCTCTTTTGGTGTTATTGTTTACAGTAGCTCAGCTCTGCCTGGTTTGGGCTCAGATGACTCATGTGCCAGGAGAAAGTTAGAAAGAAGCTACAGTAGCAGCAGAGGAGGGATTTAGCCTACAGTGCTAAAGAGAGGTGCCTAACTCTAAAGCTGCACAGACTGACAGGAATGAGCGTGAGTGACAAATGCAAAGACAGCCATGCAGAGCACACGTTCTCTTCTTTTTTTCTTTCCTCCTCGCTTTCTTGTCTCTCAGTCTGGTTGTAAATGTTGAGTAACCACAAGGGGGAAATGCTCCAATTCTCCCATTTGTCTCCTTGAGTGAACTCACATATCTCTCCCCTCCTTCCCACGGTGCTCGTGTCTCCCTTTCTCCCTCCTCGTCTTTGCTGTCCTGATTTCTTCCTTATTTCCCAGCGCCTGTTCGACCTGCGCTGTGGGGGATACGACTCTGCCCTCCTCACCCTCGCACAGAGCTAACAACCTTTTCCTGCTCCCTATTATGCAGCACACACCTCGCTCAAGGTCACTTATTCACACTGCTCATGTTTACATAGCAGCATAGGAAGAAGAACAAGTGCTTGGAATCAGAATCTAACCTGCACAATATGCTGTATTCATTTTTTAATGACTTAAAACAGTAATGCACAGAGGAGATAGAGGAGCCAACTAGCATGGCTTATTTAACAGAGCATGTTAAAGCCAAATTCCTTTGTTCCTGAGGCGACTGCTCTCCTGGCAGAGACTGGGGTGTGATATTGAAGAGTAGGGCTGTAATGAAGACCTGGCTCCCTGGAGAGAAAACACTCGTGGTCAGTTTCACAGACATGGATTATGCCTGCTCCTAGACTAATTTGCCTTTTCAGCGAATGTCTCTGCTGAGAAATCTCTTTAGTTGGAGACTGTGTGTAACTGGCCCCTTGTGCCTCACTCCTGATTTTTTTTTTTTAGTTCAGCTGTCTGGCCTTTTCTCTCTTCTCTCTTTCTAAAAGCCTTGGACGAACATGGACTTTCTCTATCCACAATCTCACCCCTCTCCCCCTGGCTAAGACTCTAGATTTAAGACTCTAGCAGATAGCACAAGTTGTACGGCTCGGGCTTATTCATCATGTTAAATATCCCTTAGCCTTCTGCTCCGCCTGTGTAGATTATTCAAATGACGGCTCCCTCATATTTGGAATTAGACTGTAGACATATCGGCTCATAAATTGTCTCTATGCGACAACACACACCAGCTGCAAAGAACGCCAGTGATGTATGCTTTTGTGTGTTATAATGTACTATTATTCCATTTTTAACATGCTTGTGGGTGATGCGTCTGTGTCAGACACCCAGATTAGAGTCATAAAGCTTGGCACTGAGATGATGTGACATTTCGCCTGACTGCCTAGACTGATCATACTTTCACATAGTAATTTTATAGCTTGCGGTAAGACCACTGAGTCAGGCTTGTGTATGCTAATGGCATGTTGAATGTGTACATATACAATTGGAGTGGGTGTATATATTGCTGTTTGTACGTGCATTCGTCCAATATACTTAAACATCCTCTGGCGATGTCTGCATCCATGTCAGAATTTATACATGCACTGTTTACAAGATGCATTTGGGCATCTCTGCAGCAGTGTATTCAGCCATGTGAATGTGTTTGTGTATGTAGACTGAAAATGCTATGTGCACAAATGTGTATTTGCCTCTCTGCCTCTCTCTGTCCTGCTGAATGCAACCTTAAAATTCTGTATGAATATTCATCGAACTCTCTTGTACTCTCTCTCTCGTGTGTGTGTCTGTGTAAAACTACCAGCAACTCTCTAGCTCATTGTGCAAGGGGAAGGAAAGGGGACAATGAATGACATTGACAGGCAGCGTACTACCAAAGGTCTTCCTGTTCCAGGGACAGCGAGCTGATCACTGATAGCAGATGTGTGTCTAATTGTGGAAGGGTTGGGCACCCTGGATACGTCTCTGTCTCTTCTGTCTCTGCCTGCCAGGAAGCTAAGCCCCCTCCAGAGCTCCCAATCACTGCGTCTAATTAGAGGCCTTATCTCTGTCAATCACTGTGCCTTTCGCTCTCCTCTGTGGGCCGCTGCACGCATAACAGGGTAATAGGCCTGGCCACGATGGCATGGTGGTCACAGAGGATAAGAAAGAAGACAGACAGGCAGAAATGCTAAAGGGAGCTGACAGCAGGGGAAGGTGAATTGGATAGGGAGGATCAAAGGGGTGTGTGTTTGTATGCCTCTGCTTGAACACTGAAGTGTGAATAAACTTGTGCTTGTTGGGCTGCTATAAAACTGTGGAAGGATGTAAAACCGCCTGAAATTGTGATGAGCTCCGTATTCACTGATCCATCCATACAGCTCAACTGAGCTGCTCAACTGGGGCAGTTGGGGGTTAAGTGCTTTGCTAAATGGCAACTTAACAGTCCCTATTGAGTGAAATGCATTTAATTGCCCCCATCCCCAACCCCCCATTTCACTAGCTGCTTCTATTGATGGTTTTCAGTCATCTGACCACTTATCTACTGGGAGGCTATGATGAAAAACAAAATTATTATAAAGTAGCACACTACGGTAGATTGTTTGATATAAACAGGAGATAATTTGTATGCATAAATGCACACATGCTCTTGTACTAAGGATAATGATGTTACTATCCTTGGCTGTCAACTCACGCATACATATTGAAGCCCTTTAAAAAGTGATTCTAAATGAAGTTGAGGGCTGTTGCATTAAGAGCATGATGGTTAAAGTTTGTTGAAAAACAAATTCAGGTATCTGTCAAATATGTTTTGGTAGAAATAACGAAAAAGACTTAAATTATAAATACAGTTCTACACTTTTGCAGCAAGCATTGGAGGTGTAGTGGAGGTGCATCTGATGGATCAATTGTTTCGTCATTTCACCTTGTTAGTCTATCCAACTATTGACTAGAGCTGGAGTTCAAATTGATTCACATTTTGAATGTTTGAATGTTCGATTCTATGCCCAGATCAGTAGCCAGGAGAGTGTTTCCACCCAGTGTATGTACCTGATTTGGTGTTTTATTATTTTGCACCATTACAAGCCCAGACAATGTGTTTGTTAGGACTACCCAATAACTTAAAGTCATATATTACACATTTTAAAAAAAAGGCTTTCACAGTAAATAAATAAAAAAAACAGTACCCCAAAAAAATCCCTTCACCAAAAAATAGAAAAGACTTGAAGTTTTGGGTCTTGAACAGATTATCACTGAAGAGTAAAACGAGCTAATAGTTAAGATAATCACATCATAGAGATACAGTATGTGAACAGAAAATGTGAGTACAGGGAGTTGAGAGTTGAGGTTAAGTAGAAAGGATTGAAACAAAAGGACAGATGTGTGGCGATGAAACTTAAGTGTGGGATAAAAGAAAGATTGGGCTAGAGGTGAAGGGGGCTGGAACATGTCCAGAGAGAGAGAGAGAGTAAAATAGAGATGAGAGCAAAAGAGGAATCCTCTTCTTCTCCTCTCAATGTCTCTCCATGCTGGTTCTGTCTGGGCACCTCTTCAAAATCAATTTAAGAAATTACCATTCAGCCAGAGTTCCATCATTAGGATTTTATAATTTCATCTTCCTCCTCCAGTGCCTTTATCCCAGAGCCCCTCAGTTCATCTCTGCAGCACAACCCCGGTGAATAATTAACCGCGGCCGTGAGCTGAAAGAAGATGAGCGAAACAAGCTCCTATCCTTCAGACAGAGCCGCACACCTTCAGCGGTGGTGATGACGTGCTTTTAAGTCTTTTCCTCTGCGTGTATCTCTAAGGTTTTACTTAAATCTGACATACCTTGTCTCCCACTCGCACGTTAACATCCTGCTGAGACACAAACACAAGTTCTTACACACCGGCTCAGATGTTGAATGTGTCTCAAATGCACCCTGTTTCACAAGCGTGCAGACTCACATCCACCTTATCATCTGCACACACACTGGCTTACTGTCTGTCTCCTCTGCCCTTCCTCTATTCCCTCAAGGTATTTTAGCTAAGGAGGTAGGTGGGGCAGGAGAGGCTTGAGATGGGGCTAAAGGTTTGAGTAGGGGTAGGGTGAGTGTGTAAGAGCAACAGCTCACCCCCTGTGATCTCTTTGTGACACGGCAAGCGTGATCATCAACACTTGCAGAAGGAGGGGCAGACAGAGCCCTCATGTGCCCTCTGATGTCTACAGGTAGGGTGGGGTGACTGAGAGGGATGGAGGTGCCACAGTATTGAATGTAGAGGTACACAAGGTGAGGTCTCAACCAGGGCTTAGTCCTAAAGACCAGATGTGGATGAACAATCAATAGGTAGGGTTGATTGGATCCTCTGCAGTCCACACCTCTGAGACCAGCTGACTCTCTGCGGAGCATTTATGTGATATGTATATCTGGAGCGATCAGATATATTACTCTCTATTCTGCTAACACAGATCCAGTATATGTGGTTGGTAAAGAATACAGTATTCAATTGGGGTACTAATGCAAAGACATGCAATAAGGGCCTGAAAAATAAATTTTGTTCTGTAAAACTAAATACATTTATTTATTTATTTATTTTTGCATTATTCCAATTTACTGTATGAATGCATACTTGTTTTTCTTATGTGTTTTGTGCATCTTTTGAGCTTGTTGTCAGTTAACTCTGTTAGGGTGTGTTGTCTTTATTGTTACAAACTGCACTTAGCCACACTGGGAATTAGTTTCTGTACAGATGTCAGTCTTAGTTGTTGTACAGTTCAACAGTAAATTAATCTTTCTGACTTTGGTAAAACTCTGAATTTTCCACTGATGATCGCAGTAGGTTGACATTTGTGTTTGACAGTGGAATATCTTTAAAACTGGATTAGCATATAATTTGATGCTGACATTCATGGTTTGATCTGAACTTCAGTGATCCCACTGATTTATCAGGAAGTAAATGGTCGCAGCTACAGTTTGTTGAAGCCTCAAAGAGATGTTAGCGTGACTGTCGAAAAAGTTTTACATTTTTTAAGTAGGAGGAAAATTGGACTTACGGTAATCAAAAACTGAAGCAGTTTTAGCTGGCTCCACAACCTCTGGAAAGCCTACTAAAGCTAACTGATTGGTTACTGTCTCTGCCTGGAATCAGACCATTAGAGAAACAAGGTGGTGCTAAAAGAATAATGTTCCACAGGATGTAATCAGTCAGGAGCTGCTGTGCATTCAAATCAAAACTCCTAGTTCAAGGAGTCAGAGAAAGCCAAAAGTAATAGAAAGTTTAAGTGTGGAATATTTACTATCCAGGTGGCTTGGCTTCTGTGAGTTGGTTTATTAAAGGGCAACACATAAGAGGAAAGAAACAAGTTGCAGACAGAGTGGAGAAAATAGGTTTTTCCTAAAATATGTATTTGTCTGGAATATGTACTGTAGCTGCCATACTTTTTGGCATGAAAACAGGATGAGCCTCGGTAATGGTGTTGACATCCAGAGATGTGTTTATGTGGGTTCAGGGCAATGATGTCATCCATCGCTCATACCATGTATAATATGCTAAATCAACACTACAGGACAAGTGTAGAAACTGTCTGATATATTCGTTTTGACGGTTGCAAACTAGGTGGAATTTACAGATTGGACGTGGCACACTATCATTCTCAATAATGCGCATTCCCCAAAGTGTTGACTAATTGGAACTATTAAAATCTTGACACCGGTGGTTAATTTGTTTCCTTGTATTTTATAGAGATCATTTGTCCCATCGGAAAGCTCTGATGAAACATGAGGCGATTACGGCAGTAAGTGAGTCAGATGGAGTTGGAGCAGGTTGAGCAAGACACAGGCCATCATGTCACACTTTGCCAGACCCCTAGTGTCATCAGTCGCTGCCATTTTTTGTCGTGTAAAAGCACTGGACTCGGCTTGTTGTTGTCATCAAAAAGACAGTGAACACTCTGAGACCTAGATGGGACAATAGTGAGCTTGACCTT
Organism: Anabas testudineus; assembly: GCF_900324465.2. Lineage (NCBI taxonomy): Eukaryota > Metazoa > Chordata > Actinopteri > Anabantiformes > Anabantidae > Anabas > Anabas testudineus. Next base: position 13,431,647 of record NC_046632.1, on the reverse strand, counting down.
TCTGTGAAATCCTTGTGGAGAACACAGTGAAATATCTTAATTAGAAAGAGATGGAGTTGCTAAAACACACACATTGATCAGGCAGAACACAGCTGTGGAGACGGGGGCTGGAGGGCGAGAGGGGAACATAATGTAGAACTGTTGTCGAACAATAATCATGAATCATGGAAGTCTGCTCTAGAATGAAGAATGGGGCGGCTATCTGTGCAAAACAGTTTTTAATACTCACACAGACAACTCACCTCCTTTTTGGTCCATATAAACATGAACCAAACAGGATGTTGGTGTGTCTGGTTTGGTTATTTTAAGATGTTTTGAGCTCTTATATTCCCTCTACCGTTTTTGTATTCTTGTTTTTCACCTCTGTAACTTTGCAACTCTGCAAATTCATACAGTAAACCCCTGTGTCGGCCCAGGGGGAACTATTAGTGCCGTCCTCAGCCCATTGAGCTACAGTACAGAGACCCACAGGTTCCCCAGCGCAGTCAAGAGTGCAGAAATGTCGGTTGTAGCTTGTCACGGCTATTGACAGAGACCTTGTAAAACTCACTGAGTCCAGCAAAGCAAGGCACCAGTCAGCCTCCAATTCCCCTTCTTGACTCCTGTTGATCGGCTCTGATGTAAACAGTCTGCCAGCAGAGCACTTGTTTGGCCAATACAGAATACTGTCTGTCTGCTGCTGTGATGCAACTTGGTCTCTTGTCCAATATCCAGCTTGTACTTTGGATTTCCATCAGCTTGCATCAGTGTGAGTAACTGTAGTGAATAGGATGGTGAGCCTTTTATTATTGTCACACCTAAATAATTGGTGACAGACTACAGCCTAAATGAGATGCAAGATATATTATTTGGCCTGGCAGCATTTGAGAAAAAGGCCTAATGAAGGACCCAGATGCTTCTGTTTTTATTAGACGAGTTTTTGAGGTTAAGAAATTATTAATATTAATAATAATAAATGTAGAAATTGCAAGCAGACGGTCAAGGAATGCGGTTGATATTGATCTGCTGAGGCTAAGAATAATGTTCAAAGGCATTAAGCTTCAGGGAGTAGGCTGGTCGGGTTTCATTAGGTGTAAACATTTTCAAGAAAGAAAAAGCCTGAAGTGAGAGAAATCTAGGGAATGGGAGAGGGGGGGGGGGGGGATATAAAGCCAACGAGAAAAGAGAGAGAAACAAAAAGAGGACAATTGATGTGCTTTTTTATTCCTTGAGCCATCTCTTTAACTCTGCAGCCAACTTAGGATAGAGGAGCGTGTTTGCTGGATGATGGAGCTTTTCAGCTCTCGTGGTGGCTGCAGTCCCTGTCTCTGGCTCTGACATTAAACCATGGGCAGCAGCCCCAGGCCAACACTGCCAGAGCCCTGTGTGGACAAGGATGAAGCGCCCACAACCGCTTTAGCTCCGGTTCCAATAACAACACCCACATAAATGGCCTATATGGGCTTTTAATAAGTCTTTGAACTAACTGCATCTGCTTTTGTTTGATTAGTTTCAAGGGCATAGTAGTGTCTGTTTGGCAAAGCGGGCTTCCACCTGCCGAAATGCAGAGCCGGGATGATAATGGCATTTGACTTCGATTGAGGGCTTTGCGTCAGGCAAGGCATGAATTGTTTCATCTTTGTTTATCAATGTTTTTTCCCATGGTTTTTGGCTAATTGCAGAGCAGAGTGGCTTGCAGAATGCCTATTAGTGCCGTGCTGAGTTGAGAGACAGGCCAGTGGGAAAAAAAACTGTTTATCACTGAAAGAACTCACAAGCCCATTTGTATGTACACAAATTCTCTTCTACTTTCTTCTAAGACTGCAAGGCATACACTTGTTGGTGTGTATCTATGCGTGCACACACAGGCATAAAGACAACAGGCATAGATAAGAAGTACTAGCCTTTTGTATTCAAGCCCACACACAGAAAATGAAGCAGGACACGTGAGAGTACATCACTGCCGGGTATGTGCATGTCCTTGCATTATCTGCTGCCGGTTGGTGCTGAGAAAGAAAGATAGACAGTGAGGAGAGAAGAGAGTAAGGTAGGGTAAGGAGAGATAGAGGAAAGGAGTAATGGCAGAGGAAGGAGAAGGAGGCATGGGAGAAGAAGGGGAGCGGAGCCCTGCATCTCTAGAGGCCTCCTCCATAGCCCAGGGGCAGTGACACAGCAGCAGCTGCTTATGTCTTTCAGAGCTACCGTCACAGTCATATGAAGCACCATTTATCCCCCCAGCAACAACTACCAGCAGCCGCTGTGGACTAATCAGTACACCAGTCTTGGCTTCAGCTCAACCAAGGGAGTCTGACTTTTAACCTTGTCAGCTTTGATCTGTATCGATGCTGATATACGCTGCACTCGCTGGGCTGAAACGTACAACACAAAGGCAATAATGTCGTACAGATGGGTCAAGTGGCCCCATACAACAGGGTTAATTCACTGCCCAGGTGGCAACCTTCCTGCACCTCACAAAGCCGGCAAGTTTTTGGAGGGCTGGCAAAGGCCGGCAAGTGACAAAGTGGGAACACAGAAGGGTGTGCGAGAGAATATGGTCTGTTGGCTCAGTGATCCCTGTGTGTGTGTGTGCACACGTGTGTTTATGTTTCTGTGGTAATTAAATCACGAGATCCCCTGTTCTGGAGCACTGCACATGCAGCCTGTACTAGCTTGGGTGCTGACTCCGTGGGCCTGACTTAATTATAAGCAAACATGTACACTGTAATTACACACAACCACACCTGCACAACGGCACCAGGTCTGAGAAAGGTTGTCCAAACGATATTTTCTACAGGAACAGTTTCATCTTGCTCTCATGAGTGTGCTTAGAGGACGATGCAGGACGTTCCCTTGTTATTTACACAATGCATGCATCTTGGACAGTACTTTAGCTGATACACTATAACCTTCACCCCGGCCGTTTTTGTCCATTAGCAAATAGATAAACAGTGCAGCAGGATCCTGTCAGCAGAATATGTTGTGGCTATTAGGATTAGATTTATTACGTCCTCCAAGTGGGTGAAATATGTTGGTGCATAAGTCACGTGTGTGTCGCATATGTGCACATATAGCCCCCGTATGTATAGTCAACTTTTTGACCCCACCGCTATTGATTTGAGGAGCATACAGCTGCACAGACAGACACAGCACGTACTATTACAGCACATGCACGCATCCAGACACATGCGCACAGCGGCAGAGATTCCTCTCTGGCATCTACACTCACAAGCTTTACACAGTACACAAATCAATAAACATATCCAGGCCCTTGATGTGCACTTACAGTAGCAACAAGCTGTGTCTGGCTGATTTTCAGATCTGCTTGTTTTCCAGATGATCTCAGTTTGTCTCGCTTGTATCCAGAATGACAGGGCTACAGACGGGGCCTCCCAAAGGCCGAGCCTTCTTGTCACCTTGGGACCCTGATCTCAACCTAGCTGTCACTCACATGCTAACAGAAGAAATGGAAAATATCTCATAAAATCTATCACTATAAAATCTAAAATGTCCAACCTTTTGTTGTTGTGAGACAAAATCTGAAACATTTGAATTTGAACCTACAGATTGATGAAAGCCAGGTAGGAGCGAGCTCTGTTTAACATGTCAATTCAAACTCTCTCTTAAATGTTCACTTTACTTGAGATCTGTTCATGTAGATTGCTGTAGATTATCACTGAAGGTATATGTACAGTGTTACAGCACAGTGCAGTTGGATGCTCAAGGATGAAGGGTGATGTAATGGCAGTAGCAGTACCAGTAGCAGCAAGTCAGCAGCACTTGCAGCAAAGGGTGAGCAGAGCACTGATGGTTTAAGTACAGCACCATGATTGAAAGGGTGCATTGAATATGCTGCAGTGAAAGGTGAATACCGTGTGAGTGTAACGGCAGACTGCTTGCAGGTATTGCTTCATGTATCTTCAACTTTGGATTTTAATTGTCAGATACACTGAAGGATTAACTGTTCTTTTGTGAGCTGAGGAAATTCTTCTAAAGCGTAATCTAAATAAACCTTTTCAAATTCTATAGGATTATGTGAAAACTGGATCATCACAAATCTCAAAACATGGCAGTTGTTTCTTAGCTGATGAATATGTAACATTTTGTATGTAAATGCACATCATTTTCATACTCATGCAGCCTTTCAGTGACTCCTTATGACCCTCCTGAATATGTTATACTGTATTTCTCCACTCATTCCCATTTGACGTTTGGCTTGTCACCCATCTGTGGTTGTCACTCCAGTGCCGCAAATGTAAAAAAGGTATCATGAAACACTCCAAATGATGTTAAATTAAAAGCTTTTTGGTGCTTGAAATGACTCAGAATGGGAAACAATTAAATCCTTAGTTAACACCACTGGTAAAGTGCTTACCACCCAAACAAACTCTCACAAGCACACGCCAGAGTAGATTACCACACACATGCACCAAGAAATGTCATGCCAGAAACTCATATGTGTGCACATACACATACTGTACTTGCTCTAATGATAAAAGAGGGTGGAAATAAAAATTGAACACATGCAAACAGGAGTGAAACGTGTGATATGGTTAATTTCCTGTCTAATAGTGTTAGATACCAGAAACAGGGGCCCCTACCGTGAGGCCATTGTTATGCATGGCAGTGTGTCATATCAATTCACAGCAATTCACACTTTCTGATAGATTAATGTGGATGCTTTTTATGCTTACAGTCCAGGCATTTAAGCCAGCAGGTTGTGCTTGTTGTACATTCAAATGTAAATAGAGCATAGAGACGTACAGGCTCACACTTCCTGTCTCTGCCTCCTGTCAAGGGAACTCTGCATGAAAATGGGTTTACAGTCCAACTCAAAACCATTACAAAGAAATCAGTCTCTGTGGGATAATATGGCATATTAATGTTTATGGATATTTAAATCCTCTAGAGCCTCTAGCTACAGTACATTGTCCTGCTCTGCTCATTTTTTTGTGTGTGATTTGGTTTTTTACCAAAGCTGCTACAAGTGCGTAGTGAATATACACAAATGTAGAGCAACAATCAAGTGCATGAATTAGATATGAGGTTGGCAGAAAGAAGTGAAACCTCTATGTGCTGTTTGCTTTTACCCTACATTACAAACTTTAAATGGATGAAATATGTACAGCTCGGTAGCTAGATAGGTATACTGTGTAATCAAGAAATCCTCATAGCTAAACAACAATAAAAGGCGATTTTTGTTTGTGTCTCTCTAAATGGTGCATTTAATCACTGTGAGAACAAATAATAAGAGTGTTTTCTGATCAGTAACTGACTGTAGCAAATCTCATTTTCCAACAGCTAAATGCTTTAAACAATCCTGATTGTGAACTAAAAGTCGTTCTTGAGTTATTAACATTTCAACATTTAAACTGGGAGATTCAAATGTTCAGCTCATGATGTTTTTATAGAAGACGTCTGACTCAGTTTAGAGAGTTTTTGGAACTAGATTACACAGACACTCAGTCCTCTCTGATTGTTCAGAGGTGTTACAGAGTGATACCTCTTAGACACACTATGGCTACATAGAGCGATGTTGTATCAAAGCCCGTCCTCACTAACTTCGGGAGTGCACACACACACCAACAACAGCACATTTGTTCTGTCATCAATTCAATAACTCGAGTTTGTGACAGCAGCTGATCTGAGCAGTTGTCTGACACTTTAAGCAGCAAACAAGTAACCTGCAGGCGTGTTAAAGCCCAGAGGACAGCATCCTCTAGTTAATGGATCACAGATGGCATTGTTTATTTGGACAGAGCCTAAAAAATGGTGGTGGTATGCTTAGGTGGCCTGCCCAAGAGTAATCCATAACTGGGAAACACTGCAGTCCATATACCCCAACATCCACCCTGACCTCATCCCTAGAATGTTTTGCAGTGCACAACATTTTACTACTCCACAATCTTCCTCTAGTCATAACCATAGGTTGTATATAAGGACATGCACACATACTAAATATACATGTACAGTAAATGCATGTGCTGTATGTTTTAGTTCAGTGTTAAGACTGGTAAGCTGCAGACATGAAGGCGTGCATCTGCAAAAGACAAGACTCCTCTTCTCACCACAGACCAGGCCACTCCACTTGAGCTGATTGATTTCCCATCAGTTTTGTATCACTGATAACTGCATGCCTGGAGGGCTGCAATGGCTCCAATATTTCACCACTATATACCCGCACAGCCACGCTGTGTTTAAAGCACGGTTTTTTTCAATGTGTGCAAGTGTGTGTGTGTGTGCACAGTTTGGGTGCAAAAGGGTAGCTACATGTGTTTTCTGTGTGTCGGTGTGTGTTTTTGTAATGTCCCTCTAATGTCCCTCACACTAACGTAATGTCTTTAACCACCATGCAGATGGTGCAGAATTTTATGATACCATAACACTTTCCTGTCCTGGTGAAACCTGGCTGTGATTGGTCGTTGGCACATTTGTTTTCTCTCAGAGCAACACACTCAAATTTAAGGTCTTGGCTTTGTAAATGTCCAGCATAGTTATTGAAACTCTGCTTTATGAGATACTGAGCAGATTACCGATTTGCCATTTAGGGTGTCATTTAGGGTGGCAGTGATTTTTTTTAATTGAACTTGATCATAAAATGTAATAATATGTCAACGCATGCCTCTGTACCAACCAAAAGACAAACTTTATCTTTCATTCACTGCATTTGGCTTCTCTGTTGGACTAACAGGAGTTACTGAGCTGCCTCTCCATTTTGTATTCATGTCAAAACCATTACTGCTTTTTGTTGTGCATAATATCATCTCTGAGGATGCTGCAGACAGAACATTTCAAACAGCTGGATAATTTAAAGGCTGACAGTATAAAGGCTTACAGTAGAAATGTTTATGACACTGCCCTATTGAAATGTAAAATCACCATTTCTAAAGAGTTCCTTTAGTTAGTCTTGTCTTGATTAACACTAAAAAAGTCAACAAGGGATTGACAGCAAACTGTTGACTAAGTGGTAGATATATGAGCACTACTTCTCTGCCTGATTTTGAAAACATCTGATTGGTGCAGAAGTATTTAATATTATTATTATTTTATTTAAAAATTTGACGCACTTTATTTACTCCCAGGTTTTTCTCTTAAATAAGCCAGGTCATATACTGTATGTGTAAGAGGGTTCACACAGCCATAGAAAGACTTTTTCTGGGGGTGTGGATTCATTTTAGTTACTTCAAATAGCTGCTTGAGAGTTAAGATTTATAGATAAGGGTAAAATGAGGTTGGGGTTAGGAGTTTAGTTGTGATTGATAATGTTAAGGCATTATGCCAATGAGTGTCCTCACAGCTATGGAAACACCAATGTATTTGTGTGTAGTTTTGCAGAGAGAGAAAAGCAAGCAAAGTGGTGCCAGTTTTTTTTCTCCCCCAACTGCTGTGCTTACATTAGCATAGATCATGCAGCAATCCATAATACATAGCTCGTTAACAAGGTTGGTATTTTTGATCCATAATTAAGGAGTATGTTTTCAAAGTGTCTCCAGGGTTAAACATGTAATGGCTGAAGGCTGCTTTTCCCTCTGCCAGTCCTGGGCCACGTTATTCCACAGTATGGCGGCCATCGATCCGCTGTGCCATTTGGCTATTGATTGGAATGGACGCCATTATGTCAGTGAGATTACAGCCCTCTAAAGTACAGGGAATCTGAAGTGGAAAACCAGTGGCTGAGAACTGATGAGATGAGCTGAGTGCGTACTGCATAAGAAGCAACAGCAGCTGTGTTTCAGCAAATGACAAAGAGCGAAGCACAGCACACAGCCATACAGCTCAGCGTGGCATGGCACAGCCTTGCCCAGAGCTGAGCCTAGCACAGCAAAGTCAGAGCACTCTCATTTCTCTAGTTTCTATCTGTGCCAAAGGGAGCTATAGAAAAACACAGGGGAGTGAATAATCACATTGACTATTCTGGACACACTGATTTTTTTTATTGGTGCGCCTCATTGCGAACTAATATTCTCTGTGACAGCCATTGCCTCCCAGATAGTCTTTGGTTGATCATTCAAATTGACCACAATTCATGATGTGGTGGGCTGAGCGGGTGGGGTTTTCTGAGGTCTGGGATGATTGTGACGAAGGTTGCGGAGTGAGGGGGGTGAGGAGTGCTCCGTGACTCAACCAGCTCTCTTGCCTTTCTTATTGTGCCGTCACGTTTATAGCAATATTGAATTTAATTGCATCTCTAGCAAGAAGGCTGAATTTTAAGAGACCCATAAATGGAAATGCAGGCATGCAGGAACATGATCCACTGTGTAGTGGGCATAACTCATGAAAACTCAATCTGCAATCTGTGTAATGCAAAAACTCTAAAGCAGAGTCCATCAACCTGCTGTGTCTTGGATGCCTGTAATTGCTGACCTTATGCTAAGGTTGTGCGTTGTGCCATGTTTGCCAAGGATGCACAGTCTGAGTATGCACCAGTTCAAAGGTAAACCTCAGAGGTTGGTAAATGGATCTTAAATGGCCTCATGTTGATGGTACAAGTAAGTTAAATGTTCTGCATTGAGTGTCATGCCTGCTCTTCAACCCAGGAACTAGACAAACACAGCTTAGGGACAGTTGTGTGGCCTACCCTCTGCATGACCACTGTTCAAATTCATATTCATGGCGTGTTTATTGGATAATAAATTGAGCATGGAAAATTAATTTGCATTTAGTTGATGTTGATATAGGGCAGCAATTTCTATACACTGGCATCCATATCTTAATAACCCAGAGTGTTTTCTTTCTTTCAAGGACACTACAGTGGAGCCCTGTGGCAGCATCTCCATATGATTCACACTTTGTGCTTCCTCCCACTAAATTCTTGTCACTCACAGTCTGAATCGACGTATCAGACTCACTTAATGCAGAGCCGAGAGTTATCACACGCTCGGTGTAATCAAAATCCTAATGAACATCATTAAAATCAAGACTTTGCAGAACCAGGGCATGCATCACTGTGGGTTTACACAGGTTATATCTCAGTGTGAGTATAGGGATATCAGAGCCTGTTAGAGTGCCTCAGGCAGAAAAAAAAAAAAAGCATGGAGGTCACCTCTTATTCAAAGCGAGGCTGACATGGGCATTTTTCTTCCTTTACATCCTGAGAATTAATTTCTTCATGCAAAAACAGCTAGAGCGGACAGTTGAAGTGATGCATGGAGCGAGCGAGGAAGCGGAGGCTGGGTGGCCACATCAATTTCAAGCAGCCGTCTGGTAACCGAAAAGGTCACGTGTTTAATCCCAGCAACAGCTAATGTGCAGCTGGGATTACAAGAGTATAAAATGAATAAATCCTTGACTGTGACACCTGCCACATTAGGGTTACAGTTATGGTTGTCATCAGTAAATATTCAGATTATTCTTTAGTGGCTTGGAGTACAAAGACTTAAAAAATAGTAAAAAGACTGATCACTATTTCATATTATTGCCCAGATAAGGAGAGAAAATGCTATTTACTATATTTAAGAGATATTAAAGCAGCAAACTGTTTTTTTCATTATTAGATATTTGCTTATTAATTTTCTGGTGATCAAATAGTTTCAGCTCTAGTTGTGACTTGTGATTGAAACAACAGTGATCATACTTCAATTTGATTGTCTATGCATCTGTACTGTGTGTAAGCTTCGCGCTGTTTCACCCCGGGTAACGATTTAATTTGGTCGAAGACAGAGCAGATGTCCTGTCACGGAGGTTCATGCGGAGGCCATGTTTGGCGCTGAAGTGCCTTTGGGCAAGCGCTGACTCTTCAAAAATAAACAGCTAGCCTCAATAAACCCGACGACAGTGGACGGACGCGAAGCTGGCTGAACACCGAGGCACCGCAATATGAGCGTTGATGACAACACGATCAGGTTTGGCGAGGACAAAATTGCGCACGGATTCATTCGGCTGCAAGCGCCAAAATATTGTTTTAACAGCGGGAAGAGTCACTAGACTGGGAGAAAGTGGCTCAACTGGTTAAAAAAAACAAATAGTTCAACCTTTTCACTTATTCTCTAGAAAACTGTGCTTACTAGCAGTTCGCCTCAATCCACACTATTCCCATTAGTAGTGGCAGGCGCGCATCTCTACACCCTCTACATCTCCCTGCGAAGCGGCAGCAGCAGCAGCAGCAGCAGCAGCGTTGGAACAAGTCGTGGCATATTCAGATTCAACATATTGTGGATGAGTGGTTTCTGTTTCACCTGGTCTGCTGTTTTACCACCAACACGAACCAAAACCCGGGGCTCAACTCTTGCTGGCTCACCTCCAGTCCGCCGCTGTCCAGGGTGCTGAGACGCTCGGTCTCTGTCCAGGGTGCTGAATCTCAGTGCGGAGGCTCCGCAGAGGGTTTTTTTTTTTTGTAAATCCGCTGCGAGGAGGCGTCGAAACAGTCCAAACAGCTAAGTTACACTGAAGAAAATCCCATTTCCCAGCTGCGTGTCCGGCACAAAGCAGACAGCTCCGAGAGTCGGAGGGAGTGCGTCTCAAAAAAAGAGTGAATTCAGATATTAGCGGTGAAAGTGTAGCCTGCTGGCTAAACCGAGCCGCTTTGGCAAGTGTGGCTGCTGAGGCTTCTTTGCTAGTTGCTTCTTCCTCCGGATAGGCTCAACCACATCTCTCTCTCTCTCTCTCTCTCTCTCTCTATCACATCCCCCTCGCTCTATCAATCACTATTCAATTCAAATACGTGGGAGTGACAAGACTGAAACTAATAGCCTCCAGTATCCCAGAGTCTACAATAGACATGAGCAAATGACTGCCAGTAGTTAAGCAGAAATCATTTAGTATTAGCTCTATTGGAAGTGATGTGATAAAGAAACATTCAATTTGATTTAATTCAATGCGACTTCGCCAGCCAACATGTGAGCTGTATGTCCTTCTCTGCCTTTCTCTATCTCCCTCGCACACTCTCACACAGGCGCACACAATCGAATTCAACTGAATTTATGGTCAATTTACTTATGTAGAAGGGCAGCCATCTGTTTCAGGCACCTCCTGCCCTGCCTTTTAGTGTTTTATTTATTTATTTATTTGGTTTGTTTTCAACAGAGCAACAGTTTTGCACAGATTATTCAGCGGTAAATGACAGTCAACAACGCTGGTGTAGGGATTAGTCTCTAAAGAAAAGAACAAACGTGATAATTAATTTGTGAAGGGTGCTATTCAAGTAGTACAGCAGTATGCAGATAGCAGTATAATGAGCTGTTGTGATGCTACAGCAGATTGAAGTAGCACGATGTAGCTTTATATTTAAAGATTAAAAACAGGATTCAGAGTGAAACCATGGCATTAGGAATGTGTCTTCTAACTGTTGACACATACTATGAATTTAAGCTACAGGATGGTACGTTTTTCACATATTTTGTAGTAGAGATGTGCTTCATAATTTGTCTTATTGTGGCGAGGTGCTGTCACAGCCTTCTGTGACACAGAGCCGCTGACCAGCACCGGCAGTAGTGTTGTGCTATTTACTTCTAAAGGTTTAAAAGAGCAAGGCGCCCCCTTCTCACCAGTCAGATGAGGTCAAAGCCTGCGGATCACATTCTGATAAGAAAGGGCTCGTGCTTTTGACACAGTGCCAGTATTTGACATCCTGGGTGAATTGATTTCAAGCTTCACGCTACAGGTAGCTTGATCCCCAAAAGTTGCATATTGTAACTTTAACAACCATTTAAATTGACCTTTATATGTGGGTGTTCAAACCCATAAAGCCTGATAGTAATATGGAAACATTAAAACTTTAACCTTATCATGGTGCGAGATGAAAAGTCAGAGGATCACTAAAGTTAATACAATTTATCCTGGAGGGAACATGAGTGTCGGTACCAACTTTTATGAGCAACTCCACTCCAAATCACAAAGGCCAACTTCATGATAATGGTAGAGGAAAAGTCAGGGGATCACCAACCATGGACATCTGTACAGAATGTCACCACAGTCCATCCAGTATTTCACTGGCTAAATGAAAAATTGGACCTGGTGGTGGCGGCTTTGGCTGAAAAATTAGCAAACAAACAAAGCATGAGGCAAGAAAAGATGATCGAAAATAGATAATACCATAAGACATTGAATTGCCACCTTGTAAAATAGGGCCATAAATTCACAGTTGAGTGACTTATAGCATTTTATAGAAATAGAAGATATAACTGTGGCATAAGGTCAGTAACTCTGTATTAAATAACACATAGTAAAAGTCAGTATCTCGTTTTGATGCCAGAGAAGTATGAGAATACATTCAAGTACACTGTAAACTGTCCATAGGCTTGATTTGTCCCTGCAGGGTTATAACAGGAATATTGTAGTGTTTTTCAGTCAGGGATTTGGCTGCCCTCTCCCCACAGAGGAGAGGAGTCTGCTGTGTCTCATTAGCTTTCAAAACCACATCCATATAGTGTGACTGCGCACAGCTACTTCAAATCAAGTAGGCACAGAAAAGCCCTCCTGCACTGGATCGTCATTTTAAAGTTATGCAGAACCCACACATGCCGACATCACATTAAAAGTAATTTTCGATGATTAGGGTTTTCATAAGCCAATCAGTGCCGATTAGACTCGGGGATAGAGACAGAGATGTGAGGTGACTGACTGAGTGAGCTTTGATGGGCAAGATCACAAGGTTATTCCTCGGTCTGAGTCAAAGTGAATGTGGGATGAGAGGTGTTAAATATTGAGCAACCCCCACACCCCCTACTGCAACCTGTTAGATCTCACGCTCCGGCTTCAATGTTATGCAACAGTCTCCTTCTTGTGTTTTTTGGGGGGAAAGATGGAAAGATTGTCTTCTGGCTGCCAAGGAGGGGAAGTTGAATGTGTGCTGCTTTCATGATACTGTACAGAGTTGAGGAACTACAGTTCACCTTCACCCCCTGTGGGACTCCTGCAGAATTTCAAGTGGCTGAGGAAACCATTTATTACAAATGATGTCTTTTGTCTACGTCTGAATTTTTCATGACTCTCAACTATTTGACTCATGGTCCTATAAAGCGTAGAAGTAAGCAACCAATAGAGCAGCAGATGCAATGACATCAGCTATAGGCACATCTGTTTCCCAGGATTAGGGTTTACAACATCTGTTGTGGCCCTATTGTGGGGCCAGACTAACAGCTCTGAGGAAGAAACGTGCTTCTTCATCAGACCACAGCGCCTTTAAAAAGTATTCACCACCTCTGAAGTCCCCTAAACCTGTTTTTTGTTTGTTTATTTGCAACGTTGGATCATAGTTGATTTAATTTGGCCGAAAAATACTCTTAAATGTCAAATGTGTGAATCTGTCTACACAGGCTGTGTAACAAGGGCTATTGAGGTAGACCATTAAAGACAACTGTGACTTCCCTAAAGCAGTATAAAGCTGCTACGGCTGAGGTGGGAGAGATTGTGCACACAGCAGCTGTTGCCTCGCCTCCTCACCAGTCACCACGTCTAGTCTGACGCCCAAAAAGCTCAGTTTGGGTCTCATGAGACCGTGGAGTCTTCTTCCAGCTGACTTTAGATTCAACTGGCAAACTCTAGCTGAGAGTTAATATAAGCTTTTTCCTGCCTCTTTGCCACTATCTCATAAAGTTTAAACTGGTGAAGACTCCGGGCAACAGCCTTTCCCATCTCACCCACAGAAACACCTAACTCCTTCAGAGGACTGATAGAGGTCTTGGTGGTCTGCCTCACTTGCTCTAGCAGAGCCACTCACGCGTTCCTTAATGATGGATTTTACTCTTCAGTATTCCAAGCTATTCAGTAACTCGGAAATTTGCAATTAATTTTGTTTTTATCAGTATTAAATGTTTCACTTTATATATTTTTGTGCTGTCAAAAAAGTCGAAATTAAATCACATAAATCAAAAATTCAAATTCAATATTGTAGAGAAATGCTCTGTACATTAATGTTTCATTTGAATTGGAACTTGCTATGGGAATGTCACAAATAAACTGTTGCTGAGCTGAACTGAAAGCCACTTTGCGGTTTTATTCATTCTCACTGTTCTCATAGTGTCATTTTCCTCATCAGCAGGCAGCTGTTTTAGCAAAAGAGCTTTAAAAACCCACAGTGAACTACCTGCCGTGCACCAAACAGCTGACAGACAAATTAGCATCTTGCTGGTGAACACAATAATGCATTTAGCAGCCATAGAGAATTGATAGGTATCAAGGACAGAATCAAAAGAGAAAAAGGTCTGAACTTACTGAAATGCAGTTCCATAAATTGCATGTTGCTCCATATATTTTCTGTCACGGTAGTCGTCACATATTCATAAAGCAGTGAGTTGTTTGTGCTTGAAGAATGGTGAAGTTTATTAGCAAACTACTGAGCACTGTGACAGCTTCAGCAGAACAACAGAATAAAGTTCTGCCTCTAGCAGAGGTCTTCCCTTTCAGGATGTTTTCTTAGCCTCCATGCCTGTCTCTCCATACACACAAAGGAAAAAAAAACACTGTGAAGCTGTAGGCCCTGGTTTTTTTTTATTTTATTTTTGTGCTTACATTTTTTCACTATTCTTGAGTTTTCTGGCAAGTGTGCATTTTTAACACTTGACTCGCACGCAGCCATAATCAACCCTCCAGTGACCAAAGGCATTGAAGTCATGGTCTCCCCTGGCCTGGCCTAAATTTACTTGGGCTCAGAACTTAGGTTGAGCCCTCAGGAGCCAAACTGGTGTAATGAGGTTAGCATTTTAGTCACTGTGTTTGCATGGCTAGCAGCTAGCTCCACACTTCCAGCCTCTACCCATCTGCCACTGACCCTTGTTTTGCCAGAAGACCAATTGCGGTTTGTGGCTGCCAGATTAGTCTGTGGTGACATAATGATTTTGTCCCACATAAGGTTGATTTGACATGCTCTGCTGTCTTTCTGTTGCTTGTAGGCTCTGCTTCTCAAATCCAGCACTCTGCCTCATTACTGTCAAACACATCAACAGACGGTTCCTCCGTTTGGTGCACATTAATGCGCGTGTATGTGTTCTTGCCGTCACATCCACAGAAATCTTCCTCAGGAATGTGCGTCATGTTGCCTGTTTTAATGCGGTTCTTATAGGGAGTGTGCTATTTGTTCTCATCTGCATGATTTCTTCTTGCTATCCATTATTAATGTTATCTCCACACACACAACTTGCTTTTTCTCGCTTTCAGGCTTTTTCTCATGTTAAGTTTTTTTTTTTCCCCCTCAGCTCCCCTTCTGTGTTTGCTCTGAGCTGCGCTTTGATCTCATGGTGCCGGCCCAGCCCAGCTGTCTGGGCTAGGTGAGTTGGGATTTTCTTAACAGTTTAAGGAGTTTATATTCAGTTGAATTTCAATACTTCTTTAGTGAAAGACACTAAACACATATGTAACTTCAATTATGTTCATTTTAATCAATCAGGCTTTGAAATTACATTATGTAGTGATACCTGTACACTAAAAATCATTATGGACTGACTTTTCTACAGACTCGACTTGTGATTTATAATACCTAGTAAGTCACTGTACAGTAGGATGAAATTTTAATGATCCCCACAGGAAGACAGATTGCTGCAGTGTAAAAAAATTAGTAGCAATGCAGTGTAAGTAAGGAGAAGATACAGAGGTGTGCTTTCCCTTCCTCACACTTGCATAATGATGTAGGTACACAACATAGATAAGTAAATTTGTGCTGAATATACTCATTTGCAGACTTCACATATTGGAAGTCCATGCATTTACCCTGTCTCATTTTCACCTCCACGTGAACCTTTTTTAATATTGTTTTATCCATCATCAAATAAGCGATAGAGGAAGACAGATACGGAGGCAAACAGAGAGAGTAAATCCTTCCAAGTAACAGTGGCTCAGTTTCATCTGCATTGCACTGTAAACAGAGCTTCTTACCATTTCAAAGCTCTTACCTGTAAAGTCTCCCCTCTCTTGCCTCACATCTGCAGTAGGCGTCGGGCCAAGTGACTCTGGGAGGAACAGGGGTGTCAAAACGCTGCATGTAAAGTGGGACCGGACCTGAGCGCACAGGTGGTGAGATTTGGCCAGGTGTGAAGCGCGTACGAGCGATGATAAATAGCAATAGAGACAAAATGAAAGAAAACTAGACATTTAGTATAAAGGATTATAGTCCGTACAGTACAGCAGGTTAACAATGAAGCTGATTTGAGCAAGTGCACTGTCTGACACACGCATCCTTGGCATGTGTATTATCAATGACTGTTTAAATGTGGGAGGATTTCAGTGAAATACGTGAGGAAGTGTCTGCATGTCATTATGTGGGTTAATGCATTTGTGTTTGTATTTATTAGGCAGGCATTTGGCATTTGGAAGCCAGCTAGGGGGGTTTTGAAGCATATTGTGTGCATCCCTCTGTGGATGTGCGTGTGTGTGTGTTTGTGTGTGCACTGATATGAGTGGAGGTGGTGAAGTGCATTAAAAGCCTGCCTGGCACTCTCTGTAGAGAGAAAGGGGGGCTGTTCCAAGATAAAACTAGACTTAGATCAGCATGTTAAGTTTTTGCCAGAATTAGCTTCCTACAAATCGTTTGCATATTGATTGTATGTCTGATCAAGCTGAATTTAAATAGTAAGTAACAATGTTTACAGCCCTGGGACTAATATTTAACTCTAGTGACACATATGGCTGCATGAATATAAATCCTTTGTTGCAGAACTAACTTTGACTGAAAGTAAATTTGACAGCTTACCAACTTTAATCCTTATTCATATTTATGGCCTGTTGTTTAATGTTTTTCCATTTACTTCTTCTATACATGTTTTGGCAAGATAAGCATTTCTCATCCTGTGCTAATATAACAAACGAAATTGAATTGCGGGATGAATTGAATGGGTGTGTAGGATCTGAGGTTTTTGAGGGAGTGAGATTAGAGCAAGTGAATGCAGGGTGGGGAAAAAGAGAGAGAGAGGGATTACCAGAGGAGAGAGTGAAACAGAAAGAGTATTGCTCTGCCAGGTGAGCTGTGAGGTGAGCCGAAGCTTTCAGAGATTATAACAGACTGGTCACAGGTCAATCAGGGGAATGTGTTGTTAGAAACCTGGATGCTTTTCACCTCCTCCAGCTCGATCGCCTTAGTGACCCATTGTCCGTTTGTGCCTCATTACCCACCCTTGGGTCAGCAAATTCTGAAAACAAGTTGCTTACGAGTAGAGGGGCAGCGGCTGATTGAAGGGACGTTGATAAATGTCGATGGAAGGAACAGGACTGGGAGGTCTGATTGAGAGAAGGGCTGATGAAAAGAGAGAAGTTGGGCTCAGTCTAATCTTTTGTAGACGTAGCAGCACAAAAGACGGGAGCCTGGTGATCTGGCCAAAAAAAAAAAAAGTGAAGTTACGAGACCTTTTCAGGATGAAAGGAAAGACGACGAGCTCTGCATTTAAAACTTGTATCACAAGCCCCTGCTTTGTTTTCTGTGCGTCTCAGACCTTGTACTATACGTAAATGTAAGCAGCTGTATTACTGTAGTGGCAGGAATTACAAACAGGAGCTGGACAAGAGCACAAACCCTTCATAAAAAAGGTCTTAAAGCAAAAAGCTGGCAATATTCTACATTTCTCCATATTGTAAATAAATTCACAAAAAGAGCAAAACCAATATTGCATTAGTTTGACTCCCAGCCCTTTCTTTCCTCTCTCCTCTGTCTGTAGAAGGACTTCCATTCAAATTTGGCGCAAATTGTTACAGGATTTTGAGAATAACAACAAAAGACTAATGTTTCCATCCACTAGCCTTATGCAAATTGTATGAGTTGGTTTGTTGAGATAAACAGCTGGTGGCAAATTTTCCAGTTGGGTGCCATCAAACCGTTGCACGAGAAGAGAGTGAAACAAGAAGATGTCATTAAAAGAGCAACAGCCAAACCTCAAATGGTGAAAATAAACAATGCATAAAACATGATGGAAATATGGCATTTTCTGTTTGTTTCATGTACATCATGATTAATTCACTATGCCTGTTTCCATTTGTTATATTTCACCTTAATCCACTTTTTCCGCCCCAGCTAAGCATAAAAGCTGTTTTGGGATTGATTCATTGTTGGATTAGGTTCTTTCACTGAATTAGTTGTAGCAAAAATATTGAATGGATCTTTTATCTTAAACCTTGAAAGAACTTCATCATTATTGCAGATGAACAGTGGTAATGTGATGCTGCATGCCAGTAAACAGCCAATGTCTACTGTGTACAGAATGGTACACGGTAGCTTGTGACCACTTTATATGTGTTTTAAGCTTCTTTTTTTTTTAATAGACAAATACAGCTGCAGTTTAAACTCTGTTTTCTACAATGTGTTTACATGAAAAACTGTGAAATAGCCTTCACACATTGTTATGTGTTGTGAGTCTCAGTTATGCCTCTTCACTAGTTTCTGGTACTACGTTGGCCTTGGCTGGTGTGTGCTGTGTCTTCTTTCTCTATGTGGCTTCATGCACGCAAAGGACAATTGATGAGAGCATTTAAAAGATCTCCTCTTTTCTTTTTTTGTTCCGAAAGAAGTCAGCATGTTTCAATGTTTTATTTATTTTGGGGGGGTTTGAAAAGGAATGAGCAGAATCAACATTTTGAGAGTTTGATCTAATAAGATGCCTTTACTTTATTTTCTCCGGTGCTAAAACCACAGTCCCAAACCACCTGTTGGATCATAGTCTCTAGCGGCATGAAGGTGCAGCCAGCTTAGCCCATATCCAGCAGAGGCCTGATATGATTGTCCCTTTCAGAGCGGACTGTGATATTTGTGGGGTGATGAAATCTTGTGTAAGAGGGCTCAAACACTCAGTTTCCTCACAATTACTAATACTAATTAGCGTTTCCACCAGACTTTCATCTCCCTTGGATTGATGCTGTTTCTTTAGATTGACACTCTCAGATTGCAGGTTTGCCTCAAGGTAGAAAGCCTGATTAATATCTTGGGTCTTGACGTAATTAGTGTTGTCTCCGTTATGACTGCTGAGGGGCTGTCGAGCACAGCACAAGAGGTGACCTCCAGACTCAAGAAACAAATGCTAAGATGGATATGTGTAGCTAACTAGGTGTGATATTTGGACATTCGGGAATTTCAGGGGCATTCATTTGAATGGATATGGAAGTTGATACCGACGGCTGACGAGAATGTCACTGGCTTTGCTGATATACTATATTATATGAAAATCTATCTGATATTATTAGTATTGACATTTTACAAGTCACTCTCATGCTCAGGAAAAGTGGGAGACTGAATGCAGTAGGCTGAATGTTATCAGCCCATCCAACAACAGCTAAGATGTTTCAGTCCAGACCGACTGACGCTGCTATTCCTAGAGCGATGCTGCTAGCACGCGTAAAAATTATACAACCAGTGCCTTAGTTTCATCTCAGTCATCTCTCCAACAGTTAAAATGAACGGGAGCACCATTTTCAAAATAGCACAAAAGAGCACTCACATTTCCCCAAACAACTTGAGCAGCATAATCTGAGCATTTTGAAGAAAAGCACTGCTTGCCGCTGTGGAGTGTGACTGATAACTAGGTTATTATCAGCAAGTAAAATATAGGAGAGAGTGAGGTGAATCCAGTGTGTGGTCATTTAGCTGAAAAACACTCAAATTATACTCAGGTGTATTAGCACTGAAAGCGGAGGCGAGCTGGTAATGACAGAAAATGATTTTAGGGTGAACGGTTTCTTCAGTGTTAGGGATTCTCAGGTGACAGGTCGGCTCTCATCTGCATCACCACTTTGCTTGCTGAAGGAGTTGAAAGTTTATTATTTATCACTCTTGTCTAAAACTTACACATTAATTGCTAAGGCGAGCGTTACAGTATAGTCTTTAATAATAAATACTGGCTGTGGGGAATTGCATTTAAAATGTCATGCTTCCAGTATTAAAAGTTAATTTTGTGATCTTGCAAACTCATAAATTAGGAAGGCAGCTCAACAGAGACTAATTGCACTTTCTCCAAGTCCAACATGCAGTTCTTAATACAGTTTTACTTCATCTTTAAGTACACTTTTTGAACATTACATTTCAGGACCTCTTAAGTTTGACATCCATTCTTATAGACTCTAATCATGTCCAGATATCACAAGTTAATTAACTGTAAAACTTATATTTGCTTGGATGAACAAAGTTGGAAGGCAGGTTATTGTATTTGCCACATGATCTCAACCAATGTTAACGTTGCTGTTGTAGCCCACTAGCCTTTCTTTCAAGTTTGTGTCCTATTATTTGGATTTTGTTCTTGGAATTCTGCTTCTGAGGCCAATTAATTGTGAAACTTAGTAAATGGTTGGGCCTAATCTAATTTGTGGTTTAAAAAATGAATCTAGTGTAACCCACAATAGTTAATCAGAGAAACATGTTTTTCCTTCTCACCGTTTTTTCCTCATTATAGAATTTCAAAAACTGGATCAGATTGAGAGAAACACAAGTTCAGACAGGATGTTAACTCAACACAGTTCTGACAGATATGTTGTGTTTTTTTTTTTTTGAGAATGCCTATGCGTTTATTCTGCCTGCAAAAGCGGCGATACAGTTAAAAAGTGTGAAAGCTGGAGGGCTGGTTGAACAGATGATGGATAGTGGTGCAGGAGGCAGAGATGTGCAGGTGAGATAATTAGAAGACAGTAAGAATGGGAGCAAAGATGTGAGGATGTAGATAAAAGAAGGACAGAAGAGAAAGATAAGATACAAAAACTGAGCAAATGGGAGATGTAGAACATTGGTGTTACTTGTGTCATATTTGCTTCAACACTGGCTTTAATTAAGGCTTTTGCCTTTATGTCACGTTTCTTTCTCTTCTCCGTGTGAGCCATTCTAGGTTACAGTGCAATAACAGGCGAAATTCAAAAATCAAAATGAAGTTTGTTGTTCCAAAAGAGCATCTGCTATTTGTGCCATGCACTGTATTTAAGTCGGGGTGCAGAAAATGGATGATTATTCTTTATTGTTATTTCCCATCTGTGCCACAGTGGTGTTTTTCCACTGCTCTTCTCAGAAATTGCCCGTTCGTGTGTGCGCTGTTGGGATGTCTTTCTTATTTTGCAGTGAAGTTTCTGTAGGCGGTCCTGCTTTGTTTGTTTGTTTATCCAAGTTGGCTATTGATGTGCCTGCTAGAAACATAAAAATGCATCACTGTGTGGCAGTGAAGACCCTTCCAGACACCATTTTAGTACATAAATACAGTAAATGCAGCTTGTTTTTCTTGACTTTATGTGCTATCATATCGATTTTGATGACATAAGCGTGGGTTTTAAGAACTTGTGACAGAAAATTAGCATATTCTAATTTCACAGACCCACAGATCCATTGATTAATGAAAGAATCTGCACAGTAATCAGTGATGCTTGTGTGCACCATGCCTTTTTTGGAAAACATAGCAAACGTTTTTTTACTTATGAAAACTGTAACACAGCCTCAGAGGTGCTCTGCAGAGATGAACATCTAGGCAGCACTTCATCAGTCAAGCCTTTAAGGCATTGCTCATCACCTAACTAATACCATCCTTACAGCTGAAGCATGGCCGGGGGACTGTGTGGTGCTGTGGGGACATCTTTCAGTGGCAGGGACATGGAACTTTTCAGAAGTGTGGACAGATGAATTCAGCCAAGTACAGATAAATCTTTAAAGAAAACCTTCTCCGGAGTATACACAGGACACAACAGTGATCTGAAGCTTAGTTAACAGACACCTTACATCCTGTCTGATGGAGTGTGGTAGGATCTGTGAGGAAAAATTAAATAAACTGACAAATTGTGTGAGGAGTGTTAGAGATTTAACCAACGCCATTGTGAATTTTTCCAAAGATGCTTCAACAAAGTACTGAATTATGGGTGTGAGTACTTTACTACTGTAAATGTGAGATTTCTAATAACATTTCTAAAAATATGATTTCTCTTTTATATCATGAGATGTTTTTTGTTGTTTGATGTGGTTTGATACCATTTTGAAATATATTTAAATATGTAGTGGACATTTCCATAAACTAAAGGACCATAAATAGTTTCTAAAGTGCCTGTTTTTCAGCTGATTAGCTTATTGGAGATAAAACAGTGTACACTCACTGGCCACTTTATTATGCACACCTGTGCAACCTAAGGCATTTCAATACAGCAGCTCTGCCATGAAATGAAAAGTGTCATCAGAACATAGTTTATCAACCAGAGATGACTGATAACTGACAATCCTTATCAAAACAGTTTGTAAATCTCTAAAATTGATGTTGGCTTTAATTCTGTGGCTAAAATCTTTGGCTATACTGCTATACAACATTCACCCAAACACTGAATCTTATTATCGGGTGTAATAATTGTTATTATAGATCCTAGTGGAGAGAAGCTGAAGATGAATTGTTCAAACCCTTTCATAATATACCCCCTTATATATTATATACTATTTAATTAATAAACCAAATGAAGCAGACAAATGTCGGTCGGGTTAGATTAGGAGACAAGGCCAGCAAGAGCAGTGTGGCAACCAGCTCTAGTGTATTAGCCTTCGGGCGTTGTAGTGATAGATTTACACAATACTCAATCTCTGACCTCTCAGTCTTGCCGAAGCAGCAGAGGACGCCCACATTTCTCTCACTGTCTCCCTCTCTCCTTCTCTACTCTCTTCATCTTCATCCTCTTGAGTCTTCCTTTCAGAACCCATAAGCGGCCTGCAGACTCTCCTCTGTTTTTTTTTTCCCAACGAGCACCTCTTTGTGCTCGTTGGGAAATTGCACCTCTTTGTGTCTATTAAAGAAGAGTTGTATTTCATTTAACCACCGAGTCCTCCTGGAAGGGGAACAGAAGAAGAGGATGCACATAAGAGTCAGCTCAACCATTTTTTGTACATTGTGTACTTCCTTGTAGGAGGTCACGCAGGCTGAAATCTACTCACTCTTCACTCTGTGCAGAAAGAAACTGAAAAAACCTTGAAACCATAGCTGCCTGTAATCACTGCAGCTTTTCTAGGAGGTATCCAAAAACAAAATAGCTTACTTCCTGCCAACTGTGCTTCTGCTCCTTGTTTTTATTGCTCCCATTTTTTCCAGCTTCTATTTTTCTCCTTTCCTCTGCTGCTGCCTGCCTCTTTCACATAGATCACATTCTCAGTATTTATCACTCTTCTTACCTTGCTGCTTATCTCACTCTCTTCTCGTTTCTCCTTACCTTCTGTGCCACTCTCTTACTTAGAAGCATGGCTGGGCGGAAATTCTCCTCCCAGTACCAGTGACCCAATTACTCTAAGTTGTCCCTTCCTGGTAGGATGTAGCAGTGTCCCTCCCTGGAGACTCAGCCTGGAGCGCACAGGCGATCCATCACTCTCCGCTGCCACCTCCCTCTTGCCACATTTATTACTGTCTCCCACACCCACGCACACACATGCACACACATGCACACACAGGCTTACAGTACTGCACACATTCCTCTACATGCAGGGATGCTGCTGAAATGCTCTCAAAAACAGACACACACAACAGTAAAACATATATATGTATAGACATAAGATAATTTACATGTATTTATATACATACATACATATACTGTTGCATAATTAGGGGTGGGCATCTGACATTGGTTGACAATTATTTCTTTTTGCTCTGACAACTCATCACACCTACACTCTTTGTTTGTATAATCCTGTCTGGGTTTTTCACAATCCCCGTTATTAAAATTTGATGAAGGGGGCAGGCATCATGAAGGCACCATGCAACCATTAATTTGCAGAAATCAAGCTCTGTTGCTGTGGCTGGGGGGAAAAAACTGTTACAAATAGGTACAGACAGGTGAGGTTGCTTGTAAAATATTTTTATTAATCAGTTCAGGAGGAAATTGGTGAAATATTTTTGGGTATTCATGTTGTAGTGCTTGGTCACTAACTAATACATGAAGTGAGCTCAGACAGGCCTCAGTAAAAACTCTTATGTGAAGTATTATCATGTACCACATCTAATGGACACAAACCGGCCACAGCGGAGTAGGAAAACACAGTATGTGACAATTTAGGGCTGTTAGCCTTTCTCAGCAACTAGCAACTCTGTCAAATCAGCAAAGGAAGCAAAGTAATAAGGGTGCGTTGGGCAAACATGATTATCTCCAAGCAAGAAAGCAGACCAGTCAATAAACACTAATAGATTAATGGAGACCATTGGTGATGGACTTCTATCCCTAATTCTGGGAATTAGTTTAATGATCAAAAATGCTGAAACAGGCTTGAACTGAATTTAGTCAATGTATTGCCTGCTGGACCACTAATGGGTCCAGAGTGGATGTCTACTTCTGTCTCTTTGCCTGTGTGTGTGTTTTTACCGTGTTTAATTCTTCCTCAGTGTGTCTCACTCTCTTCCCTTCTGGCTGTGCAGCTTCGTATGCTCTCTGCGGCTCACGGGTGATTGACAGCTGCTGGAAAGGGAGGCAGAAGGGTTATCAGCCTATCTGACAATCAAAGCCTGCTTAAAGTAGCAACACACAGCCTTGCACAGGTAATAGGTTCAGAAGTTTGGGGAAAAGATGAAGTGAAGTTAAATGGATGATTTTAACCCCTTTCCCTAAGAAGGTTTCACAATAACACACCTTTTCTGCTGGCACATACTATAAGTAACATGTTTAGCTGTTTGATAGATTCAGTGTTGGATGCTTAATGGTGAGAGACAACACATGGCTTAAAATGGGACCTTGGATGTGGAGGCCACAAGATATGCAAAGCTTAATGTTCTCCCTACATGGCGTCTGCCCAGTTGGGACGAATGAACCTGATCTTTTCCCTTCTATAAATTCCTTTCAAAATTGGTCCTCTGATACTGGACCTACTGCAGCTAGCTTCTATTTTTGTCCTTTGTCCTTCTTACCTGCCCATGACTGAGAAGGGAAACTGGCAAGCTGCTCTTGTTATGTGGAAGCTTGCCCTGGACAAGCAAGCAGGACTGGAGATGTTCCAGATGGTGGTGGGAAGATAGAAAGTTGTGCTTTTTCAGCCAAGCACATCACGTGCAACAAGATCTGTGTAGTTTTTGATTTCACATGTGGCTAGATAAACAGGACTCATTTTATTTAATGCACTATACTGTATGTATGCACTATATTCCAGATTCCTGTGGAACGCTGTCTCTGTCAATGTATGTCGTGGAGTATAAGCAGGGCTTTAAGGGTCCGGCTGTTGGCTTTTTATATATATTTCTATAACCTGGTTTAAGCTTGTCTGACCTTCATAGTTGTTCAAAAACAATAAAAAAAAACAAAGAAACATGTCAGAGAGCCACATTGTTACAGTGATTGATGTGTTTCTTCATTACAAAAATTCATGTTCCATCTTTCTTCTAAGTCTAAGAATAGCTATTTTCTACTGACTCTGAAATAGAAGAAAAGATGTCAACTCTTGTGTGAGCATCTTGCTCTACACATAACACTGGATTACAGGTTACACAGGTTACAGGTTACTACAAGTTGTCCTTTTTAGCTTAGCCAGATGGACACTAAGATGCATGCACTGTGGAACCATCACTGCTGATCACGTCATCTTTTCTCTTAAAAGGAAGAACATGATATGAAATGAAATAAAAAGTTTTGTTTATGAAGCATTGTAAGGGTAATGTAATCATTCTTCAACCATCATATGAAGCTTAGGTATGTGCAAATTTAATAGTGGAATAAAGCTATTTTTAACCAGTGTAAGTTAAATATTGTCACCTTTTTTATGCGATCATCAGGCATGTCGATCAGTCTGAAAGTGAGAAAATGTCCTTGGTCCAGGGAAATGAAAACATTTAAAAGCAGTGCTATGGAAACACTTGTGCTAAGCGTTATTTATCAGTAATCCAGTTAGAATAGAGACGGCTGACTCTCACTGGGGCCACCTATGCTAAAAATACTGTAGGGTGTTTTTGATAAAGTCACCCACCATGGGGCCATAGTCTGTCGGTAGATCTGACGTTAATGATCTGGGCATCTATTCAAAGCACAGATTTTGTTGGTGCTCTGAAACATCATATCACATTTCCAAACATTTTATGTAGTGGGTTCTCAAGGCGCAAATTATGTCTCTGAGGCACAGAGGACTGTTTCAGCACACACTGTGCTGTCTGTAAACACTAGCAACATGGGAGTGACGGCAAATGCTGGTTGGCTGAACCACAAATTCTGCTCCATGAGACTCTCTGTGGCAGTTCTTTGTACCTTCCTTACGTCCTTTGTAAGCCACAGTCTCATTTGTAAAAGAAGAAAGACATCTCTTAGCACACTGCACCCTTCCTTACCAAGGGAAAGAAATTGGAAAGATTATGTGAGCTGGGTTAATTTGATGTTGGGAAGAAACTGCATAATATGGTTCATATTCCCATCAAAGTATGGGTATTGTGTTATATAGTGCAGTGTGTGTGCTCACTAAATTAACGTGTGTGCTGTTTTCTTTTTGTGTTTGACTTTCTGAGTCATTGTGTGTGCTCTCAGGCACTCATTACAAGAGCAAAAATGAAAGCTTTGCATGTGACCATGTTTGTGTGTGTCTATCTAAACGTCAGTGTGACTGTGAGCATGTGTGCACGTGTGTCACCGTGCTCCTGTATGGCAGCTCTGCAAGACAAAGAACCCATTGAGTCATTGCATGAGTCTCCCATTACAGGCAATAGCTCCTATTTTCAGACTTCTCTAGCTCTCATTATGGGTGCACACTGCAAACAGAATATGGCTGACATTTACACATTATGCTCTGCCACCGTCCTGTCCTGTACTTGCTCCTCTGCACTAATCGGCTGTGTTAACGAGCGGGTTAAAGACCATGGCAAATGGCATTAATGACAGGTCTATGAATACAGTGAAAGAAAGGAACCCCTTTGCATAAATGGAGCATGTTAAGACCAGCTCAGAATCAGGGAGAGGGTTTAGCCAGAAAACGAGGCGCTTTGTAAACTCTCTGAGGATGTGGGGCTGTGCTGGCCACGATCTCAGGGGGTTTTAAAGGGGCACTGCACCATTTGACAGTCACAAAATCTTTGGCAAAGCAATTAACACTGTGACACTTGATGACCTCAGCATGTAAGGCAGGGGGGCAGAAAGCCGTGTGACATTTGTGTCTGAGACATGCAACTGTCCCGCTCAGCTACTGAACATGATAATTTCTCTTGTCAGGATGTGATTATGTGCTCCGGGTTCCTTCGGTGCCCCCACCCCCACCTGCCAAATTATGGTGCTCTTAGGGGAAAAAGCCATTCGGGCATCACAGCATGATGCCAGCGTCATGTTCCTGCAGATGTGTCCTCTCATCAGGGATGGGATGGAGCTCTCCTGTGGTTGCATGCTAATGGTGAGCATCGTGATGTTCTTTAAATGTGTTGTTACATCCACAACAGTAATTTAAAGCTGTCCATTGGCATGAGACAAAATAACTAGGAGCAAAACATTTAGTGAAAGGAGATAAAGTGAGAGAGACGCCTAGAGAGAGGGAGGGGATGGCTGAGCTGACTGTGCCCAGTCACCATGGCAACCCCTTTGACATGCAGCTGCCATACCTGCTGCCAATATCAGAGCTTTATTCAGCCATTTACTTTGTGTCTTTGTATAAAAGATACACAGCGCGTCACATAAAAACACAGAATATTGTGTTTATTGAATACATATACACATCATGTGTCTGCGTGTGTGAGTATTTTCAGCCCGCCAGTATTAATATACCTTGAGTGCTTGCAGTAATTATATCTGAGAGCTGGTGTTTGGCAGAAAAAGCTGCTTTAAAGGGAATTTTCAGACACATCTCACTGGTAATTACTTTGAATTATTACCATAGTTTAAACCGAGGGGTCATGGTGTGCACATGTGAGTATTTTGAGGTGTGCAATAAAGGTAAGGCTTCAGGGCAGAACTCTGAACTTAACACACCTCTCATCATATAAGACGTGGACTATGTTGTGCTGTGTGCTGAAGACTTGCTACTTGCTACCAAAGAAGGCCTGTCAGTGAGCGGACCAGGATGTATTGCCTGAGGGTGGGTGACATCTGTGCAGCCTGACAAACTGACAAAACACCTGCGGCTTCCCAGCATCAGCACACACAGTGTTGCATACAAAAAGCTGACCCTTGCTAACTTCACTTTGATACAGATGTATTATGTATTATGAGATCTGCATTAGGTACACACCCATATAGCACATGCATAATGACATACAAACAGACAGACGTGAGAGACGTCCTCTCACTGGGCACTCAACACCTTGAAAAACACCTGCGGCGATGTAATTCTCCTCTGGGTTCTGCAGAACTGCTGTGTTTGTATTTTAGTCGAAGTGTTGTTTTGGCCCCAAGTGGTACCAGAAAGCCAACACACACACACACACATCCACATGGACATTCATAAACTATATATATATATATATATATATACGCTCACACACACACGTACATGCATTCTCACACACATGTCAACCAAGAAAGATGCTTTTGAAAAACCTGCACTAAGAGTAATAAACACACCTATGAATTAAAAATGGTGCTGTCAAAGGCAGCTCTCCACTCACACCACTGCATCTGGACAAAACGTGATGTCACTCATGAGGTTGGGACATTTAAATCAATAAGGAAAGTTAGACCTAACCCTTATGCACACTTGATGACGTGAAGTTAAATTTTTTATTCTAAATGATTCTTTAGACAGCCGTCTTAAGTTTGTTGCCATAGTGAATACCTTGCGTCACTGGAAGCAACTGACAACACAAAATGAAATAGAATTGGGTCTGACGTGAAATGAAAACCCATTTTCTAACTTGCTATGTGTACAGCATGAAAACAGCATTATTCCCCTGAGAGGATAGCCAGCAAGGTAAGAAGAAGACAACTGTAATATAAAGTAGGACTGGATAGCAACTATACTGTATGTTAATTATGATACTATCCTGTCATATTAATGAAGGTATGCATAGAAGCTAATTAGTGCTTTTTGAATATTGAACATTGACATCTTGTCATTTAATTAACGTGTGATAGATCAGTCTGGTGGGAAAGACAAAGATGCAGAAAGTAGTTGTGTGATTTCTAAGTAATTAATTTGAACAACAGTGATTTTTCACACACCTTTTCCAGCTCCAGAATTTCCACAGACACAATATTATTGTAAAAAGTCTATTTGTATATAATTACTAGTTCCCATGTCCAGTTAGTTTAAATTGAGTTTGTTAGCATCCTAATTAGTATTAGTTAAACTCAAAATAGAGCTGAGGCTTCCAGTGAGTGACTGGGTCACTGTGTTGTTGAAAACAACAATAAAACATACAGGAAAGCAACATGAAACAGTTGTATTGTTGAATTTTTGAATTTGTATGGTCCTTTTCTTCCAGCTAGTTCACTCAGATTCCTCCAGACAGTGGGTATACTTGTCATGAGCGCTGGTACCAAGCTGCAGCTTGTTTGACAGAAGGCACTGTGTGGAAAATACAGGTTTACGAGCTAATGTTAGCTCCTGTCAGCTAACCGTCGAGTCAGCACCTTATCGCCTGAATCTGTCCCTCTGCTGCTATCACTGAATGTGACTCAGAGCCTTGTAACTCGAGAGCGAGAAGTGTTTTCAGGCACGACGACTGCCGTGACCACAACAATAAAGCAATATAAACCCCATATTTGCACAGCATGCTGTATCAGCAGTAACAACCGTCTAGTTAGTCACCGTAATATAGGAAATATGTAAGATTAGTGGAACAGAAACAAGCAATGATTCCAGACTATTTATCAGCTGCACTTGTATGCACTCGCTTTATTGTTCTGATAAAGCAACGATGAGGGAGTGTATCTGAACAGGATGTATTCCCTGCATTAATCTGAATAAACTTTGAATTAACAGCAGTTTGCCTCTCGCAGTGCACGTAATAAGACAACAGGGAGAGGCTCTCAGATGTGTCTGTTGCTGCTTTCCTAAACACAACTAAAAGCTTTAAGTGCCACATCAAACCACCCTGACGCATCTGCCATAGCCTCGGTTAGTTTGCGACATCAAAAGACAACCAAAATGATTATTTTCGGTAAATTTTACCTTGCAAAGCTGACCATACTGTGCCGCTGATGCTTCAAACGTTCCACCTGCAAAGCAGAGGGACTGGATTAAAAGCAAAAAATAACATGATTTAATTACTGCCGTGGATTTGTTTATTCTTATTATAGCTGAAGCCTTGAGAATAAACACCAATAAAAACTCAGGTACTGAACATGTGTTTAGTCCCACCACTAGAACCTGTAGGTGTTTACATCCATATAACATCCTTTCTAGTGTCCCAAAATGTGCATTTTGGAGGTTCCTGGAAATGCTCTTGGGATTTGCCTCTGATGCAGAATCAGTGAGTGTTTGTCTTGTGTCATCTTTGTCTAATGGTATTTCAGCATTGCATTTATTTTGCATTGTTCTTTGTGTTGTTCAGACATGAGTATTTTAGTTCAATAGAGCTCATTTAATTTTTATTTGATAAAGGAACAAAGACAGAAACAGAGACGGAGAGAACCAGAAAATAGAAACAAGGACAATATTTCTGCTTAACTCTGACAGACTTGAGTCTTTCACATCTCCGCTGACTTTGAGAAATCATGATTGGAATACTGAATATGAATATTCGTATTCTCTTTCCATTGTGCGCTTGAGTTTGCAAATGCACTTCAAAACCTTAAGACTGCCACTATCAGCAGCCCTATATTTTTTCGCTGTTGAGGCGATACGGTAACTGAGATAGAGGGTTTTGTTGCAGCTCATTGCATAATGTCAATAGACAATTAGGTATTTACTGGATTCTACCCGCAAGCTAATTAGAGCTATGTAATTAGCAGAGGGAGAGTCTTAAGTGTTCCCAAATGGAGCACCACCATAGCCACTTACGTGGTGCTGTGCTGTGCTTTGGCCTGACACTCCAATCACAGCCCCAGAGACACTCAAGCAAGGACTAGAAGTGCTTGACAAGACTCAACATGGAGTTAAGTCAGGATAAGTGGTGATCAGTAGTGACAAGACTCTGGTGCTGCTTGAATTTTTTTCTTCAAAAATGTTTTTTTTCTTTGGCCTAAACTCACACTGAGAACAAAGTTTCATACAAGGAGGCGACGGACTGATACCGTAGCACTTTACGCATTAGACATTCACTTTGGAAAGGGGTGTTTTTGGTCTTTGGGGAGATTTCACCAAGCATGCTTCTTCTCTTGAATGACAGCTTTCATATGAACTTCTTAGTAGAAGCTAGCTAAACAACCTCTCAAAACAGAAAAAAACAACTTTTCTCAATTACACATTCTAGTCATGCTCATCCTCTTGACCTCAACCCATCTTACAACTCATCTCGCTTCTTTGACTCCCTCCCGCTTCAGTCTCCTTTGGGTTCATTTCAAAAACCGCTTGATTTCTCTTGCTCCGATGGACTTCCATCTCTGATGCAACAGTTTACAAGACTACTATGCCTCCTGTCAGTCCTTTCTTTACATTCCTTTACAATATCTATCCAAACTTCTCCTTGTGTTCAAATCAACAATTTAGTCACATCTGCCTCTTAAGCGTTGTCTCCTATCCACAGTTTATTTACAATTCTCTCACCTTGTCTTTTATCTCTTACAGCACCAAATGGCAAGTTGAAATCAGGATAGCTCATAGATTTACAAGTAATTTTCAAGGCTATTATACAGCCTTTCTAATACTAAGGCAATTTAATACACACAATACAGGGTCTATAACAGATATTTATTTATTTCTAAGCTATACACTGGAGTGTTACACAATACAATACAAGTCACAGTGCATCTTTTAGAGACAGAGCATCATTTTTAGTATTCAGATCAGCAAGTAGCATATCTGTCCCTTAAATCCCTGAACGAAAACAAACAAAAAGTTTCTTTGTGCACACAAAAGTACTTTTGATCAATGGATATCAACCTTTTCCGAGCAAAGATTTCTTTTCATGTCCACACATAAGCCAAGGCCTAACCTTTCTCAGGTCACTAATAATGTGAAGTGTCTTGCTGTGAGTGACTACAATCCAATTTTCTGGTTTAAGCTCATTGTGAGTGTTCTCTCAGTTACATTTAAAACTGAGCACCTGGGAAAATGGTCTAAAAAAGCCCTTTAATTCTTTTACTTTTAACCAGCCTACATTACTGGTCCCCTTGGGAAAATTCAGGGCTCCCCAGTGATGGTCTACTGTAGCTGCTGTTTCAGGCACTGGGCAACTTGGGGTTGAATGTCTTGCCCTGGGCTGCTTCAGCATGTGAACACAAGGAGCAGGGAGATCAACTTCTGACCCTGGGATGAATTGATGACCTGCTCTGACTTCTGATCCATTGCACCTCCAAGTAGTCACTGTTTACAAAAAACTGTAACAAACAATATGTGAGCATCAGATCTTGGTTACAAACACAGTGTAGTGCATGTAGCTGATTCACAATAAAAGCCTGCATGGCTTTCACAGCATGAATGTGAAACCTTGAATGTAAAACAGGGGTTAAAGTAGTTTTAAATTCTTGCCAGTACTACCTACGGTACACAATCTTCATTAGTCCTTATCGTCTCGTATTGTTAACACCTTAAAAGCAATTAATAAAGAGACTGCTTTCTGCCATTGAATCTTTGTAGTACAGGAGTATTCCAGTTTATTTTTACTCTACAACAGCAGCTTGATTGGTGAAAATTAACAAAGGACAGATTTATTTGGAAATCCATAATAATTGAAAGATTGATCACAGCCCCAAGCTTGCTAGGTCCTGTTGTAGCTTCTAGTACACAACAGGAAAAAATGATTGCATGTCATTTACAGCTCTCTGTATTAAATCATCTTCCTTTCTGTATTAAATCATCAGCAAAAGTTTCCTAAAACAATCCAATCTCAGGGTCCACTCTGGCTTTTTGTGGAGCGTTCAGCTGTATGACACAGTTTTCATCAGCGGAGGGAGCTTGTCATGGAGATGGATCTGTTAACAAGCACGCTCAGTAGCCGGGTTTGCACAAAGAGATTTGTAGTAAGAATGAATAAAGAAGAAACTTTCCTGCTTCAGCCAACATGGGTGAGTAGTGCTGTGGATAAAATTACAATTGCTACTGTGCTTGCAAGGGAGACACATCAGATCCATCCCCGTGACAATTCACCACACTCCATCCCTCGAGAACAATTGTTGATATGGTTCAATTGTTGAAACCATATAAAGAATTATTAAATGTTGGAAAAAACCTCTACACAACTAAAGTTCATAATCTAAACAAACAGGGTTGAAACTTAGAACCACTACTTTAGCAGGAATTCATAGAACTTTTCTGCTGCAGTTTGATTTACATTGAAGATAAAAGTAAGTAATGGATGTATATACTGCATTTATTTGAAGAGTAAAAACAGTTATTTTTTAACTTGCAACATTTTTTCTACATGGGCCTTTACAGATTTGTGTTTATGTATCTTGATTGCCTTCATCTCCTTTGTTTCATCCCACCCACAATTGTATAGAAATCCTCTAACCAACTAACTGTTGTGCCAGTGGCCTGGATTCAGTCGTCCTTCTGAGCAGTAAAGGGTTTGCATTTGGACTGTGGCTTCAAGCATGAGTCTGGCAGCCCCTGATAGAAGCTTCAGCCTCACTTGTTATCACCAGACACTTCATAAGTGATTCCCAATTGGATGCTTTCCTGGACCCAGGAATCAGATTGTGAAGACTGTGACACTATGGTGTCCCACCAGCTGTGTATCTGAACTGCTCTCCCTCCTGCTGAATGACAGCAGCCCGCCACTAAACCCATTTAGTGTTTGAAGAGGGGACATTCTCTAAAATGCTTGCCTGGTCCCCAAGTCCTTATTAGTCTCTTAAAGAAGTTCCAGTGGACCTCTTCTCTTCTTTGCTCACTCTAATTCACAGAATCTGGTTCTTCATGCAAGGAGTTCTGCAGAAATTACAGTGTGCTGAGTTATAAAGCACAACACAATTTAAGTTATCAACACAGGAAAATCTTAAATAGATAAAACATCTTTCAAATGTTTCCTTTATATTTACTATGTTCTGCATTTGTATATAAAGTAGTTTGAACCACGTGAGACACAGTAGCTATAGTGACCACTATAATAATATAATAATACTACAATTGAGCCCAAATGTAATTAACAATAAGAATAAATTTACAATTATAAAATGGACAAGGCATTAAAATAGTTATTAAATTCAAAATAGGACGATAACAGTGGCACTTGCCATTATTTGCACATTATTCAGGGTTGTTGATAAATAAAATTACACATTTTTTAAATGGTCTTCTGGAAGAGGGGACAAAGGAGAGCTGAGGTGGTGGGTCTTACATTTAGTGGCCCTCAATTGATTTTAGCTGCATAGTTAGTGCACAGTATCAAACAGACATTAGAAACAGACAATGAGAAAACTACAGTATACATAGTTTTTGTGTGTAATATATGTGTTGGTGTGTGTGTATGTGCACGTGTGTGAGCACAAATTGTTGTGTGTGCGCACAACGCATGGTAATGTAGACCCGTGACCTTTCCTGGCTGTAAAGGAGGTTTAACGCTGCAATATTAAGTCAAAGAAAGTTGGTTTTGTGATATGAACGCTGTTTAACGGTGGTATTTTATTTTCTCAGGAGGTCTCTGTCATTCTCTGAGAGTTTTGTTGACATTTGATGTTCGTATTGGTATTAAATATGGGGGAGTGGGCTAATATTTCCTGTAGAATTCTTCTTTTTGCCAGCTTTAATTTCTGCATTTTACACAAGCTGGATGGACTGAATTCTTTCATGTTTCTCTGTCAGGGGAGACAGACACACATACAATATCCCAACTAGGTATGGGGATGTTTTAATAGCAGTTTTTCTTATCAATATAAGTGTAATCAAGCACAGCAGTAAATCAGAAAAAGTAAGTGATGCAATCCTATTTTTCTGCATAAAATATTGTTTATATTTGTGACTTTGGTAAAGACCACATCCCATTGGTGACCAATTTAAGCAGAAAACCAGGAAATAGCAAATAGTTGACTTACATTTTCCTGCCACTGTACAAATGCTGAGCAGCATGTTACAGGTTGTGATGATCAGAGACAGCTTTACACACAGTTCTCATTTATTTGTTTCCACCTCCTGCACATAATACACTTGTTTGTGTATTCTTTTCCCCCATCTCCACTCAGTCATCTTTCAATCTTCCTCTTGGTTTTGGCAATGAGAAAGGAGTGGCTGCCGTTCTGCTGACAGAGTGGGGTTATTGCGTTTTTTTTGGGTTTTTTTTTTCTTCTTTGCTGCTGTGAAACTGTCAACTTGTTGCCTCGGGAGGTAGACATATAAAGACAACGAGACAGGAGTGTGTCGCGCAGGATTGAGCTGTCACACATACTGAGTAAAGACTTCCGTCATCAGGCTCACATACTAATCTGGTAGGTCACACACAGCAGGACTCGTGGGCCTATTTCACAAAGATTTACTTTGACTATGGCTTCGCTCTAACTAACAGACTCTAGATCTAAATGTATCTGTTGCACACAGCTATTTCGTTCCTGACTTTCTTAAGTAGGACTAATTTGCTATGAATGCTTAGCGTGGCTGACCAGACAACTGCATCCAACCTCAGATCCCTCCATAAAACCTTACATCTTGTGGAAGATTTTTATTTTTTACTGTGGAAACTCAGCGGAGAAAGTAACCTTTACCTTCTCATTGGTCGCTTGACAGCAAACCAGTAATTATGAGTCATCTTTCCCCCATTTTGTCAGTCGGTGCCACTGGTCAGCAGGTGTCACCGGTTGTTACCATGGAAACAAAGTTCTTAGTAATAAGTAAGATGGTGGGGAGGCTAACTTTCCACAATTTCACAGCCTTTGTGAAACTGTCTTACTTGAAAAATACTAATCTGAGAGCAAAAGATATGATCTAGTGACACAGACCAGAAATCTGTATGCTGTATTTTATTTCATGCTTTCTTAACCCCATGTGTTTGTCTTATTTAATATTGTGTGATATTAGAATTGTTTTCTATTTGCTTAATATATGCGTGCACGTTTGTCAATCAAATGCAATGCAGCACAGTGTACTGCATGTACACAGCTTGATTGTGATATATATATATATATATATATAAATATTAAGAAGAAATATCTGAGGTGCTCAAGGACATAGGGTTTAAATCAGTTCAAACTAATTCTTGTCTACTTCTGTAAGATGCTTACAGCTCGAATAGATTGTACACTCCTGCCTGTTGCCTAAAGTCATTATGTGTATGTGTACACTTTGTGTGTTTGTTGTGTGTTTGACGAACATGAATTGTTTGCTGTGACACTGATAAATGGTTTTGCACTTTGAGTAGCGGCTTTCAGAGACTCAATCCCTCCTGGCTGTCTTTGCTCATCGCTCTGTCCTATTATTTATCTGTAAAGAGAGAGGTGGAGGGCTGGCCTCTGTCTGTCAGAAGACAATCTATCTGCAGTGAGACCCAGTCACCTGGCTGCAGCGTCCACTCCCTGTCTGATTTCCTTATGGTTCAGATACTATGAGTTTCTGCTGTTATATGAAGCACTGCTACGCCCAATCATTTTCACATACAAAGGGTTTGTAATGATAAAGATTGCACTACTACTACTGAGTTAGTCCACAGCGGTAGGATCAGAAGCAGGCAGTCATGTAGAAAATTGAAATCAAAGGGAAATTTCTCAGTTTTGGTATATGAAAGATAATCTATACTGCATGATGTTGCAACTATTGTGCATCAGCAACTCTTTTGTTTTGCAGAATAGCATAAAAGGCACCTCTTGATAGTACATAACAATTTCCAACAAGTTCATGTAGTGATTAAAAATCTTGCACTTATACCCAAAGTGAAACAGCTCTTTCTAGAGCACTTTACTGTAAAGTTCTTCTCCTTGGCTTAGATATTTGCTTGCAGCTCTGAGTGCTTTCGAAACACAGATGACCTATGCTCTGTGCAGTCCCTGAACTCCTCACACAGACAATGAGTTAATGAAAGTAGAGAGTAGGATGAAGGACAACTGTTTTGCCAAACATACATGACATTCAGACACAAACGGCCCAGACACATTGACAGGATGGGAGCTGTCAGGGATAGTTTAAATAGTCTCTGGTGGATATCATCCTATTACCAAAAATGTGCTGTTCATGTTGGTGTCTATGGTTGTTATTGTCGTCACCTCGTATAAAATAAATTAGGACCTTTAACATGGTGTACTCCTAGTTCCAGATGCAGTGTTATTTCAAAGTCCTTGATAAACTAAATGAAACTGATGCAAAAGGAATGCTAATCTGAGAACATGAATGGGAGTGTTGTGTTAAGCTTCAAAGGCATTATTGTGTTACATCTCCACCAGTATTTTAATTAACTGGGTCAAGGACCACATCTCCACTCTATTGTGCCAGTTTGAAAGAGCCTGTTATGCGTAAACAACAATCAGTTCTGCCCGCTGGTCCTGCATGTTATCTGATCACAATCACCTGGTTCAGAAAACAAGCGGAAAATCCTTAGTTATTCTATCATTATTAATTTTTATTTTTTATTTTTTTAGGTTTTGTGTGGCCAGCTGGGGACCATTAATGATGAGACAAATGATGTGGCAGCCATCTTTACAAGGGGCTTCTGTCATTATATAGAGTGACTCTGTGAGACTTATAGACGCCTAAGTGGCTCCCTATAAAAAGCAAGATGTTGCTTTTCTGACAATTTTATAACCAGAAGGTCAGAGAAAATGGAGGGAGGAGATAGAGGAGGAGAGAGACGTGAAGATAAAGGAACTTTGCTTAAAGGTACCAGATAGATGTACAGATACAATCTGTAGGAAGATGCAGCTAATCCCCAAAGACAAAGTGAAAGAGCAGGAAAAATAGGCGTCACGACAAGTAGGGAAAAGGAGCTGGGAGACGGAGGGGGTTGTGTTTTAAAAAAAAAGAGTGACTGCCCACGTCACTGGCAACTCTAGTCTGATCTGCTGTCTATTGGCCCATGTTCCGGGCATCCATTCCCAGAATGTGAGTCTAGCAGCCAACCTGCTTTTTGTTCTGCATCTGCCCCTGACACAGTCATCATGCCTGCAGCTAATGGATTTATTCTGTACAAGAGTTTCAGTGTGTCACTGCTTTTTATGGCTTTTTGATTACAGATCATGTACAATGTATAATTCAACTTTAAAATTAGTAAGAGTGTGTGTTCATAGGTCATTGCGAGGACAGGAAAATATGCCAGAAATTGCTTAGCCATGTAGAATGTGTGCAGTTTAACTGTGATCACTGCATTATGTATTATAATGTGAGTATCCTGATATAAGGGAAGTGACTGTGTAAAGAGATTAGATTAGGATTCATTTAATTATTCAAGCCAAGTAACAATGCTATTATTAACAACTGCACCACAAGCGTTTCATCACACTAAAAGCAAGAAATGGATAAATCTAGTGGCATGTATGGTTCTTCTTTCGTGGTAGTAATTTGTGAGTCTACATAGCTTTTCCCTCCTCACTGAATGAATACCGTACTTTATGCTAGTACCACCTTGTCCAGTATTATTACTGTGCAATGTGAAGGCCATCTGCTTATTGATATGAACTGAGGAGCAGGTATGTGGCTGGGTTAATGAGGGTCAGAGCCACTGCTCGCAGTTGGAACTCTAAAAGCACAGAGGATCCAGTACATGTTAACACAGGTAATTATGGCTCTAATGCATCAACTGCTTGTAAAAAAAACGCAACCATACTAATGGCCTTATCTGTTAGAACATCTCATAAGGTCAGAACAAGTACAGTTTACTCCTGTCAGGAGCTTAACCTGGATTGAAAATGACATTTGAAAAAAACATAAAAGGAGACATAGAAGCGGATAGAAAAAAGGCTCCTAAATGTGGCAACCGTGTGTTTATAGTTTGGTTCAGTTCAAGAACAAGTTCAGATCGACAGTTTGATTAGCGTCAGAGGACATTTAGGGTGAAATAAATACATAAGATGAAGAACCAGTGTTTTACATCATGTATACAAAACACAGTTTAAAATCCCAACTACTAGCATAACACATAAGTCTGCCAATAACACTTCTGTATTCAGAGCTTAGCAAGATATTTAGGAATAATGATGCAGTACTGTAGTAGTACTACAGCTGTGTACTGATGCTCCCCTAGAGACACACACACACACTTGTTGTAGAGCTGCTTGTTCAGTTACAGCACAGGTATCCATGGAGTAACCTTCTCAAAGGGACATATGGAAATGTGTTTCTAATGTGAAACCTCCACCAGACCCCCTGCCTTTCCAGTGGAGATAAGCAAAGTCTGACAGCATCTTCTTATGCCTGTTAGCCCTAAGTCTGTCCTCGCCACACTAGTGGTCAGTCTCACTCAGTAAACATTGCTCCTTTATTCCTCTATTGCATTTTTAAAATATACTAAGGCCGAAACATTTGAAGGTGTAGTTACACTTTAAGATCTTAGCTGAGAACAATGCTGGCTGTCACCTGAAAATGGGAAGTAAAACTTGTTAGAGCTCAGCCCATCCATCCATCATAATCTCCTCATGATCTCCTCTATATGTAGGTGGTGATTATACTATAACAATGTCACCTTACTGCATTGAAATAGCAAATAGCAAATGGATTCCATTTACATAGCACTTTTATCCAAAGTCCTTCCCAATTTGCCTCTCATTCAGTCATTTTTTCCACACAAACGTGGATGGCAGCGTGTTACTATGCACATCTCTAGCCTAACTTTCAAGGGCCAACTTGAGTGTCACATATTCAAGGACATGCAGAAAGACAGAATCAGCCAAAGCTGTCCTCAGAATACAGTTGTTACCCACTAGATTTTATGGAGCATCTGTCATAAGGAGGAGGAATAAGGAATTAAATGTTCATTCATTCAGGTTCTACCATACCCACGCTCACAGTCTGCAAAGGGAGAGCCATTCCATCACACTCTTGGCTCAATGTCAAGTGAATGATGTTGGTGCCTCTGGCAGTGAGAGCAGTGTTGGTACTGAGACAGACACTATGACAGCTCCCTGGTAATTCCACCATGTGCTGCCAGTCCTACAGCTCATGACCTGGGACAGGGATTTCTCAATGAGATTAACCTCAAGTGTTCATACTGTGGATGCCAGTTTCATTTTTAATTGTTTTTATTACAGACCGACATTGTATGAATGATGGTTGACTACATCTTTTGAGCATTGGCATGTCTGTGATGGATTTATCCTAAAAGGAAAACACAGCTACTAGTGGAAGACTGTCCTGAAGCGACCAAGAATGAATTTGCCATGACAGCTGCTAAACTGTTCATTGCTGTCAGAGCAGTCACTTCAGGCAACAGAGAAGCTGACCACGATGAGCCCTTGGCACCACAAAGTGAAAAAACACATCCACTACTATAAAATAAAACATTTACAAGCGACATACTACAGTGTAACATGTTGTGTTCTTTATTTATGCATTCAGATAAACTCAGACATGAACAAAGAAGTGATAATAGGTTATCAACCTCTCATCTTTCTCTTCTGAGCCCTTGCTACTCTGAGCTCAGTCCTTTTCATGTCTGAAAATGGGTGTTCGCAAAGCCAACCACCAGTTAAGATAACAGAGAAATACCGTTTTTACCTTTGAGGTCATCAAAGGTAACACACACTCATGCTTAACTATCATCCCTCATTGTATTTCTACAATGTGCATTTCTGGGTAAACCTTAACACAAAGAGATGGACCTCTAAACCGAATTGAACCTTTCATACTTTTCATAAACCTCAGTATATGAGAGGCAAGTTTCTGCTGCATGGATAATACATATATTATGTCACTAATATATAACTACTGCATATATACTGTACCGTATGTGTGTCTGTATATTATATATTTAGCAAAAAAAAAAGGAATCAAATGATGAAATAACTGACTTTAAAAACTATATTTTACTGGAGGAAAAAGTGAACAATAGACACTAATGAATGCCATAAAACCAGTCTCTTTTCAAGACTGAAATGGAACAAGAAGGGTGCAAAACATTCATTCAAATCTTTCTGTTCACAGTCATAGGCCTGCTGACAGATGAATACTGCATCAGGAGACAAAAGGTAAAGCACAGCCAAAGATGATGTGTTTCATGCACAATCTTCTGATTTACATTTCCCTGTCATATCGCTTTTATTCCCCATGCTAGTGGTGTCATAGATAATGGATGAATATTGTTTCAGCAGTATAAAATGACTTTAACAGACAATGAACTCAACATTTTATAAAGTTACTTTAACAAGAACTCCAGAACTAAGTTTCTTTCAAATATGAAACTGAACAGACTGCCGTTGACTCATACTTTAATATCCCTCAATATAATAATAAAATGACTGAATTGACAATTCTTGTCATTGCAAAAGGGGTTTTGTCAAAAGCAGCATGAAGAAAAAAAACAATTTTGTTATATAATCCACAGAAACACAGAACTAGATTTATTGACAGCCAACTGATGTTGGGAGTTGTCATGTATTTAACAAATTAAAACAGCAGAAATAGCTTACCTATTGTGAGCTGGAGAAATGTTATTTAAGAGGTTGTGAAAGAGCAGTTCAGTGAAACCTCTTTGTATGAACAACTAGAGACTTCACACACTGGCATATAAAAAGATAAAGTTTCCAGGTAAAATAAATTCATTCCCATATAAATGTGCTGCTATTCACTAGACCCAAAGTATTTTCTTCTTCCCTGTCCTTTTAATAACAGTCTCTTGTCTCAGCAGTGTGACAGCCCTTTTTCCTTCCTGTCTTGGCTGTCTTGTGTGGGCAGTTCTTGGACTTTTTTGGCAGGAAGTCATTATTGTCTTGGCTCCTCCTCCAGGCATATAAGCTCATTTTGTCTCTCTCTTTCTGGGCATATGGTTTGTGATTTGGCCTAAATTGTTTGTTTTAGTTTCATTTTACTTCATTTTCCACACATACATACACTAACTACGCCACTGACATCACAGATTAGCACATTTTAAGGTTTTATTTGCTTGATTGGTGTTATTGAAGTTAAAAAATAGTTGAATTTAAATGTCATGTGTGGTCTTCTTGTTTGTCCTTCCTTTGAGCCAGGTTGTGACAGCCGTCAAACATAGCTTTTATAAGAAATTATGTGCACAGTGATTCATAACTATCAGACGGTGTCCTTGATCATTCTGACATTGCCTGACGAAGCTCTTGAAGAGCTTTTGAATACACCTAGGGTTACGTCTAAGAATATCAATGAATACCCCACCATCTCTGTTGTAGTTTCACTTACAAAATAACCACCATCAGTACATATAAGAAGCAGATGACAATTGTCGTGTTCTAACAATCTATCATTATCTATCTACATATCTATGAGATGACATTGGACTGTTAACTTGATTCACTCGGTTGCAGACAAATTGCACTATATCATCTTACTTACAGTATTACAATATGTTGCAGAATATAGCATCATAACCCCTGTATCGTGATACTGTGCATTATATTACCACATTCATGCCAATTTAATTATTTCTATGTGGCGCTTTCAACTACATTATGTGTTTGCATGATCAAAACTGAGTTAGCAGATGACACACGTTGAGACGTTTTCATGCCAATGTCTAATCATTTTAACTTTCCAACGCAAGTTTCGTAAAGCCAAGTTTCAATGTCAGAGGCGTGTTTAATGCCAAACTTTCAGCAGCAAAATATCAAAGTCACTTGGTGCTGGAATACCATGCTCTTTGTTGCTTGAATGCTCATGTGATACACTGGGGTTGCATACGTTTAGCACGTAGCAAGAGCAGTTTAATGATGAAATTCTAGTTAATGTAAATGTTAATGGCAGCAATTACATCTGACATTTTGACACTAGACATCTTTGAATATACACGTTCAAAATGATCTAAATTGCAGCCACTTTGAATGTGCTGTCCCTTGGCATATGTGTTATCTGTGGTTAGCTGAGGTAATTTCCTTGTCTGCAAAACAACAATTTAATGCATCAGCATTAAATTACCTGACAATCCCTTTAGTCCCTTTTTGCATGGCATTTCCATAAACGTATTTATCAAAAGTTATTTCCTGCCTTGAAAAGCGTCTTGAAAAATTCTCATCAAGTTACAGGCTTGAACAGCTTTTGTTTAAGGTATTTGATGCTATAATCTGCAGAAAGTACCCATAGGAGCCTTTTAAACAACATACTTCTACATCTACTGTATATGAGGAGGATGGGAAGTATAT
This sequence comes from Anabas testudineus, assembly GCF_900324465.2. Classification (NCBI taxonomy): domain Eukaryota; kingdom Metazoa; phylum Chordata; class Actinopteri; order Anabantiformes; family Anabantidae; genus Anabas; species Anabas testudineus. The sequence goes on along the minus strand of NC_046632.1, from coordinate 13,388,606 downwards.
GATAGCAGCTCAGAGCAGAGGAGCAGAGTCGCCATAGGGGAGATCAAATGCAGAAGCTCTCACTTATCATATCAAATGACTTGATTGTATTCCTTCCTGAAACTAAATAGAGACACAAAACTGTTTGTGTAGTTAGTAAATTAATTCATCCATGCTCTATGAAGCTCTGTCTTGCACTTCCATCATTTTACTTTTTTAATTATTTTACTTACCCAGTGTCATAGCTTTAATGATGGATAGACATAGTTGCTGCTCTACTTGCCCACACATGTTCACACACAGTCAACCTTGACTTCACTCCAGAGTAATTTACAACTGGGATGGACGCCATCTCTGAAATAGCCTCTTGGGTTTTTTGGAAGACAAACAGCATACATAGCTGCGGCCAGAGTTTACTTGTCTGTCAACAGTCAGCAAAACAAAGCAAATAATCTCTATTAATCTTTTACAAATGATTCTCATCAATTATTTCTAAGTTGTGCGAAGTAACGCTCACAGACATGAAGGTGCTGTTTCAACAAAGGACTCAGCACAGTTGCATGTACCAGGGATCTTCCCTTAGAAGTGAGTATCGGTGTTAGTTAATCCACCCAAAGACATTTATGTCCCTCTCTGAAACATATTTCCACTGGCTACCATCCTGCTGAACTATCTCTTAGTTGTTTGCTATCCTGCCAGCCTCCCATCTTACTTTCTTCCAGAGGAATAACATACACAAAGCCTGTTCTATCCACAGGGGGGATTACAGAGAAATATCTAATGCACTTGTGTACAGTACCTTGAAGCCTGTGTGTGTGTGTGTTGTGAGCGTTTCTTTGCGTGACATCTCAGAAAAACTCCTCATTGCTCCAAATAGCTGAGCAGAGCTGTAGTGAACATAAACTGACAAATTGTCAGTTAATGCCCTTTGTTCTTGTTTCCAGTGCTAAAATTGTCTGTGTGGACTCTGCGTTGTTTTACACCCACTCAACTTACCACTGGGGTTCTCCAAAGCTCTTGTAGTCTTCATCACAATGACTGTACCCCACCTTTAGAGCTTCTGGTGACAGAATCAGGACAGCTCTGCGTCAGCAGGATCAAAGTCACTGTGAGACGGAGATGGATTAATAAGTAAAGAAAAGTGTTACAGAACAAGAAAGGCACCAAGATCACAGAAAGGTTGTAAAGTCACCTGGGACCTCTGCAGGAGAAGAAGTTTTTCAAACCTGTTTGTTTTGCCGTACTCACTCAAGGAGTTTCTATGCAAGAGCTTTTACCATTCCAGGAACAGCGGGAGAAGAGGAGGAGGAAAGATGGCCTGCCATTGCTGTAGCTGCTGTACAGAAGTTTGAAGAGCAAAAGAAGGCATGTGCTTACACCCGCATTCACCCAGCATGCCGCTGTTCATTATTCCACCAATCTGTCAGCTCCCACCGCTGAATCATCGTGGTAACACAGGAGGAGGGCGCCCGAGCGTCCCCGATGCTTTACAGTAATTTTTGATGTTTGACGACATGAATGGCTCATTGATTGTGGGAGGGAGTTTGAACAACACACATTGATATGCATGAAAAAAGAGTTCAAGTAAGTGAGGATGAAGCTTTGTGCCTTGGAATGATAGTCTACCCACGACACTTTGGATTTGAATTTTCTCATGCTTTGCCATTCATCTTCTCCCACACTTGTTCGGTTTCCTAATTCTCTTCCTCTCTGTCCCTTGCTCATTCTATACTTTTTCCTATCCATATGTGTGCCAGTAGCTTGGCACAACTTCTGTTTAACACAGCACTATATCTGTCATAACTGCAAGAGAAAGTCTAATCCCAGCATTTGAAGCCACATTTTGTAGCTGAGGCCCTACTTCTAGTATCAGGGTGAAATGCAGCAGCAACCTCAGGCACTCCATTTCCCCCGCAGTCAGTCACGATGAAGTTCAACTCTATTAAAAAAGAAGCACAGCCTGATGATGAGGGATAAGGGTGTTTTCTATTTTTTAGTATCAAATTTGTTCCCCTGGTAGCAAGGGGTTTATCTGATGTTCAGAAGTTTATGAGGCATCACTGTTTATCAGCTGCTATCTGGTGTTTAAGTTTAATCTTTATGACACCAAAAAGCAGCTGTGAAATTTACAGAGCAGCGGTAAGGTCACCCTGCTGATGGACTGTGGCTAACTGCTGCCGGAGTCGATCGCCTTTCCTGCATCTCACCAGCTGCGACCAATCGAAGCTTTAACCCACAACAACCAAACACCTAACATCACAGTTTATTGCAAAAGTCACACACAGAAATGTACAAAGGCATCTGTTGAACCTTAAATGTACCTGGACTACCAGGACCTTGGGATGGTAGCACTTTATGAAACCTGTGCACAAACACTGCACTCCCACACTTAACTTTCCGTGATCTTGATTGACCCAGGAGTGAGGGGAAGAGGTGTAATGAAGCTAGCACTGCTCCCCCACCTAATCTGGTCTGACACTGTCTGACACTGAGAGTATGATTAATGCGAGCTGCAGCTACAGCCGGACGCATTTAATGTTATCTGCAATATCACCCTGCTTGAACAAATGAGGGTCCAGATTTCATAAATTCCTGTGGCACGTTGTCCATATCCATTAGCAAACAATTTATTGCAGATGTGAAAGTTTTGTTGTTATTTTTCTACGTGGTGCCTCCGAATCCATCAATCAGTTGGCCCCTGAGCCCCGAAGTTGCACAAAAAGTCAAAGAGTGAAAGCCTGTATCCAGCTGCCATGAATCACTCCTTTAGTGTTCACTCATTAACCAGGTGACACTTTGAATTTGGTTTTTCATGAGACAAATGTGCTTTCTCCCTTGAGGAAGCAGCAGGGAGGCTACCTGAGCATATGGGCTATGACTCTCCATACTGGAGTCTGTTAACTTGTATGCTCATGAGAAAAGGAAGTGTTTGCAACTGTGATTGAGCAGGAGCAACTTATAATAACGAGGGAAATGTCATTGGCCAAAGCAGTGATTAAATCAAGGATGTAGCTCTCAGAACAGCTGCGCTTGTCCCAGGACTCATAAATTCATTCACAATATATTAATATTTATTTGAGAGTGAATTTGAATATCTCACTCACCTTACCTTGGTGACCTTGGTGCTTAATCTTCAAGTGCTATGTTTGCTTTTCTCTTTTTGTGAAATCCCACCCCGTGATCCCGTCTTGATTGTGTTATATACTTGCCACCAAACAGCCAACTTTTATGTGAGTTGCTTTTCAATTGTAGTTCTTGACATTTAGTGGTTGACTCAACAGAGCTATGAAAGTTGGTAAACAATAGGTTTCAGGCTAAAATTGATAAAATAACAAAATGTCAGCTGAAGCACTGCTAATGTTTCACAGTTTTGTCCCCAATCCTGCAGCCGCCACACCTTACCTAGATAACACTTGGTCCCCCCCACTGCTAAGTCAGTCTTAATGTATTTTCCCAGTCACTGCACGTTCCACCGTAGCATGCATCTTAATCTGAAGAGACGGTTCCATTTCAGCGTGCTCCTGATAACCTTCCCTACTTACACCTTCAGTGAAAAGAGGGAGGTGCCCAGAAATAGAAATGAAAGAGCGTGATTTCAGAGGCTGAATCATAGATTTAGACGGAACAACTGGAGAGAAGGGGGAAAAAAAGGAGGGCAGGAGACAAATAAAGAGAAGAGAGCAAGTTCAGATGAGAAGAAAGGAAATGAGGAGACGTGCAGTGAGAAAAATAGCTCCAGCTAGAGCAGCTCTGTGGTGTATTAACTTTCTCGGGCTGAGAGTATTAGAGCTGAATCTTATTGCCGTCGTTGTCTGTCTGGTTAAAACCACGAGGAAGCAATCTTTCAATATTTGTGGCGAGGCGCACAAAATCTTGCGTCATGACAAATGGGCTGGTTAAATACTCCGCTCGCTCTATATCATCTTATTTAAAAAGCAATCAGTCTGCTTGCCTGTTTTAAAAGACAAACCCCAGGGGAGCATCCGGAATCTGAGAGACAAATGAGGTTCAAATCGGAAATGAAATAGTCTAGAATAAAGTAATGAGTGAATCCTGCTTTCCTGATGAGCTTTATGCTGCTGACAAATTATCGGTAGACGTAATATTGAGTGCAGATGGACGGCGTGCAGTGGAAGAAACCTTGCGTCAACTAACGAGTCAAGACTTAAAGAACTTTATTACTCCCAAGGTGAAATTTCTTTATTGTCTCCCAGAATGAAAACATGAGTGAGACCAATAAAAAGCGGCCTTGATTTAAATGTCATCGCACCGTGTTTTTGTTGCCATGGAAACGTTTCAGTCAGACTTTGTTGGTGTCATGGCTGGTTGATTGTCTTGAGCAGGCCCAAATGGGCCACAGAGGCTATATTTGGGCATTACTGTTGTATTTGTCCCCTCCTAATAGGCGGCCCCCGCAGGGCTTTTTGGTCAAATTTAAAGATAGTGAGTTTGTGTGAGAGTGAAAAATGGAAGAAAAAAAGAAGTCGCCTCTTCCCGACCAGTGAAGTGACAGAGTAGCGAGATGTGTGGTTTTTGTCCTCAGGCTGCCAGAAATGTCAGCAACACACACTGGTGGTCACCGGCAGAGGTGGCAAAGGGGGGGGGGAAGCAGGACAGAATGCTGATGAGGACGCTGGAAAGAGCACAGAGCGTGAGTCTGTGTGCAGCCAAATACTTTGTCTACTGAACATACATGCCCCCAGAGTCATATGTGTAAACAAGGACAAACAGTAGAATCCACACACATTCACTGACACAAGTAGTGACAGTTCAGGTTCAAAGGAGACGAAATACACACATAGTCTGTGTCCACACATAAGTAAATACAGTAGCTGAGTGTGACCTCTGGGGCTCTGAAAGCTGAGAAACAGGCTGTCGCTGAGCTGAGCTGAGCAGCATGAGCAGACAGACAAGTCTCGTGTGAGGGAACTGACCTTTTCGCTGAACCTCTAACCTTTCGTGGATCACCTGGTTGGCTCGGATTCATCCCCAGGGAATGTTTGCTCACTCAGAAACACACCGTATTGCTGATGCAGTAGATGATCCAGTAAAAAAAAAGAGCTACCAGCTGCTTTTCCTCAGTTTGACAGTAGCCACGCCGAAAATAAGTTGCAACACATGTAGTAAAATGAAGCCGACCGCTTTCTCACACTGAAAGAAATGTCAGAGTAACATTTAAAAATGCAACAATGCAATCTTCTGAGAGTTGAAGCCAATCTTCTTTAGTTTTATTGGTTGAGTGTTGATCATGTGACCAAAAGCACATGAGCTAGGTGAGCTAAAATCTCATAATCCCATTTTATGCGTATGTGAATTTTACTTGCCTGCTTCCCGTGTTCCCGCTGTTTGTCATTTTCATTACTGTGATCAGACCATAAGTGATATATACTGGTAAAGTTCTTATCCTTAGACACAGAAATGCCTTTTAAGTCATAATCATAAGCATTTTATGATAATAAAATATGTATGACGTCTTGAAAAATAGCTTTAAACAATTTTGAGCTCCGGGAGTTTTACATTTACATTTTAATAGGGTTTAGGTTTAAATTGCAAATTCACATTTTAATGTCACATAAAATGTCATGTTCTGGCTTCGTTCAGAATCTTTTATGCTTGATCCACATCACAGGATGATTTTTGGTCTAATTTCCCCCTTCCAACAGTCGCGAGTTTGAGGCCGACTCGAGGTCCGTCGTAACTGATTATCTGCCTAATTAACATGTATTACACAATCATAATACTCCCGACTGACATTAAGTATCACCAATTTCAAATTGTCGGCACCAAATATAATTGATCCAACTTGTAATCCTGTAGTATGAGAAGAAGAGTGATGGAATATTGAGCAGAAACCTGCAACAGCCCCAGCAGCAAGATGTTGTGTACTTTGAACAGCAGCTTCCACCAGCCTCATTTGAGACAATAAACACAATAAAAATTTATTTCCAACTCACTTCCAGTTCAAGCTGTAAAATGCAGGAGCCAATATGAGTCCATCTTCTTCTTCCACAGTTTTATTTCTCCTATTTTCTTCTCCGTACAAACATAACACACACAAGTGGCATTGTGGCTACTAGCCATGACAGTCTGACGCCATGTTTGTTTTGCCCTAAAGTCTAGAGTACAGCGTCTCATCTGTATTGATTCTTTTTTAATGTGCAGTCTTTTATTTTGTTTCATATTTAATCCTGTGTGAGTGAATGTCATTCAATTGTGACCATAACATCAACTAATTCTTTCTTTTGAGCTTTAGACAGTATCTTATCTGTCCAGCGACAGTATCTTCAAACAAACTCATCAGGGCTTGTTGCTATGACAACAGCTCCAGATACATTTTAAACCAAAAATTCGAGACTCACATCATATCAAATCATCAGTATTGTAATCTGAATAACTCCATGTGTGAAGAACGCGACCCAGTTGTATCATCATCGATATTTACTGTACTTACAACTGCATTACACTGCTCTATTGGCATTTTATTTACATAAGTTACTGTATTGAAATGATGAAAAACGGGGGATTAAAGATGTGTTAAAGACAGATGGTTGCAGACATAAATAGTGTTTGATATATATATTTTTTTTTCACTCATCATGCAGCTTCAGTGGAGAACAAGCTGATACACACATGCTGCTCTCCCTTGTTATATAATCTCCCAGTGTGGCTGTTTTGTATGCACATCAAGAAAGGTGCTAAGTCAAGTACAGTAATTTCGTGTAATTAGTGAGAAAAGGTTCTAATTTGGGGCTAAACCTCACTGCTTTTACAGCCCTCATTAGTGAACTCAATGAATGCATAGACGAGAGCCGGTTTTATCATAGTTTAATGTTTTCTTCACCTTTCTCTTAGCCTCATTTTCATCATGGCGACCCCTCCAGGGAAATCACAAGCTTCCCACCAATCCCTGCTAACCACAACTGTTAATTGCAAAATGCTAAACGTCTATCTCGCATTCAGCGTTGTCAGAAAGTTCCTGTAATCGTGATCTCAGTTCACAGTTGTTAGCGCTCAGGGATGCAAACAATCCTCATGTTTTTAATTTGTTTTTAAGTTCACACATGTGAATCATGTGAAAAAAATAAAAACTACACATTTCGAGAGGGGTGGGTGGGCTCTACACCAGCTGTGGTCATAACAAATTAAGTTAATAACAAACAAATAAGGTGCCTCAGTGCAATATTTAATTGCTAAGTCTTTAATTAAATAACTGAACAATATTAAAGAGTCAGCTTGCAAGATTGAAATCAGGTAGCTATTGGAAAATAAGTTGTGCCAAATAAATAGGCTGTTGATGTTGATGATGCTGTTGATATGTAAATACATATTTAATCAAGATTTTAATCGATTTTCTTTGGCCCATTTCTGTTCATTCAATATTAGATTGTAGCTGAAGATTGTGACTATTAATAAAACATTAATTAATACAGTGTCTCTATTTTCCATCATTTATGGACACCAGCGCCATTAAAAATAAATGTCAAGATAGAAATTTCTTCTTTCAGAAACTTTCTTCATATGAAACTTTGCTCATGTCTTGCTGTATTTCTACTCAGGCTTTTTCCTCTGTACTTTGCAAAGATGTTAGCAAATTCATTAAATCAATAAAATCTCATACTTTATACTTTGAACTCGTGAGGTGAATAGATGAGAGTCCATTCTCCAGGGGCTTCACTATTTTCCAGTACATCATAGTACATGTGTTCATTACGGACCCTGCCTCCCAGCATCCTCCCTGTGTTCACGTCAGCCTCATTGCCCAGGCTTATCGCTGCCTTCTGCTATCTGTGTCCTTCTTTCACCTCACTCCAACTCCTTTTCTAGTAACAGATGCTGAGACCTATTGATTTTTATCCCATCTGCTTTTCACTGGGCATCTGCTGTCTCTTTCACTTACACCGTGTGCAGCACAGGGGTTTCATCGGGTCAGTGAAGGAGGATCAATGATATTGCCTACTGGATTTTAATTCCAAAAAATGTTATTAATGCGGGGAAGCTGACATTGAAGCTCTTTTTCTGCATCCACTGGGGAGACTTTCAAGGTTTTGTTTTGAGGTCTGAATTAGTGCCCCTGCTGAGATACTTCAAGGAATAGCTCCTTACTAAATGATGGGACAGTTTGGAAACCATTTGTCCCTTAAACACCCCATAAAAAGCCTCTAATGTTGTTTTCCCCCCATTAATTCAAATGTAGTTTTAAATCACCACGAATTGACACCCTTGAGCAGCAAGGTCTTAGCTGCTCTTTAGAAAACGATGCCTCTCCGCCTTTTCTCCCTGCATGTGGTAATGAGGGGAAATTGAGCAAAATGTGTTTTTAATTAAAAACAATAAAGCAGCCTTTTTTTTCATGCATGAAATGCTTTTGGAGATTAACCAAAGATGCAACGGAGAGTGGGCAAGTCAACAATGTCACAGATAAAGCATGGAATAAAGAGAAGAGTGTGCCCAGACATTAATCAGGCTGTCAAGGGGATGTCCAGATAATAATCAGTGACGACGCACATCATGCCAGTGTGTAGTATCTAATTACTTGACAATCTTTGACTCTTGGACCCAGAGAGGCAAAGTGGATGAGAGCAGCGTGAGTGCAGCCGCCCTGCTGCACGACGCCTCTGGGCTCTGTGTTTGAACAGTATGATTTTTCTAGTGTGCTGCAGCTCAGTGATCATTACTCAGAAATAGACCAGATACTGTAGCTAGCCAGGGACTATCGACAAGAGTTATTTTTACTGTGCAGTTTGGCTAGAGGGACAGGATAATGATTACACCGCATGTGTTACTCTAAAAGGTTTTTCGTGTTGCCCTTTGCTCTGCATGCGCCATGGATCAGAGGCTGCTGTAACACTGTCCAATTTCCCCAGTTCTTCAAAAAAAACATTTGCACTACAGTGGCTAATTAGTTAGACTGTGCCTACAGTAAATGTACCTACAACTTGAACACTGGATTTCAATGTACTGTGAGGTTAAAGATTAGAATGTTGAACTAAGGACCACCACTACTTAGGGGGATTTTGTAATTACATCTGCTGTATATGAAAACTACAGCAACAACAAAATGACTTATGGTTACAGTTTGTGCAAATTTTAATAGCAAAACGCAGCCATGCATTTGGTTTCATGTAAATTTTTTCCTTTCCCATTGTTGTTTTTTTTTCAAATCCTCATACTTGAATGAAAGCGAGATTTAATTTCAGCTCATATGAAGCAAGAGTAGTAATATACCCCCTTATTCTTCCATCCTTCCAGCAACAGTATGAAATGGTTGATTCCAGCATCACTGCAATCAATCAGTTTGCAGAAATTGGGAGCCATAGGCTTTGGCAAAGTCTGCAAATGTAATGTGGCATTTAAATGGAAAAAGGTTGTTATTGGATTTTATTCAGACATGGGAGCAGTCCTGTTAGATCTATTAAAAGATAATATTTGTGGCTATTGACGGAACAAGCTACTGGTAAGAATTAACATTTTATGAACTCAGGTGTCGTTCCAACGACATAGAGCACAGCAAGACACTATAATATCAATCAATATGGAGCTAAAAGTCTCCCAGTAGCTCCTGGATGTATTCGCAGTGTTACACATTTGTTCAAAGAGTGACAGATATATGAGATGGAAAATAGTACAACACACACACACAGACACACACCTGGTCAATGCCTATATTTTAGTGTTAGAAGGGAGTTTCCCAATCTGTATACTGGTGCTGTAAATCTTCAAAAAGGGGTCACACGTAGACTTTCATTAGTCAAGTGCTATCGTTATGAACAGGCCAGATTCCCTAGTCCTCCTAATACTTGGTTGAATGTCTGTTTTGGATATTTAACCACACTTTTGTCAGAGTTAGAGTTATTTTAAATTAACAGGGTCTATGTTGATTTAAAACCACAACATAGGTTAAACCATGTGGAAAGTTACACTTCCACTTTTATGGCCATGGCATGTCCATGATGAGTTTCTGTAAACTTTTCTCGCTACACCAGTCATGTGACTGAAAACTATAAAAGCTGGAAACTGTCAAATGACTTGTACTATAATTTACATTAATGATAATAATTTTGCTGCTCACTTTGTGCTTTTGTGCTGAGGAGGTATTTATGGAACAATAAACAAACTATTGAAGCAAAATCTGTTGTAGATCTAATTATTGTTGGTTTGTGTCTTTATGGATTTTATTAGTAATAAAAAAATTATATATATATATATGATTATCAGACTTTTCCATTAACTATTTAAAATAGACCTATACGTGCTCCTAACATGCTAGATTGGCTCCTATTCTCAATTGCCAAATAATCAATAATTTCTGGATGTGTTTTATCCTAATAGACGTGCACAAGACAAAAGGCATTAAACGCAGCTTCCTCTCTGCTCTCTGCTCTCCCTATTTCATAAAGAACACACAAGGGCAGCAGCACACTCACACACACCCACTCACATGTACCCTTCTTGTTATCAGGATATAGTACAGCTGCTGGAAGAGTGAGCGATCTTTGTGTGTGCGTGTGTGTACATGCGCTTTTTAGTTTGATGTCTCTTGCTCAGTTTGCCACAGCAATTTTGCAGGAGTGAACAGTGACCTTTGACTCCATTACAGCTGATTGGATTGGTTTTCCCCCTGTGGCTGGCCGGCTGCCCAGCACTACACCCTGCAGTGACACAACCCGGGCCACACAGCCTTCAGTTCCCTCTACTTATTCCCTCCATCTCCCTCTCTCTCCATACATCCCACATCCACCTACCTCACCTGCCATACTGTAGCTCCTTCTTGCTCCCATTCATCCATCTCTGCCTCCCGTTTTTTCTCCCCAGCTACTCTTTCTTTCCTCCTTACAAATCATCCTCAATGTGACTTCCTCTTTTCCTGTGATGCATCTTTCTTCTTCAGCAATCCATCTCTATCTTTAACCATCTCTCCTTTACCTCCTTTATCATGCTATCCCCTTGTTCCTGCCTTGCTGTTCTCCACCCTTCCTATATTTTTAAAACATTTATTTGGCTAAATCTGTATGGACAGCCAAACATTACATCTATATGTGATTGTTTAGCAGCTCATATCAAAGACAAGGGGCATTAAAATGTCTCTAAAGCAAGCCGCATGTGGATGTTTTCCACAGTATGTGTGCACTTGCTATGAAAATTGTTGTTGCTGCTGGGAATAAGGCCTAGATAGCAGTTCTGATTCATTAATAATTTCGGTCAGGACTGCGTGCAGGCTAGTGAAAGAGCTGTACCTCAGTTGATAAAGCAGGTGGGCCATGAGGTGATTTCATCCTTGGCTCTACATGTGTCCTTAAGCAATTCAGTGGACTGCAAATTACTTCTAATAGAAATGTAGTGTATGTGGAGAAAGCACACCATGGCAGTGTAAAAAAAATTCAGGTAACAGTTTTCATTTTTAGTCAGTGCTGACTGTTGCATTCACTGATTAAAAACATCAGGGGCAGCAGGTTATATATATATATATATATATATATAATATACCTCACATCATGTGTATTTAAAGCTAAAGAGGTCATAATTTGTCTCCTTTTCTCTGCTGTCCAGCATGTATTATCTGTTTCATTCTTCCTTTTGCCAGATGATGTCTATAAACCCTGTTGTAAAAGTCCCACAGCACCATGCACCAACACACACACCACAGTGCCACCACAGTGTGCTCTGGGAAGATGCTGCTGGCTGCCATTTATTTCCTTGTGTGCATGTGTACCTCATCTATGATTTCACTGGCGCATCCAGATGCTGTGGGACGGCATTCACAGCGGTCTCTGTGCTGGCACCTCTATGGTGGCACATGGAAGAGGATTATTAAACCTGAGTAACATTTACAACAGCATTTATAAATGGTGTGTAGTGAAAGTAAACTAGATTAAAACAGATGTTTAAAACACCAGAGAAAAGAAAAGTCCTCCTATCCAGTTATCCAGGCTTTTCCTCAACATCGCTATGCTAACGACACACTGCTCTTCCTTTTCTTTCCACCAGATGACTCTACTGTCTCATTACACATCTTTGCATGTCTCTCTGCCATCTATGCTTGGATGAGAGAGAGGCATCTTTAACTCAACCTTTCCAAGACAGAAGTTCTCTTTTTCCCAGCCAGACGTTTAATACAACACAACATCAGCGTAGGGTCTTTCGTGATTGTCCCCACTAAGTCCTACCTAAACTGCCTTATCCAGGTCTACAATCCCTCCAGTCCACTGCGCATTGCAAGCAAATGACGTCTTGTGGTCCCCTCACCTCACCTCAAAAGATCTCAGGCTAAGCTTGATCATATTGGTTTCCCAATGGTGGAACCACGTACCCACCTCTGCATGCTCAGCAGCCTCATTCCTAATTTTCAAAAATCTGATTAGGACGATTTAGAACAATAAAATGTGTCAGATTATATTATATACAGCTGATATTTCAGTGCCACATTCATATTAAAGACATTGACTATAGGTAAATATGTATAGGATTGAACATGATATTGTCAGACACAAAATGTTAAAGGACCTGGATCAGGGCCAGTAAAACATAATTTGAGATATTCCTCCTGTAGTGGCATTTAAGTCAATATGAAATGTAAGAGTATGCTTAGCTTCTGTGACATGACATATAGGACATGCAGGTTATTATGCACTTCCATCCCCTTTATTTTCACTCCATTATCACCTGCTGTCTTTCTCTCTGTCTCTGTCTCTCTTTCTCTGTTCTAGCTCATAGCTCACAGCTCTGCTTCCTGGTTAAGGTCATTGTCAGATTACATTTACTGTGGCTCAGTAAATCCATCACCCGAGTGGTTTCCATGTATTCTAGCACACAAAAATAAACACGGACACTTCGGCCCCATCAGGTGAGTTATGCAACATTGTCTGTGTCTGTGTCCAAAATGCCAACATTTCAGGTTAGTGCCCATGTATGGAATGATGTATTATAAAATTAAATGGATGTGAAGGAGTATAAAGGTGATGAAGTGTCCTTGAGCGTGACCATAGAAGGGATGCTCTGCGAAATTATAATTTATATTCTGGTGTTGACAAGGCAGGGGAAATAAAAAAAAATCTATTTAATTTATTTATCTATTTAGTTTTATCTATTTCTAGTAGAAACACTTTGCTGATTTCCTAACAGACATTTAGTTATTTCAGAAATTTATTTTTGCATTAATAATTATTTATTACATTGAAACATTAAAAGTGTCAAGTCTTAGATTTGGATCTGTCTGCTTTGTACAAAACTAGACTTTTAAGGCCCATAGCTCAGCAGTAACATATGTACAATGGTTTATCACAAGAATACTGTCTCTATTATAGTCTTTTTCGGCCCTTCTTTCGTTTATATATTTCTAAGTCATCAACAATAAGCTCAGTGACGGCAACAACAAGAAGAAGGGCTGAATCTACGCTCATGAGTAAGACAGTGATTTTATTGCTAACATCAGCATGGTAACATGTACACAATGACAATAATAGCACATTAATATTTAGCAGGTACAGTATAATGTTACCAACAAACCATGTTCATTAAAGAGAGAGAAAAAGAGAAAGACATCCATGTAGAAATCCAAGTGCACGTCTCCACACAAATTCTTACATACCTTGCAGTTGTTGTCGACGATCTCTTAGACCACTTGCCTAATTGCTTGCAATTAATGTGTTAGCATACTAACATTTTCTAATTAGCACTAATCACAAACTACAGCTTCAGCATGCCAGGATTTTGTGCTTAGAATTGGTCATAGACTATAAATAAACTATTCTGGATACAGTAAAATATTCTCCTCATGGCACTAGAGGACACTCCATCTGTATCAGTATTCATTCAAAAATTGAATGCCGATCCATTAGGCAGTTATATTATTTCAGTCTTTCAGCCGGACAGACTGACATTACGATCCCTAGAGCCACAAGAACCAAAAACAGCAAAATGACATTGCTGTTGTGTAGTGCTGTTAGCAATCACACACACCCTTAAGGAACAAGAGCAAAAAGAGTTCTTGGTTTTCAAGGCTGTTCATCATTTATTGACACTGTTGATGCTGCAAGCAGACGCTCTCCTAGAATTTTACCAGTTTGCCTGTTCTTGTCATCAAAGCACTCTCCTTCTGCAGATAGTACTCCACCACTGCCATAATGCATTCATTAAATTACTGAAGTCTGCAGAATTTCTCTCTTCAGCTTTTGTCGAAAAATATGGGGTTGAGTTCACTTCATCTTCAATAATGTTATTATGTGAATTTTATCCAAAGTAAACATGAAAAGAAAAATGGAAATTGGTGATTTTAGAAAACGGTGTATGTACAGGGCTCTAAATATATTACAGAGGAAGATCTACTATTATTAAGTAGAAGTTTTATTGACCATGACACTACTGCATAAAAAGAAAAAGCACAAAGACATACTGTAGGACACACACTCACATATGAAATTTGCCTCTCTCATACTCTGGATCCAACAGTTGATAATGTTTTGTGGTAATTGTGATGGTTTAGCAGGCTGCGATTGCAAACGTATCTCTGCTAGTGTTTACCCACATTATTGTGTACTTTATATCTTTGGCCTGAACTCTGGGTTGCAGATCTGTTTAAGTGTGTGAAGTGCATTGAACAATGAGGCTCTATAGAACCTACACTCCTGTCCAACGGTACTGGAAAAGTGAGGCCAGTTCCTTTATTTGTGCTTTTGGGTTTAACATCAAAAGATGAATATGAGACAAAAGATCAACACTTCAGCTGGAATTTCCAGGTGTTTACATCTGGATCCGTTACACAACTTAGAAGATAGCACTTTTTGTTTGAACCCACCTATTTTTCATGTGAGCTAAAGTATTACAAAATGTGATTGACAGGTGTGTTTTGTTGCCCAGCTGTGTCCAAATACATAGATTATTAAAATAATTCAAATCCAATAAATAACACTGAATAATTAGGCTCAGTTTCAGATTTGGGTTTTGTCTGTTCAGACTGCATTTATAGTTAAGAGGTGCAACCAACATGAAAACCAGAGAGCTGTCTACTGGCAAGAAACAAGCAATTGTGAAGCTGAGAGAAGATGGAAAATCAATCAGAGCTACTGTATAAACATTAGCCATAACCAGTACAACCATTTGGAATGACATTAAGAAGAAAGAAACCACTAGTGTACTAAGTAACAGATGTTGAAGGAGGTGAACTAAGGAAAACAATAACAGTTGAAGGCAGAAACATTGTGGGAGCTGTGAAGAACGACCCTATAACAACCGTTAGTGACATCAGCGACAACCTCCAGTGAAGGCACATAATCCACTGTTCACAGAAGACCTCATGAACAAAAGATGCAAACTATTCATTAGCAAGAAGAATAGCAAGGCTAGGAGGGAATTTGCCAAACAAAAAGAATAGAAACAAGGCTTGGACAAAGATAAACCTTAACCTAAGTGATGAAAAAGCTCAAGTTTGGAGAAAGACAGGATCTGCTCATGATCCCAAATACTGGAGGTCATGTCATGGCTTGGGTTTGCATGGCTTCTTCTAGGACAGGCTCAATAATCAGCAGCAAAATGAACTCAGAAGTCTTCGGAAACATTTTATCTGTCAATTTAAAGAAATATGCAACCAGTCTGATTGAGAGATCCTTCATTAAGCAGCAAGATAATGACCCAAAACAGCAAAGGAGTTCAATTAGAGGGATGAAGGGTTTTAGACTGTCAAAGTCAGTGTCCAGACTATGAAACATTTTACCTGCTACAGAGGAGCAGCAAAAATACAGGACTCTCTTTTTCAATATGTTGTAGTTTATATGTGTTAATGGTGGCGAAACAGGTAATCAAACTTGTGACATTGCTTTGTGCTTTTTTGTGTCCATAAACCATAGTCTGGATGTATTATTCAACAGTGAGTTCAAGTAAAGCATTTAAAATCTCTGTGGGTGTATGAAGAACGCTTGTGTGCGTGCGTGTCGGGATCTATTATTTAACAGTGGATTCAAATAAAGCTTTTTGAAATATGGCTGCAGACGCATGCGTGTGTGTGTATACTTAATACTTTGTGTGTTCTGTTCAGTAGCTCAGGTGGTAGTGAGAGTCTACAGGACTTTGTGTTAATTCCAGTTTTATTCAAACTTTATCGAGTCGGCTTGTTTTATATACGAGGAAGCTTCACTCCAGGTGACAGTGTCTCTTTTCATCCAGTCTGCAGTCTTTTGTCATGCACATACATACTTGTAAAAAAAAGACCATTAAGAAACCAGTCGCCGTACTCAAGGAGAAATCTACTTGGGAAAATTGTGCTTCTCTAATAACTTCTCATTTACATGATAGTTAAGAAATCAGCTTACTCGAGAAAGCAGACCGTAACTGCATTGCATGATTGTGTGTTAAAGTAATTAGTGACACATTCACATTTAGTCATTTGGCAGAGTTTTATCCAAAGCAACTTACAAGTGAGGTACACAGCAACAAATACTGTATGATCCAGAAACTCCAGTTGGAATAACTGATTAAAGCATTTAAAGTCTTATCCAACTCTATGAATTTGATCGTAGTGGAATGATTTTGATAATAGCTGAGTCACAATGTGATCATTATTGCAAAGAGGTGCTCTTCAGAGTGAAAATGTCACTCTTTAAAAGACTAAGAATCAAATAAAAAAATCCCATTTACTTTGGACGTGCCTGTTCAGGGTGTGCTGGTATCTTGGAGTTTGCTTAAGTCTACTCAAACCACGTCAAACCCTTTAAGAGCGAAGGTTAAAGAAGGCGTCTCTCTGCCCACACTCTGTATGAGCCGTTGTTTGTGTTTTTACTGAAGCTTGTGTTCCCAGTGGAGTGCACAGTATGTGTGGAGGTTATCCCTGGCTTCTTTTTAGTTTGCCCCGCAGTCTTTGACAAAACCCTGACTGGGCTTTGATCACTTGCTCACTTCTTCTCGCTGCTCTCTACCATCCACCCTTTCTTTTGTTTTTCCTCCCCTCCTCCTGAACTTACATCCCTCTCTATGTCTCCATCTACAGAACATCCTGCCTCCTCTTTCTTTCTCCCTGGTTTATGCTTTATCTGGATCAGCCTGATCCTGGACTTTTTGGCTTCCTCACATTTCTTTTCCTCATCTTTCTGAACTTATTCTCCAGAGAGAGAGACAAAGAGGGAGAGAGACATCCGTCTAGAAATCAAAAGTGCAGGGTGTCGCGTCTTCACATTAATTCTTACACACCTTGTAATTGCTGTCAGGGAGCACTCCGACAACTCACTTAATTGCCTGCCATCCAATTTATGGCAAGACTGGGGAGGCCTGGAGAGACGACAAAGGGAGCGAAGAGGGCAGGCAAGGTGGAGCCCAAAAAGATTTGGTTGCTAAGCACTGAAAAGAAGAAATGTGAGGCCATTGTGTTCTAGTGCAGATGAGAGAGTGAGTAATATTTTAGAAAATTGAGAATTTCTTATGGCTTGAAGCACAGTTATTGGATTTCCCCCCTACACTTAGGAAGGAGATTCTGAGGATGGACCTGCAATTAGTGCAGCACTCATTAATATTAGTGACTCGAGTGGAGTAAGGTTGCTGAAGTAATGATTCTAGGTGGGAGGATTGTACAGAAGCTGCCATTGTTCTCAGAGATGTTCTGCTACAGGATAATTGCTGTAAGTGCTGTCATTAACGCTCCATTGAGCTCTATAACGTTGTTTCATGCAAAAGTGTGTTCAGGGTCTTTTTTTTTACTGCTGCAACACCTACAGATAATGCTATGTAGCTAAATTAGACCACAGCCGTGGTTTTCACCGGCATTTGATTGCCAGGTCTAGTATCACATCTGCAGATAATTCAAACACTGAAACCTAAAATACCTCAGGCTGTACAGGAGTGCAGAATGAAAAAAAAAGATGACCTTTGCACTGGTGCTGTAGTATGTCAGTGCTCTGCTAGAAGGAAGAAAAAGATCAGCAAAGACCAACAATAATCACCAGCAAGTGCTGAACTCATTGACCAATCCACCCATGGGATGTAGCCCCAGAGATGTAGAAGTAGAACTAGGACAAAGTAAGGAAAAGGGTGAAAAAGAAGACCGATGTGGACTCACTCATTCACAGCTACAGTATGTGTAGAACAAATCAAAAAACGCATCCTTTGTTGTTTGCTCCTTTTATTCTCTGTCCGTCAAAAAAGAGTTGACTTTTACAGATATTGCTTTTTTTCAGATGTCAACACTTTTGAGAAGTGATAACGTTGGTTCGCTAACAGGCACAGAAACAGGCTGCTTTTAACAACAACAAGAAAAAAGCAGCAGAAAGAAAACCTGAGTGATCCTACTTCAGAGTCACTGCATTATTCTGTATTTGATGTGTATTAGATCCCGTGGGCATTTCTTTTTACATCCGTAAACTGTACATGCAAAATGGGAATTCCAAAACTGCAGTTTTTCCACCTACAAAAACAAAATATTTACATACATACAGTTTTTCACTTTTCACTTCACTTTATTTATACGAGAGGCCAGAATTGATTCTTAAATTACCCAGCTTTTATTGCATATGTACACCACATTTACAGTATATAGTGTATGCACAGTAACACAGAAAAACAAACCACTGGGAATCTTTCTTATTATGCAAGTTCATCACCAGAGTCAGGCTGAGGCAGAGCAGAGGGAGAAAATAACAACATGCACAGCGAGACCTAAATAAACAGAGTGTTGTTCTTGAAGATGAAGTGGCCAATCCTCGCAGTCCACAAAATGAGTCTCCCCTCTGGGCACTGGCTTCAGCTTTGATGAATATTCATGAAAACATTGCTGGTGTGAGGGTGGGGGCTGGGGGGGGTTACTTGGGCGAGGAGTCAGAAAGAAGGTGCTGCTGTATAAGATGGTGGAGGTGTGTGTGTGTGTTTGTATTTCTACTTTTGAGAAGTGTGACAGGAGGGACCAAATAGGGACCAAGACTTTGTTGCTGTGGGGACAAGTTCGAATCAGTCAAACGTTCAGAACTGAGAGACCAGAGGTTGCAGAAGTGACACGTCCACGAGCGCTCTGTGCATTCCTGTAAACCGGACTGTGAGGGATGCTTGTAATACACACAAGGCTGCATAAGTTCCTCTCCAAGAAAATAAATCCAAACAGATAAGGTAAGAGGTAGTGATATCATGTAATAAGCAGCAGGTCCTTAAAGTTGCACAAGGTGAGATTATTCTACCATTGTTTGACATTTATAGTTTAACAGCGAGGGACAAGAAATGTACCAAGAGGATAAAAACCAAAATAAAACTTTGCAAATTAAATGGTTTGTATATTAAAGGCAACACACAGGGGCATATCGTTTTCTGTATAAGCCCACACACCAGCTGTATCAAGACACTGCATCATGAAATGCCATTTTCTCATTGCCATTTTATTACATTCTCTCTCTGGATTTGTACTTAATCTTTCTGTATGGCATATCTGGTGTGTACTACAGCCATCAATGACTTAATTTGGGTACCTGTGCAAAAATTGTTTGTAAAGGGTAAAAGAGTTATTGATATTAAATCACCGGTGCAGTCATGGGAAAAATATACAAAATGCAGACAAGTAGTGGGTGAAAGAAAGATGAGGATAAAAACAGAAGTAAAAATGAAGACACATTTTTCTTTAACCAGCTCCATGTCATCATATCTAATAATCCGTCAATAGTCTAATTGAGAATGATTGACTGCAAATGGAGACCTTATTTTTGAGTCATAAAAACATATAAACATGTTTAAAGTGACTACAACCATCGGTCTTAACAGTAACACAACCTAGTGGTTTTCATGTTATGTTGAATTGGGGTTAGCAAGAGAAAATTTAAATGTCAAAACACACAGTGCATCATAACTTGTTGTATTTAAGGCTGTGTAGCCACAGACTCATGGTTCCCATTCTGACCCTTAACTGTGCATCATGTGCATCACTGGTTAAGTGGTGTGGTACAGATTTCATCCGATAAGTGCAGGTAATAGTACCATCACTGAGCTTAGCAGGTGCAGGTTTGCAAAATTAGAGGACTCTGCACCAGAATAATCATAGAAAGAAAGTTTTTGACAGCACCTGATACAACCACTATTACAACTAATGAATCCAAAGAAGACTAAGAAAAAGACAAGATGCCTAATCACCAGGATTTGTTTCCAACTACTAATTTACTAAATTGGGCTCCACTTCTAAAATAAGCATGCATGCAAGAAATAAGTTAACAGGTTCAATATTTATTTCTCTTTAGATGCAGCTGGATAGTAAAGTGGTAAGGTCACTGCTCGACCAGGGTTCAGAGCATGAAGTAATAATAAAGGTACTTATAAAAAACATGTTATATTACTGCATTACTATAAAATGTGATATTTATATGTAGTGTGTTACCCCTAACACTGGATAACAGTATTCCCAGCATATACTAGTATATAGAAAATTACAGAAATGATTCAAATGGCTCTGGTTAAATTGGCAAACACTGAAATGTACTACAACATTCATAGTGGCGTCAGCTTCTCCATTGCCTAAAGGATGCGTGAGAGTCCTCGCTGCTAAGCAGGTGAGATCATGGAGCTTGTAAGTTGTAGGAGGCTATGCTGCGGGCGACACAGTAAGTGTGTTGATAAAAAGCAAGCCACAGTCAGTAAGGGTGTTTTTGGGATATGGAGACACCTCTGTGCACTCTGAGTTGAGCTTCAGAGACTGAGGGCAAACTAGATAACGTCAAATTGTTTTGATGAATCTCCACTGTTGCCCAAAATAATCTCTTTTCTAGTTGTCACCTAGAGAAAAACAGTGCTAAGTTACTATTGCTACCCACAAGAACAGCTTGAATAAATGTTTGCTTGTCAGAGTTGTGTTACATGACCTCTAAGAATTACAGTCATTAAACATGGTGTAAAGACACACATTGCAAAGGGATTTATAATAGCAGTATATGTAGATGTTTCTAATTCATGTGTACCAAGTTTAATTCAGTGTTCAGCCAATTTGTTACTTCTACAACATTACCAGAAAGAGAACAGGACAGAGTTGGAGGATGAATGGAGGCAGCTGGTGGAGGATTGAATAAAAAATCAGGGGCGTTAGGAGAAGAAATGGAGGAACTAGGGTTTGAACAGTGAAAGACAGTAAGGATTAAGGTGGATCAAAGAATATTGTTCTAGGCAGCACAAAGAATCAGACCAGTGGGACAAAGACACAGACTGAGAAAGACCTCCAAAATCTTAACACTGGGGAAACAAGTTTCAAAGATTTATACAGCAGAACATCTATTTAAATCATGGTAGAGGGAAGGCATTGTAAAAAAAATACTCTTTATTGCTAATAGTAAAAGTGTGTCTGTGTTTTCGCAGGGGAACAGGTGGGATGTATCTGCAGTGGTTTGAATGCAGATGCTGCCAGCTGCAACTCAGGGATAGAAGGCTGTATTCCCACAAACCACCAGAGACAGAAGGAGCTTTAACGGATGGTGGGTAAAAATAGTAATGGCGCTGAAACAGAGACATATCCACACTGCCAATACGGGCTTGGAGTCCTGTGGAGGGAGACCAGAAAGTTGAATTGCCATAGCTGCCAACACTGCCTTGCATCCTAGGAGTCTATAGCACCTTAGTTTTACAATCAGCACGAGCAGGCTTTTCAGTTTGTTTAGAGAAATACTCTAATTAACTGTTCAGTTTCAGAATTGTATGTATTAATCAGATCTATTTACTACTTGTGGCTGTAGCTACAGACATTTATGATGCACAGAGGATGAATCAGACCGCCTAGCACCATCACGGTCACAACATTTTCATTTTCATGGTTAAATAATTCAGGATCTAAATGATGGAATGGCACAGTTTGTGTAACAGATTCATAGTCTCTGTGTGAAATGAAATATCATAAGTGATCTACAATATGTTGACTGTGTTGGCTCCTTAAATCATCCTCACCTCAACTACTCCATTTAACACGGCTGCCGTAGGCACATCGCTCAACCTTTTCATTGCGAACGCTTCTTTGAATCACTGCTCAGCCGTTTTGGACCTTCTTTCTCACAATGTGTTTCACTTTCTAATCAGCATTACATAGCCACCTGCATGGCTGAAGAATCTCTTATTAAAGAGGAATTATCTTAGTAAATATTTGACCTCCAGAGGACCCAAGCAATAAACAAAGGTTACAGTGGTTGAATAAAAACTAACACGATTAAAGTCTCCCCCTGGAAATTTCTCTTTGTTCCTGCAACCCAATGTCATTGATGTAAAACATAAAAGGGCCTTGCATCATTTTTTTTTTTTTTCATGGAGAGACAGCCGAGATGTCAAGCTTTTACATGGTTGTGCAGCTAATGAAGAAGTATGATCTTACGCCCATGGCTATATAAGATGAGTTTGAGGTCAGGGTGATATTGTCATAGCACTGACCTAGTTTGATTACCACCAGCCTGACTGGACTGAAGAGTGTATTGACCGAGAATGTGAATGGCCTATCATAGATATTTATGACCGCCCCTCACCCATGCATTTCTGATGCTGTTGGAAAGGCCAGAGACAGGTTGTTCGGTGAATTATATAGATTTTATGTGAACATACTTCTGTTAGACTAAATATGTGTATTGCATCTCTGTGTGCACAACACTATAGATATATATATGTGGAGGAGAGTATTTCTGTATGGATGAGGGATTTGACAGGGGTTATGTTCAGGTAAATTGTGTATACGTGAGCTTTGGCCACTTTAACTCCTACAGAACCTGTGTATATTCTTCTAACCTCTCTTTTGAAAGAGGTTTCAGAGAGAGAATTAATTGCTTCCTGAAATGTGTACACCAGTAATGTTTTGGGATGTTGGGGAGGGATGATATTTTGACACCAGACACCCAGGCTCACATTCAGCATCCCACATTACATTTTGTGCTTCAGGTCATTGTTAACTTTTTCAGTATTTGACCAACAACATAATCTTTCTCCAGCCTGAACCAATGGTCTTGGGTCATCTAAACATAAACATTGACACACTGGAATAGTCCACATGTACTATATTACAGTGGATGTGTTGCACCTTATTGAGAGATGGAAAAGGAATCAAGCCAAAGCAAAGGTGGAACTCTATTAATGACATTTCATTAATTTCGTTAACAACATTTTAAATAGTCAGACTTTTGTAACTGTGATATTAATTGTTTGGTGTAACCCCCTGCTGTGAACAATTTCCAGATATATCCAGCTCATTGATGATCACACAAAAAAATTCCCATGCAGGCATAAGAGTTAAGTGTAAACTCATGAAAATCTACTTTACACTTATGAATACTGACTGCGGAAGAGGAAGGACTGGGTAGAGGTGCAGGAAGGACGTAAGTTTAATGTATGCAGAACAAATTGGTGCAGAAACAGTTTGCAGATGTATGTGCTGTAAGGATGTCATTATGCAGACAGAACATACAGTAAATGACATTATTACTGTTCCTACAAAACACGCTTTCTTCTGCAGATTTATTGTTTATACCTGCAGTTTTCAGGAGACGGATTTGTTTTTGTGGGTTTGTGTGTATATTAAGTAGTCTATAGGGGTAGTCAGTAGTGTGTGTCTATAGGGGTAGAAGTGTGGCCTGGGGCAAATTGTTCTTGTGTAAATGTGTGTGTGTGTTTGTGTGTGAGAGAGTGTCAGGCAGATGGGTGTAAATTGGATGAAATAAGTATGTTTAAAAAGAGGGGCCTCAGTTGGTGCCACGTTGCCTTTTGCCAGCTCCTGCCAGTCATAACTCATTGTCATGTTGCATGGTGTTGAAAATAGCTTTAGAAAACAGAAGAGGGAAACATGCAACCCTCTTATTTTGTCAGTGTCAGTTGTTTGGTACAGTGACAGGCATAGGTTGAATGGGTTGGGGAAGAGGAGGGGGCCGCTGGTTGGACCTTGAATTTGAGCAAGCAAGAGACCAGACCCAGGCGAGAAACGGGTTGGCAAGACAGGCGAAAATAAACAGCGGGCCTGAAGAATCAATTCAGCGGGCCTGTCAGAGGACTGTCAAACTCCCCTCCATGATGGACAGTCTGGATGTTCACAGTCTATTTGCCGCCAGGCTGTGGAGCGGTGAGTAAGTGAACCGTGCCGGGCCGAGCAGAGACAATATGAAGAAGGAGTGCAGAGCAATATCTGCTGTTGCCATGCTAGATCAGCATAAACGTCAAGGCCACTCTGGCGTGGCCTCAGGGGTCTTTTAGGGAGAGCTACATGTGCGTATGCCTGTAGGTGGGTGTCTGCGTGTGCGTAGGGTCACTGGGTGTGTGTTTTCAGTCTAATAGCTATTTGTCAATGTGTCGTTGTTGGTGTAAACTGTCAACATAAATCTAGCTTGAAATCTTAATGAACTCAATCCATTTAACTATGGTGTTTTCTGGTGCATATATAAAAAGACCTACATGAGGAACTGAGATTCATTCACAAAGGATCCAAGGTTGTGACACGGCAGTAAGTAGTTAACAGCTGGTTTCTGTTCTCAAAATGATTCAGAACAACCCAAAAACAAACAGTATCGTCTGTAATTATTCATAATTATCACCCATGGTAGCCATGCTGCGCCACCCACAATGATAACACATTTTTTAAACTGTTGGGCATTTCAGAATGGAATTCACTCAAGTGTTGGTGCCAGATAGATCATATTTATCCTCTAGTGCCAATTTTATTACTTGAGTTTAAATTGTCATCACTGTTCAACTTCATGTTATACAAATTGCTGATTACCTGATTAAAGTTGAAACCAATAACATGAGTTTCTTGTTAGTTGTGCACCTCCTACGTCTATTTAATATGCATTCAAATCTGCAGATTTATCCTAGTATCTTGTCAATATGTAATCCCAACCATTACGGCAGGATTTGTAAAGTCTCTAGGTTGTATCTATAATTATGCAGACTGCATAATGATTAAAGTAATTATTGTTTTTTGTGCATGCATGCAGTAACTGATTAATGACAATTTCCTTGATACCCTCATCTTCACAGGCAAGAGCAGCTTCTCTTAGCACATTAAGCATTCACATTAACGTTGGAAAAAAACCAATCCCATGTCATTAGGAAATCTGCCGTCACTATGAAAAAAAAAGCTGTAGGAAAACTCCAGACAAACTTGTTTGATGCTGTGGATGCTGAGTGAGGTGCACACGCATGCCAGGGAAAACTTGGAGTTAGGTGTTTTGCTGAAGGACACTTTGGCACATGGATTAGAGGAATGGGAGGGATCCAACAGGGGACCCCTTTGAATGGTGGACGACTACTTCTTCCTCCTGAGCCATAGTAGTTCCATGTGTTACATTTAAATGTACTGATGACTGACGATATGAGCACAAACTGATGTGAAATGAGTCTTTAGAGGCCTGTCTCTAGACAGACTTGTCATAGCAGAACTTGCACAGGTGTAACTAATAACATCAGCACCCAGGTTCCAATTAAGTGTGCTGATATAGTACATCAATAAGACAGCATGCTTGGTGCAAGCTTCCTGATTATTATTGTTTACACCTGTGTTTGAAAAGTTAAAAATGGCTGTCATAGCATCTGTGGGATCCTCCCCCGAACCAAATCACCTCAGCCGTTTGTCATCTGCTCATTAGAAAACATTTAAATATGTGCGTTTGAATGCTGCTTCCCAACTGAGCACTAAAACACACCACGTAAACCTTTGCAGCTTGTTTTTAACATAGACCTGCATTTTGCACCTTCTGACTCTTTCAATCATTGGAATAAGATATTTATTTTAAAACAATAATAGTTTTAATCAACTTTTCGCAGTGTGCTTCAGGTTAAGCTACTCAGATCTATGCCTTCAGGCAAACAATTTACCTACCAGTTGATTAATGCTGCTGGTGTTTGACAGACTGACAGTGTTATCTTACATAATCCTTTGCCCTCTAGCACCCTAATATTGTACTGTATATTGAAACTGCTATTAATTCAGACTGGTACTCATCCTATTACGCCCTTCAGTGACAAATATCTGTGGATTTTTCAAGGCTAATAGAAATACCAATATTTAAAAATTTCAAAACATTTGATTTCAGTCACCAAGGTCTATACTGAGGGGACATTACATCAAACAAATCTACTACTACTACATTATACAGTAAATAATGTATTGTCATTCAAAAGTCAAAAACTACTTTTTGCAGTGAGTAGAGGTTGTGATGTTAGGTGGGCTGGCAGGGTAACCAAGGGTTTGTATTCAAATAATTGAAAAAGAAAGCAGTATGAAACATGACACAACAAAGATAAGTTAGATAGTCCTTTCTGTCGTCTCTGGTCCCTCATCCTTGTTTGTATCACAGCGGCTCTCTGTACTAGAGCGTTTATGCTCCATTGCTCCGGTCTGAACACTCAGCTTGCCTTCGGGTGTCTAGGTCCCGCATCAAAAGACAGTAAATCCTCCCGAGTCCTGATAGCTATTGATTATATATTCACATGGTGCCTCCTGCCCAGGAGAAAACAGCTCTGGCCTCCACTCTCTCTTTCTCTCATCATCCCTTGCTCCCTATTCACAGTTGCATTTCTACCAGTGGGCCCTCACACAGATATGACAGCATATCGTATATTATCCAAGATACAGGCACAGGTTTTCATTTTTTTACTCAGCTAAACAAACATCTCGCCTCCACCCTTGTTTATCTGGCAGAATGACTCTCCTCCCTTCAATCGCTTTCTCTCCCTGACACTGTCTCTTTGACTTCCTCCCCTCTGTCATTTCCTCTTTGTCACTCTGCCTCATTTCAACCCTCTCTCGTTCTCTAACCTGTCATTCTCATCCGGTCTCTCTGGGAGCTAACAAGCGCTGTGGCTGTAATTACCACCTGCTGAGGGAGTGTGGAAGCATGCGCTGGTTGTGTGTCATCCCCGATCATGATAATGTATGCAGACGAGCCTGTGAATATGAATCAAGTGTCTCCCTTTGGTGGCCTAAATTTAGCTGACCAGACGTTCACCTTAACCCCTCTGCGACACCGGTAGCAAAATGCTGACGGAGCAGCACCGGAGAACCCCACGGCATCAACAAACGAGCAGCCCTCAGTGGAGTCTGAAAGTAGCTGCAGTAACTTTTATATAAATACATGAAAGAGCCCGTGCGATAAAGTGAAAGGTCAACATGATTAGTGCGTCTCTGTGTCCCTGTGAAACTGACTTCCTCAAACTTTGAGGCAGTGTTGAAGCGCGGCAGTGAAGGGAATTTAGTGGACAACAAAAATGCAGCTAAGCTATTTATAACTGAGATGTGAGTAAACAGCATACAAGTGCAAGTTACAATCAAAACTCAAATACATCATTTTTATTCGCGCAGTATATCTCCATGATGCGGTTTACTGCATGTATTTACAACCCCTCCCCCATGTCATATTTCAACACGTAGCTTTTACCTAAAAATATGACTCTAAAATAGTTTGCAGGGGAAGCTGGATTTTTTTTTTTTTTTTTTTTGCGTCAATGTTGTTGTTTGTTTTGGGTTTTTTTACTGCGTTGACTCAAACTCAGCAGGATTTTGTGTTTGTGTGAGTTGGAAATAGAGTGGAACCGTGCCTGTGTAAAACGTGCCATGCATGTGTGTCTGTGGGTGTGTGTCGAAGGGAAATTTTGTTTATGTATACATTTCTGCGTGAAAGCAGGGATGAGTGTGCGTGGGTGTCAGTGTGTGGCTCTGTGCGTCTGTCTTTGAAAGTCTGTGTGTGTGTGTGTGTGAGAGTGTGAGACATGCTGTGGGATTTTGTTTAGGGATTGTCACTGTGGGTGTCAGCGTGTGTTTGTGCATGTGTAACAGAAAGAGGGATTACTCTGTGTGTGGGGGGTTTCTGTAAGTCTGTGTGTGTGTGTGTGTGTGTGTGTGAGAGAGAGAGAGACACACGTGAAGATATTTGTGTCAGGATTCGGAGGTTGTGTGTTTGCATGTGTGTGTTTGTGCACGTCATAGAGGATCCATAAACTGCCAGGACCTGAGCTCGAGGGCTGCCCAGGAGCCCCTGCTAACCCTCCCTCACTTTGGTGATTTAGGAAGCTATTGATTTCATAGGCCTGCTTTATTTTTCCGTTTTCTCATAAATAGCAGATCAAACTTGCTATCACCTCTGTTTGTTTTGTTCTCTTTCTCCTGCGGGCTATTTACGCTGACATTTCCAACACTATCCTTGTTACATGGTGCAGAAAAATCATTTCATTTTTCTGCACCTTCACAGACGCATCACACACAATATCGAGGATGATGTTGATGATGATGAACAGCCCAAGGAAGGAGGAAATACAAAATGAAAAACGTCTCATGAGCACATAATGATGATCATAATAAAGTTAATGGTGTAAAGTAACACTAACAATGATGCTGACAGTGGCAATGCGGGAGAAATTAGGACATTAATCTTTCAAATATTAAAGGTTGATTTACACATGTAACAATGCAGGCTACGTACCGTATATTTTTACACTGCAGAAAGTCTGATCTGTCTCAGAGGTTTGTGCTCCCAACTTATTTTGTGAATAGGATTTCATTTGCAGCGTTCATAGTGCTGAGAAATAAATCAAACTAACCCTTAATCATATTTAAAACAAATGTTTTAAATATGATTTTTGGGCCTTGTGATGTTAGAACTTTAATTATATATGTATATGTAACTAACAATTGTTTGTTATTATTTTCTCTATAAACAGATTCATTGATCGATTGTTTTGTCCCTGTATTAAAATAATATAAGAGCACTGAATGCTCATATTTGAGGATATGGAACCATCAAGTATTTTCACAAACAATACATGATCAAAATAGTTGCTAATTAATTTTTGTAACATCAACAAATTAATTAATCTTTTTAAGGTGATCTAACCACATGATTGCATCCCACTCATGATAGAAGTTTTATTTGCTGCTGTCTATTAATCAAAAGAACCAGTAAAACTTTGTGTTCTCCTCTGAGATTAAATAGAAGATTGCATTGTTGATGATGATGATTAGGAAATACAGAGATTAACAATATAAACACTTGCAGGTTTCAATGAATGGAACATCAAGTTAATTCAAGCTCAAAAGTTGGAGTTAATTTCCCCAAAGTTGTTTGTGTATTAGCATCAACCTGTTTTATTCATGCATCATTCATCAGCTCTCTGGCTCAGCTGATCAGCCATGTCCAATCATATTAGTGCAGGTGTTCATTAGGAGCCTAACTTAACCTCACCTTTGTGCCCATGGTAACATCACATGCTTCTGCAACCTCCTCCGTAGGTGCTATATTTATTTTACTGCTAATTTACCTATGATTTCATGCTCCAGTACAGTATAGGTGTGTTAAGGGACAATTTGTTCAGCTCTCTTCTTGCACAAATTTTGTTGCTGGTTCCAGTGTTTGAATGCTCCTTCCAAAGAGCAGCTTCATTTTCTTTTAAGTGTGTTCTTTTCCATTACTCAGTGATGAATACTATCTAAATATGTGTGTTAATACTAATGTAATGTTGGTAGCACTGACATGTCATGTTTAAGGTGACTATCATTAGTATGCTGATGAAAACGAAGGAAAACGTCTAGATATGTTATTTTGGGAGTAAATGTTTGTCTAGTGTGACACAAGCAGCCAAGCAAGAAGCGGTGATGTGTTTCTATTTGTGCTATTTCTAGGGCTTTTAGTTAGAACCATTAACCTGACGTAGCTTAAATGTTGGTTTGACTGATGTGTGCTCTTACAACACCAATAATACAGCAAAGGCTGAGTCAAACTGACCATTAGAAAACTGTGAACACACAGATGTTTGGATTAATCATGGTTAGGGTAAAACTCAAACATCTACAGTAACTTTCTTACTTTGTGTGTGTGTGTGTGTGTGTGTGTGTGTGTGTGTGTGTGTGTGTGTGTAAATATGTACTTGAAGTTCCCCAATTTGACATTACATAATTAATTGGGGTATTTTAGCCCAAAATATTATGATACTTGATTACTCATTAATTTTGGTGTAAGATAATAAAACAAATTGGTTGTTTCTGATCAAGAGCAGGATATTAGTGCATCTGCATGAAATTATGCAATGAGTAAAAAGATTATTATGCTAATGTTGAAAATGACATGATGAATGAAATAGTAAGAGTTAAGATACCAATGCTAATGAAGTCTAAATGAGAGGGAATAGAAAATAGTGACAGGCTAAAACTAATGGAGACCATTTTGTGTCTAAATAATCTCTGAAAATAAGCATAGCTCATCTCCATGTTAGGGCAACAGCACCAAAAGACTGTTTCCTCGTCATCAAACAGACAATATGGAAAGCTGAAAAGCAACCATGGCAACCATTTATCGCCACTGATGGCACAAGGGTCCAAATTAGTTAATTTCCCACTGAATTATCATTCCAATTTACAAATGGTATCCCAATTTGTCTCTCTTTTTAGGGGATTCGTTTAGTTCAGTTTGAAGCATGCCCTATTTGTTGCGGATATGCATCTCCAAAAACACAGATGCTGTGTTGTTTGCCTTGCTGAGAGCCTTGAACCCCTCACAGATGTGTTCATTTCCCTGGGCAAGGGGACTGAAATGCCTGTATGCAGATTTCAGACTTTCCCCAGTAATGATATGGACATACATGGCTATGAAATTCTGCTGGGGGCAGAATATTTAAATGTATGCAGCTCTATGACTCAGTTTGTGCATATACAGTACGTCAGTGTTACATTTCAAGTGGTAATTAGGTCTAAATCAAAGAATAACAGCCTATGTTATGTGATCCACAGACTAAAGTCTCAAGGGCATTAGCACATTTGCAATATGTGAGCACACATGCTCATGAAAGAATGAACCTGATGATTCAAATGGAGTG
Organism: Anabas testudineus; assembly: GCF_900324465.2. NCBI lineage: Eukaryota > Metazoa > Chordata > Actinopteri > Anabantiformes > Anabantidae > Anabas > Anabas testudineus. The sequence continues at coordinate 13,357,868 of NC_046632.1, read as the reverse complement.
GGTAACTGTGTCTAATGCACCTAATCTGTCATTGATTGTGGTTTTCCCAATTGTGTGTTGTAATTATTTTGTTGGAGCGCCACAGAGAGCCACTGACCACAACCTTGCCCTGGGACTCGTTGCCAGCAAAAATAATAATAAGAAGGTACAGGATGAAAATTGAAGTCAGTCTCCAGTCGCAGGTCTTTCATTTGACTTGAGTCAGACAGCAGTGTGTGTTTGCATTATTTTGCGAAACCTAAATTAAATCTTAGTAGATGAGAGCAGCCTTCAGTACTCTGAGGACTTTGCTTTAGTGCAAAATAAGGAGAGATGAGAATTTAATATTGTTGAAACTAGCATTTGTGCTGGCAGTGTTGATTTTCTGTGTGAGAAGGGGTTTAGAAGAAGCTACGCCAAACTGAACCTTAGGAGTGAGCTCTGGGGATAAGTTTAAGGATTAAGGGGAACAGGGAAAATGGGGAACAGGAAAGAAGTTTTGAAAAAGAGAGAGAGAGAGAGAGGGGGAGAGAGAAATGAAGACAAAGTGAGGCAGAGAAGGAAAGGGAAACTGTCTAGAATGTGTTGAGACAGAGGATGAATGTTTGAGGCTATAGCTTTTAAAAAACTCCAATAAAGCCAGCTGGCTCCTGGCCGCATTGGAAAATGGAAAAAGGAGGCTTTGAGTGGCGAGTCCAGGGGCCAGTGGAGCGAGGCGGGGCCCGGTGAGGCCGAGCAGCAGGGCAGCCTTCCTTTGTGAGCGAGAACTCATTTACAATGGTTAAGGCAGGGTGAGCTGCACTTAGCTGTGCCAAGAAGGAACTTCAGCTTTCATCTGCAGTTTTCAACGGGACTCCAATCCATCATGTGTTTGTAATGAAACACTATGTATTCACATTATAGAATTATTCATCAGATTTCTGTGACATGAATACAGGAATATTGTCTAGCGTGAGTTTCTCCTTCGCTGGCTCCATGCATGGCTTATATACAGAACGAAGCTTTGCCTTGAAGCAGCAAGTTGTGGAAAAAATGAGCCTGTTGGGCACCAGTAGGACTGAGAACATGCTCTGCTCACAGTAAACACTGATGCTGACTGGCCGGGCTGCAGTAATGACTCCTGCTGTGTTCTCCTTTGCTGCTTGTCTCCACCTAACATCCCTTCTCAAACTTGTTCTTCACATAATTATAGGGCAGAGTTATAAACAAATAGCTGGCATGTAAAGGTGGACTCTTCTGCAACAGAAAAGTACCTATAACAAAAGTTTTGAACTCGGTGCAGGGACACAGCCATATTTTTGTTTAATATTCGTCACAGTAAATATTGTTCTATCCTTTCACATATTAAGTACTATGGACTTGCACGACTGGAGCAACATTCAGAAAACTAAAGGCTACTGAATAACAGCCTAATGTTTTTGTTCTTTCATTCACTGAGCAGCGATGAAGGTTTGAAGTGGAAACTGTGTTACTGAGAAGCAGACCACTCTCCGCTCCGAACACACTTTACCAGCAACAGAAACTTGAAGGAGAAATCTCAAGTCACCCAAAATGACCAATCACAATCCTCACAGTCCCCACACGGTATCTCTGTACCTTTTATAGCCCTGATGTGTAGTTATGTTGCTGAGGACCATAAACCATAAATCAATATTAACATCTACCCTAAAAGATTGAACCCTTTAACTGTGTAAAACAAAGCAGTGTTATGCAGCACTAAACCGACAGATTAATGTCTGAAAAATGTATTAAACTTTGTGTAGCATGATTTTTTTTTCTGCTTTACCTTCCTATTAATCGCCTTGCATCCACTCATATTTATCTCGTAATTCCTTAGGGGGATTTCACCACCTGGTTGGGAACCATGACTTTCATTACCATCACATATATTTTCTGTTAAATCCTTGCCAATAAATCACTCCCTAAGGAGAAAAATTATTTCTTGAGCGTGATTACAGCATTATGCAAGTCAAAAGCGTCTCTAAGACATAAACATTGTGTTTAACAATGATGTGTCATGCTCCATGAACCACTGTTTCACAACTGGAGATGAATAAATCCTGGCATCATCTTGGAATATGCCCGTGCCCTGAGGAAAGAACAAATCCATTGATGGAATAACCTGGTCATTCAGTATATTCAGGTAGTCAGCTGACCTCAACCTGACCCACTGCAGCAGCCCCAGATCATAGCATTGCCCCCACAGAATTGTACAGTAGACACTAGGCAAGATGTGTGCATCACTTCCCCTTCCTCTTTTCTTACCCTGATGTGCCCAACACTCTTGAACAGGGTAAATCTGGACTCATCAGACCACATGACCTTCTTCCATTGGACAGTTCTCTGAGATGTTTTCTTTGTTTGATTCATGCCAATAATTTGACTCTTCTGAAACAGATTAACACGGTCACAGAATGTGTCTTCCAACAAAGTTGTTTAAGAATTGAGAAGCTAGTCACTGCATTAGTTAGGGTTAAATAAAAAAAATCATCCATGCAGTAATTATCCAATGGGAGTTTTTTACCTATTTGCTAAGTTAAATCCAGGTGGTGACTTTTATTTTGGAGGGGCGGTGTATTTGTGAATCATGTCCTCAGCAATACGGTCTTAGCACTGTGGTTTGCAAATATAGAGCAGGACAGGCTCCATCGGATAAACTGCCATCACTGGTGCCGAGCAGTGTACACAAGAGTGAAAAGGCACTTTTACACTGTGTGTATGGCTGCAAACATCCACAGAGACGGCGTGAGTCAGTGGATTTGGCTGGAATTAAAAGCCCATGCCCGCTGAGGGATGGGGCTCACCTCGCTGTTACCCATAAATCCCAAATGCTCTCATTACTAAGTGAATTCATCTTGTCAGAGGACGGGACGTGGCTCAATTTAGGCTCCAGATTGCCATCTAGCTTTATTGAGTGAGTCAGAGGGAGGAGACGCCCTTGCCAAGAAAGGCTGGCGCGATGATGGCTGCCATCGACATCTTTACAACTTCATCCTCCACTGACTTTGCATAAGTTTACATCACATCCTCTCTCATTGTGCTGAGTCATGGTGATTAGTTACCAGAAATGTGTTTTTTTTTTTTGTTTGTGTTTTTTTTCGTGGGGTGTGTATGGATTTGTTTGCTGTACTCATTTGTCTCTGTGCTTTGATTCCTGTGTTTTGGCACCAAAGTCAGAATGAAATGACAGTCGTCTAAGATGCTTTGATAATGTTAATATGATCCTGTTTTTGTTTTGTTTTGTTTTTCTCTGCAAAAACCCTAAAATCAAAGACCAGAAACACTAAAACTCACCTCTCTGTCTCTGTGTTGGTGCATTTCTGCGGGTGGCTTGTCATCATTCTGCTTCGTGTCCTCTTTAACATAGCTATCAGTGGGAGAGGAGCCGTGTCTCCAGTCCTGCTGGTTAGCAGACTGAAGACAGCATGGTCACTGTTGCATCCATGCCTGTCACTCTGGGTGTGTTATCATTAACAGAAGGCTGATAACAAGGAGAAACAAAACACACGGACACTCGTCTGTTGATTTTGCAGCTGTTTCTCCTTCTCTCTCTCTTTCTCTCTTTTGCTCTCCCTCCCTGTGTCTCTCTGTCTTATTTGAGTGTTGCTGTATATTCTGGAAAAGACAACCAGTTGTAGTTTCAGTTCATATTCTGTGTGCTCAGAGTCAGCTGGGACTTTGGTTAACCCCTGGAAACCAGATTTAAACAGAGTTTTGATAATCTTTTTCATACTGTGTGAGCAGATGGTATGTTTAAATGTAACCTGTGGCGTTTTCTTGTAGTCAAACGTGATGTGCATTCAGTGTTTCTCAGCATACGCTGTGCTGATCCATCTGGCCTGAAGGATCGTGGTGAATGCACATTGTTATGTTAATTTAAAACGTAATGGCACGACCTTGATTTTGTTGAAGATACTTACTGTACAACTAGTGCTAGCATTTCACTAGTTTCTAGTGTTGTGTTTGCATAATCTCTGTTGTGCTCTATTCAACTTGTTTGCCATGCATGAGTTTTTAAATTAATGTGAAAGTGTTTCCACCAGTGAAACTCTCAGAAATGAACCTTCGCTGGATTTTGGACTGGAACCAGGGTGAAATTTTGTTCATCTGCTATAAGTTTCTGGTGCCAAAAAAAGCTGTTTTGGGCGACAGCAGAAACTATAAGGGTGGAGTTTGCAAAGGTCATTGTGTTTTATTGGCCTTCATTCACTTTCGTTCACACAGTAATCTAGTATAAAGGGGGCTTTTGCTCCTGAGTTTAGTTCCTGATACCTCCTGAACCAAACTGTCCAACGTGTTTACTACTTTCTTTGTGCTTTGTAATTTGCTCATACAGTCTACCTGCCACACACAGTACACACAATATAAACGGTATCTCTCCAACTATTCACTGCTGCTGCACCTCCCATTTACAGCATGAGATTTCCCAGATAACCCACTATCTCACAAATTAGAATAGTCAGTCAGCCAGCTCTCCTTCAGCACGTTCTTTAACAGCTGCAGATTTGTGACAGTCTCAACCACCTGATTTCAGTTTAAATCTTCACCTGACATGCTGAGTATAAGACGGTGCTTTGGAACGATCTTTTTTAGAGAGGTGACAAGAATTTTCCACTAAGGCAAGTCTCCATGCTGAGTACGGTACATGATCTGGAAATGCCCTAATAGCTTCACCTTGCATGCTTGTTTTACACTGCAGTCAAATGGGTGGCATTTTCAAACTGAGTGTAGCTACTGATGAGTTTTATAGTTGCACAGCTTTACTTCCTCATTAAGTCTAAATGTCAGGCACTACCACAGATGGAAGAGCTGAAGTCATTTAACCTAGCTTGTGACAATAAACACAGGTACTGCCATCAACCATGAAGTGGTACAGGTACAACGGTGCAGATGTCAGCTCCATTGCCATGAGAGAGCTCTTAAAATCACATATCATAAACCTTGAAAACTCTCAACTTACAGCACTAGTTCACTTTATTTACTCTGCAGCACAAAAACCTGCCGTGTGACTCAGCAGCTTTTATGAAAAATAAAGGTGTGAATCACACAACAGAGATGAAATTGGAACTGCTGGGAAGGGCGCATTGAAAATGAACAAATGCTGGGAACGCGCCACAAGTCAGATGAATTAATGCACTCTGTGCTCTATGAATGAGTGATGAAACGTCTGACAGGCTAGACCGTCAGCGTTTACAACTTTTGACTTACATAATACAGAGGGGAGAACGATTTTTGATTGTTTCAAAGTTAGGCTACAGCTATCACTGTCTATTCTATTGATTTTTTATCACATTGTCAGCAAACAGCAAATCTATAAGAATTCCAATCACATTCCCAACGTGTCTCGTCTCTTTTAATTGCTTGTTGTCTCTAACCAAAAGTCCAAAAGCCAACGATTAAATGATGTGACTTGACATTTGAGAAGCTGAAACTACCAAATGTTTAGCATTTTTATTTGATGGACCAACACAACTAATCTATTGTCAGAATTGCTGCCAATTATGTTTTTGTCCAGTCAGATCCATCAGTCACACAGTTTTTATCATTTTTGGCTCTGCACACTCTCACAGTGGATTTAAATTCAATCACAGTGTACTGTAAGTGTGGCACTATCAGGTTTAACGTAAAGTTTCCTTTTTAGAAAATCCATAAGTTGTGTACAGATGCATATCTGTAAGTATAGACGTTCAGTATAGTGATTAATCAGCTGACACCAAATGCTAATACATACAGTGTTTCTGAGAACTTTTCTTTCTTATACAGTATGAGAATAAATTAAATATGTTTCGGTTTGCACAGTTAGTCAGACAGAGCAAGCATTTTTTTTACATTTTGAGGATCCTGGACTTGAAAGTGATGAGCATCTCTCAGTATTCTTTCTGAAAGGATGACTGATAGCTTAATCCAGAATGTAATCAGTTGTTGTATGATAGTATATGGTTTGAAATTGTCCCTGATCCCATTTACAGTTACTCACATTCAATTTTGCACCTCAGTAATCCTAACATATAGCAACGATGATGGTGGTGGCGGTGAGCGGTACGAGTGGACAAAGATGAAGGCTTGGCCGGAGAGGCGTGCTGGAGACTGCAGTGAGCTTCCTCCTGCATCGAAGGGAAACTCCAGTGACACCTGCTGGCGGAATGACAAACCTGGAAGAGCCTCCCGTAATAATAGTGTTTATCTACATTTAACCAACAGTGTCACTCTCATTCCTCAGTCAGTTCCATCAATAGGAACATTCATATGTCCCCAGATGTTGCACTGGTGAGGTGGTTGAACATGACATTAACAGTGAGGTAAACACAGAATACACAGTGCATATAATAAAACCAAGGTTTGTGATAAGCACAATCCATACACACAGTCCAGCCCACACACACTTAATATAATTACCAACATGTATGGATGCTGCTGGATTTACGGCTCTGGGACTGTGGGCAGACTGATGCTGCACAGACACGATGTAATTCTGCCACCTAGTGTATAAAAGGGAATGATGAGTTAAAGGTTAATGTCCCTATATATTTACTTTCCTAAAAGTGTCTTCCACATCTAAAAGCAGTTTGTTTTACATAAAGTGCAGGTGGTGCACATCGTTATATGGCAGCTGTTTTATAGTTGTAATTAGAATAAATGAGAGGTGTGCTCTAATAAAATCTGATGAGCTGTGGCTTTGCATACTGTTGGGGAAACCCTGAATGATTCAGAATGACTGGACAGAGCCCTGCAACATGAAATGGCTCATCCGATATTTATTACACCAGAAAACCTTCTACTTTTCAGTCTAGAACAACTGTCTCTGAGCAGACAGCACCAACTATTAGCTACTCAAAGTGCCAGTCTGACATGACCTCACAGGTAATTCACACCTTAATTCATGTGAATCCAATAACTAATGTGATCTCATGAGACAAAATCTTCCCTTTCTTGTTTCACTCTGTTACACTTATTGCTTTTTTATTTTTTTTTTTTTGGTACGAGTTATGACTCATGATGATATTTATTTATTTCCAAGCACTGCATACTCAATCACTGCACAAGAACCAAAGCTATAATGTATATAAATGCATTCAAAACAATGTTTGTATCACATCATATCAATCTGACATAAAGAATTTACATATTTCAAACAAAAAACTAATCTTATTTCAACACATATTCATGCGCACACACCTGATTATATGTACAGTATATCAGTGTCTCAACTTACCTGTTGACTAAGAAATGTTACAAACATCAATACTGGATTTTAATCAGCTGCAGGCAAAACATTAACAGAGCACATGACTGCAATATTCTGTTTATGATTGTTTGTATTGTTCATCCAAATCCATCAGTTTCACACTTATCTGAAGCCTAAATTACCACCACTACCTGGCAGCTGCAGTTCACCTGCTGTAGCTGCTTGTTAACTGGTTTGCAAAGCATTAATAACCCAGCAGAACAAATGAGTGAACTACTTATTAATCCAACAATAAACTTTAAAGAGGCTGTAGCAGAGCAATCTGTCCTACCTTGCAGCCATTTCTTGTTTGTCTTTCATTGCGCAGAAACATAAGGAGGAGATGTAAAACTCCTGGGGCACCGAGCAGATTTATCTTGATATTGGTTTACTCTCTGGGCCAAATGGCCCATCTTGAAAACAAAAAGAGTGCACTAACTGAATAAGTAGTTTTGCACAGGTCAGTTGATTTCCCCTTTATGGTCTGCTGCATTTTTCTTCATTTGCTTTTTGTTTTTTTTTTTTTAGTTTTCAGTTCAGTTTCCACCAGCCTCAGTTTATACTGTAATTCCATTAACTGGTAAACCCACCTTTGGAAGTTTGTGTTGTGCTCATGACCTGTTTGAGTTTAACGCTACGGGAACGAGACTGTTTTTAGAAAGCTCATGACAGTTTGATTGGTTCTTGCTGTCACAGTCTTTCAGAGAGCTGGGAGAGGGTTAAGGTTAGGAAAAGGTTTAGCGATAGGCAGCGCTATGGAATATATCATGTCAATGAATGGTTTTGTGTGTGCATCAACTCCACCCTGTGGTGACGAATAAAAGAATGGTGCTGTGGATTTCAGAGACATGCAGGATACTGAACTTTGTCATTCAGTTAATCATTATAATTATATGACTCATTTTTTATTTTATCTGTGTTGGCTGCATCCCACAAATTGTATTGTTACAAGCTTATGCATAATAACTGTTTCAGAGGGATGGAAATTTAAAGAAAATGTTATATGTCAATAGAAATTATGCAAAAAAGTATCATTATTTTATTATTTAGTTTATACGTAACTTTGTTATATGCTAAAACAAACAAATATAATTCCTACAAATTGCCAGTGAAGCCACTGAGAGCAGAGGTTGGTAGCCCTTGACCTGCTTGCTTCAGATATGTCCTCAGATGTCGCCATGATGAAGTCAGCATCATTAACAGCAGGCTTGACTTTTTGCACTGCACAAAATTAAACAAGTAACAATTATCTCTCTGCCATAGATTCAAAATGTCATCTGCGCCACTCACACCATTAATAATGGAGGTTAGAGGGGTTTTATTAGTTTTGACCTCATTCTAAAGTTCATTAAAACTTTTAATGTGAAGGGAAATCAGCCCTTGTCATATTCTCATTTCTTTTTACTTTAACTGCAGCACACATGGTGCAATACTTTTGCAATGCTCTCCCTATATAAGCCCTAACTGTAGTATTGAGATTTGTTTTGACATTTCTAAAATATTTCACTTAGTCACCTAGTCATACCTTCAACTCTTTCTATTATTCAGCAAACATTGTGTCTTGAGAACGTATTTACTTTGACACTTTCTAGACTGTAGACGTCTGCAAAAAACCATGGTAAGGCACAGATCAGGGCTATGGTATAAAACTATTTCTGAAGCTTTTGGGTGTTCTCAGGAGCAAGGTGGTGCATTGTTCAGGGATGTAACCAGGAACCCAGCAGTGACTCTAACAGAACTTCAAAACCTCTCTCCAGAGACGAGAGAACCTGCTGGAAGCATGACTGTCTTAATAGTTCTCCATTATTCAGGGCTTTATGACAAAGCAGTTTAACAGAAGCCATTTCAGGTGTTTGACAACCTGCTTCTAGTTTGCCAAACACCAAATGGTTTGAACAAGCTTGACGGAAAAAAATCCCTGATCTGATGAGACACAATTTTACCCTTTAGCCAGAAGTACACCACACCAGGCACTGCTCATCTCCTCATGCTGCATGGCTTTAGGTACAAGTCTCTGACTGTCCTAGATTGGCCCATCTTAAACCCAGACTTAAGCCCCATAAAACACCTGTGAACAGACCTGGAGATGGCAGACCTTTCTCATTCAATCTGACAGAGCTTAAGAGGATCTGCCAGGAACAATTGGATAAATTAAAGAACACTTGAAGTGAAGAAGACTTGAAACTGCTGCTTCTACAAAGTACTGAATCAAGGATCAGAGCACTTTTGGAAATTTAAGTTGATTTTTAATACATTTGTAAACATTTATTGAAAAAAAAAACATTTTCACTTAGTCATTATGGGTTTTTGAGTGTAGACTGACTTGAAACAATCAAACATATAAATCTACAACACAATGAAGTGCTCTCAGGCATTTACATTTCATTTAGGGATCTCAAACTGGTTGACTATATTTCATCTTTAAATAAAAAAGAGGGGGCACAGTGCATACATGTCACTACATGTCAAACCTTTTGTGACATTTTGGTTGCATGGAATGCATTTTGGAAATGCTGTCTGATTAACATGATGGTTTATTCTGCCTAACGTCTATCAACTGACGTGGTAATGATACTGTAATTATACTTTAATAACTGTATTCCATTTTTTTTTAGTTTCATACCATCAGATTCATTTTGTGGCATGACGAGTAACACTTGCACTGATTTGTCTTAGTCTACACATCTTTGAATCACTGCCCTACTACTGTGAAGATGAAATTGCATTCCAGTCTGATTACCAGGCTGAATTTGCATACATAATTAAGCCTCTGCCACTCTGTGCTGCGTGCCTTCATACTGGTTTGTGTCGTCTCACCCTGACTTTTCCTGCAGGTGAGCAGAGTTGTCTTTTAGTTGTCTCTACCTCGGTTTGTCAATCTGAAAAGGTCAAAAGTCAGTTGTGATAGACGTTCCCCCACACAGCTGAGAAAAAACTTGGGTAATAAAATTCTCTCCGGTGCGTAGTTGGGATGTGGGCTGCGGGAGGCAGAAGTTTCTCTGCATCTGTCCATGTGCAGTGGGTGTTTTTCGTGCGTGTTTGCTAACGACAATTATAGGTGACCCACTGAACCATTAGAAGGAGTAATTATCTTGGGTGAAACATGAGTCAGAGTTTTTCTTTAAATTATCATCCACTGTACTAAGACAGTGGTTTAGCCCTCTCTTCTCAGAGCCAGTGCACTGCATCCTTTTTACCACGCGATGGCGCTACGGCACCAGCTTTCGGAGCCAAAACAACTAAGTAAACTGGAAAATATGTGAGCGCTAAATGTAGGTGGGGGTTGTTATTGTGATTCAGCTCCCCGCCACAGGAGTGAGACCTCTCAGAGGGACGCTGGATGTTTTTTCAAAGATGGATGGGGAAGCAACAACAAATGAAAAGCCTTTGGGTAATATGAATTTCATTTAGTGGCATAATTCTCAAGTGAGATTTAAAAAAAGGGAGGAGAGAGAAACATCCATGTATAATACACTTGTCAGAGAGGTGTTCAGTACATGTTTAACAGCAACAAATTGCTACCTGAGAGCCTGTTTACTGTTTTACGGCACCTGTACACACAGTAGACACACACACACACACACACACACACACACACACACACACACACACACAAACTCCTCTTTCCTTCATTTTGGCTTGGAAACACTTGACCTTAACTCGGGTCAGCCGTTTTACATGAAGAAAATGGATGTGAATGCATACTAAATAGCAGCTACCGCACTAATGTAGCCTGCCTATTATGGTATGGCAAAAGCCTGCTTCTATGAATAAACATTATGGGGATTATATCTCTCTGTTGACTCAGTTTCACATGAATGAACTACCGCACTGCTGAATAATGTTGACAAGCTTAGACTAAAATCAATGTATGGTATCTAAACCATGACTGAGTATTACTGAATAAGCAGGTCTGCACAGGAAGATTGCTGAGCACAATTATGTCCCGCGGTGTGACTGATGACTTGTCCACAAGCTCGGACCACAAAGGCATTCAATTTACAAATGTATATTGATGAGGTTGTAGCCAACATTACTGTATGTAACTTCTATCAACTACTTTTAAAATGCTGACATGTGCAGAGCTGTAAATTGCATTATTTAAAACGTGTTCACTACTCATATGCACCCTACAAATGATGCTTTATTTAAGTTAAGGACAACAACTTACTATTTCTAGATTACCTTTCAAAGGTATTCCTGCAAAGCCACAGCTAATTGATGTTAAGAACTTTCCAAATGTAGTAGTAGTCATTATGAAAAACACTTTCAGTTATGCTTCCTCTCAACACTCTACCTCACACACGTTTACTAATTATTACTATGATCAACATTCAATCCCTGCCCAACCTAATCATAACCACAACAATCTTAACGACAGCTTTGCCCTAACCAAAAACAAAGCCTTGGCTTACTTTGTGGGCACCACCCTTTTTTGTCTCGAAGTTCCCATAATGTGGACATGTCAACATGAGTAAGCACTCTGTCCCCTGCGACATGATTACTAGAAGCACACACACTATGATTATACAATAAATACATAAAAGTCTGCACAGTTTTACTATAGGAACTAATCCAGGTGTAGAGTAAGTCCTGGATCAAGTCATTTTCCATGCACTATACTTGTATTTAAATGCTGAAACCACTCATTTAGTGTGATGTTGTGGAAAATGTATGGCAGCAGTGTGTAACACAAACTAATGTAAATCCCCAGTTTCCTCCACGTGGTTAAAAAAAAAAAAAAACAAAACAAAAAAAAAACAATCATCAAATATGTTATGAGGAAGTTGACTTAGATGTTGCAACAGATGAGTAATGGGGAACAACCGACTAAGTAAAACAATCCCTTTCGATATCACACTTCATTGTTCAGGCTCTGTCAGGCTGAAGGTCGGAGCAGGGGGTCGCCCCACCGGGGTGAGTTGTGCCCTCCATCACCTTGATGACAGTCAGTCTTGGAGCCTGACTGCAGTACAACCACCAGACACTGGTGTGCGCACTGCAGCTCCATCCGACGAGCAACCACCAGGGTCTCTATCAGTCTGTCAAGCTGACTGGTGACATCCAACTAGAAACAGGAAGCGAGACCTCTGTGTCTTCACAATAAAACACACCAGACAGTTGGTGATTAGAGGAGCAACAAGCGAGTCCGCAGATAAATGTGATCACAACAAAGAAAAATGACTCTGTACAGCCACTTTTACAGCTCAAAGTGTTAAAGTTGAGTTGATAAATACACTATCATTGTTAAGTATATGCAGTGTACATAAAGGGACACATTTGAAGCCTCAACTCATCAAATATATAAGATCATGTTTGTTACAGTACAATGTTAATAATAATAATAATAATAAACAGCATTGACTTAAAACTCATAGCACTGTCATTATTGTTGGAATAAACTGAGTAACTGTAGAGCTGTAACCAGATTCACTCCACGCTGTGTGTATTTAGTGACGACTAGTGAGGCTATTATTGTGAAAGAACCGCCACCGGATGTCGGGGTTTCTCTCGCTGCTCCGCTGCTTGACGCCTTCCATCCAGCAGATCCCCACAGAACACCATCGACTGCCGTATTCAGAGACCCTAGCTCCCCCAGTTCCTGTTTCCGCCGCAGCATATCTACCCAGTTTTGTGGAGCAACGAATCCCGGGTGTCGCTGCGTCAGATCCAGCCTCCGCAGCCCCGGTCGAATGCCACTGGAAGCCGGTGTATCACGCCAAGGTAGGTGATCAAGCCGCTTGTGCATGGCGGAAATGTAGCAGCTACGGAGGCAGCGCTCGCCTCACAGATTCCCCTGCTACATCCCGGCCTGTTTACTGCGTCGCTGCTGAGATCACGGAGACCAGAGAGCGGTCACGTCAGGCGGCGAGGTCTGGTCCCGTTATCCGGCGCCGCTGCCGCCACATATTTTCCTTTTCTTCGCTTCACGTCGATGCTCCCTTTACGCGTATGTAGCTGTTGCGTACCCAAAAAGGAAAAGTCCCCTGCGCCCTTTCTTGTTGCTTCTTCGCGCATCTTCAAAACAATCGGGGCTGACGATGCTGACGACGGGGGGGGGGGAGTTCGCCTGAAACCTGCCTCCAGAGACCGCATGCCTTTCCCGGAGCTGAGGCTCCTCAAGTGGCGTGTGGCTGTGTTGGAGGCTAAAAAAGCATCAGCTGTGCTAGACGCGCGTAGCCCACAAGCTAGCTGTGTTTGTTTTCTGCTGTTCTGTCGTGGCCGTGGAGGAGCTCACACCGTTAGTCGACACGCGTTTGACCTCCACGGCTGCACCGCGTTCAAATACGCACAAGGATGCACAAGGCGCGGCGTCTGACAACCGTGTGCATCCTCCAGTGTCTCCACGTCCATCGTGTTTTTTGTTTTTTTGTTTGTTTTTTTGCGAGCAGACAAAGCAGCTGCCTGTGTTTCAGCCTCAGTGCACCGCTGCTAGTGCTCAAGATTGCTTTGTAATAATCACCCCCAAGTCAGGCGTGCGTTTGTTTTCAGCGTCTGGAGGTGTGGTTCATGTGCAATAAGGCCCAGCGACATGTGGCTGTGAAATGAAATGAAATGGCTCAGCCAGCTCAGCCAGCTCAGGCCGTGCATCATCACAGCAGGACAGTCAGGGTGGGATCTTTCCTCCCGTGGTCTCCTCACAGGGCGCACGCTTTTACAAAGCTGATGATAACATAGATGGCAGCACCCGCGTACACACAGAGAGGCTGGTGTCAGTGCTGCTAAGGCCAGACGTTCAGGTGCCAGCAGGGGTAACCCTCTGCAAGATGTGTGCCTTCATGGTGATGTACAAGGGCTTGTGATAAAGCTCATACTGTAAACTCACTGTATTTGGATCAGTGATGTGACATCAAACATGAAATGCCAAGGAACAATGCACTTTAAGTGTCACAGGACATAAGCATCCTCTGATTGTTACAGTATTTCGCTGGTACAGTATAATAAGGCGTCTGTGAGACACACGGTGTCTTCTTCTTTCTTTGACAACATATTGTCTGACGATGAATTACTGGCGCCCAGTGTTGTACAGCGCCACCGTTTTGATTCATTTGCAGACAGTATCCGTTGTGTCATTTGAATTGTAGTTGCTGACAGGGGAGAAACTCGACACCTGTGGACAACTAATGCATCATTAATGCTATTTAATAAAGTCAGCCTTGGTAACTGGAAGCAGATTGATTGAGTTAGTAGCCTTAATCCACTCATGAATAAGTAAACAGCCATATATATTGCAGTAAGAGCAGTCTATGCCATGGCAGGGTGGGGACAGGCCTGCTTCAGATAGATGTCTGTAAAGATTTGAACTGCTTTCAACTGTCAGGGTCCAATTATTTTATATAAAGCAAAATGACTTATGCTTTGGCAACAATTTGCTTTCATTTGGGCTTTGCCATTTTTGGAATGAATAAGCATAGCCATGGGTGGACCCATTTATATCAGCCAAATGCAAATAATTACATTAGAGGAGGTTATTTCAGGCTGCGTAATTTTTTGATGAAGCACTTAAATCAAATAGCGGTGGTAACACTGACCCTTGAAATTTGCAGTACTTTGCAGTTTGTTTGCAGGCTGCCTCACATATTGTCTTTTTTACTTGCTTGTTGGGTTGATTCCATTGAACACATTTAAACCTACTGTAAAACATGATACAGCATCTATAATACAGGAGTCTGGGCTTTCTAGAGGTGCATGCACACACGCGCACACACACACACACTTTAGCTGATCTATTTTCTCTTCTACCCCCCCTTTCTTCATTTCCCTACTTCTCTCTGCCCTTTGTGCTTCCACCCTCCATATCTCATGCCACTGTCTGTCTTCATTTTTGACTAATGAGTTCATTAAACATATTAGTGTTGCTCTGCCAAAGAGGTTAGACGTGGCACGGTGAGCAAAAATGGGCGGTGACTCATTTCATTATCTGTATTTAACACTGCACATTTGTCACGTGGCAAGCGCCATTTCTCTCTTTGGTTTAGCACAGCAAGACACTGCCAAGTGGAGTTTTATTTAAAATAGCAGTTGGATTTGTTTTTCATTTCAATTCTGTCTGCAATACCAGCCTGTCACCTGCACAGCGAGCGCCTCTGTTTGAATGAAAAGCCATTCTAATTTCAAGCATCACAGTGTTTTGGCTCAGTGTACAGTGTGTGTATAATGCTTGATATTGGCTTCAGTGTGCTGTGTATACATCCCCTTTTTGCACCCTGTTGTCCCAGATATATTCTGGTTTTTATTTTTTTTTCTAAAAACGTCAAACGGATGAGAAGAGAGCTCTGAATAGAGCTGTGGAGGAAACAAACAGCACATTTTGAAGACATGTTCCCAGTTTGGGGCCTCATGCTACAAACACAAAGAACGTTGAAGTGAAGAGGCTATGCAAGACGCGGCATTGCTTTTAGCGGGCTGCAGCAACAATGCTACCAAAAGAGGAAGGCTCATCTGGTTGCATTGTTTTGTTGGTATTGTTAATCTCTGTGCAGGGTATTTCTGCTTCCAAATTCCAGGCAGTGTACTGTAAATAGAGCAGAAGCCACTGAAAAGAAGCTTTCGCCTTTGTTATTCCTGCTTTGAGGACAGAGAAGACTTTCACCTGTCAAGAGAAGAAAGATAAAGAGTAGCTGGTTTTTGCATATACTTCAGCAAACAATCGTTGTATGTTCAGTGTTGGCATGTGTCTGACATTTAGCATTGTGAAACTTGTGTTTGATGTTCATCTTTATGACTTCTCCGGTCTCCAGACTTCTGAGGGCACCAGAAAAACTAAATGGAAATAATCGTTAACCTTGCAAAATGCTAATAGATGTGTAGAGAATCTTAGTGATGTATTGTGCATTAGTGTAGGGACCGCTGAACTGATCAACTGCATGTCATGTGCAACAGCCTGCAGTTTCTGGTTTATTGTAAGCTTGCAGAATGCAGCATTTCTAAAGGGCAAAATCTGCAGGAAAAAGACTTTTCTACCATCACTCTTCTCCTGCTCTCATCCTGCTGGAGGGCCATTATTATCTGTATTGTAAGACAGAGTGTCTGTCTAGTGATCATGTGAGCCAATCACAGGGCGACTGTGGGACAGGTTTCCATGGAGAAAAGCGGGCCAGGCCATAAGGCTGCTGAAGCTCAGCTTGAGCAGGCTAGCTTGATCCATGCTGATAGCATTCTTTAGCTGCAGAATAAGAAAAGGCCCCAGCAGGCTTGCCCTGCTGTCTGCCTGTCTAAATGTCTTGCTGCTTGTATACCTGTCTTACTCAGCTGAATGTGTAAAGACAGGGTGGAAGAAAAGGGAGTTCTGCACAGCAATTGAGTCAGATGGGCACAATAGGAGTTTGGCCCCATGGCCATGTGGCATCAGATTGGATTTGTGTTGGACTGGATCTAGATTGCATAATGCTTTAGCCACAGCTGTCTGGGGTGGTTTTTAGAGGATGTTTAAACGTGTGTTGGGTTTGGGTTGAGGGGTAGCTCTGAGTGTGCTCTGTCCCCATTATTGTGACCAGCCAGAGATCCTGACCTGGACTCCCCCTCAGAAAGAGTGTTGCCCTAGCTTAGTTTAGCCCTGCAGGGAGGCGGATGTGTATTTGTGTGCATTTGTACGCTCACTTGTATGCACTTGCATTTGTCATATCTTGTGGAGTTATTGCTGCAGCAGTCTGAGCCGGGAAGTGGGACTTGCGACATTTCTTTTCAGCTCATTGGAGCCGTCCAGAAATAGGCATGTTTACATCCACATGCACTGCGTAGATTTTCTCCTTCCCTTTTTTCCATTTTCAGTAATATATATGTGCACACAGACATGGCTAAAAATGATGACTTTCATTATTTAAATGGGCTGAATCACTGATTGTAAAATAAATAAATGTAATTGTCTGCTTGAAATATTACTTCAATGCAATTATTTATCACCACTTCTAAGGGATAGCAGTGTTTTTGTCTAGACCATTTTCAAATATCTTTGTAGAATGCAGAGTGTCTTTATGCATCTGTGTATTTATTCAAGTTTTTCAGCGTCTCTGTAAAGCTTAGCACTAGGACAAGATCAATGCAGTAAAGTTTGTGCCGTCTCCTCTGTGTGAGGAACTGGATTCACATGGGTATGACACACACTGAGAATTTTTAGCTCACCAGAAGTTGCTGAAGGACTCACTGTGGGACACAAACAGCTCCCTCTCGGCCTGACAACTACCCACCTACCCACAAATTCCCCTTTTTCTCAGTGCCCGTAGCCAGTCAGACAGCCTTGTCAGCCCTTCGGAGTCCACGGCTCAGGTCAGGTTCAGAGCAAACACAGGGGGCTGGAGGAATTCAGAGAAGTTGCTAAAAATTCGAAGCTTCCTGACAAGATACTGGACTGTCTGGGTGTTATGCCCACACAGTGTCTAACTTAAAACAGGATCTAAACATACTTCAGTCTGCTATTTCTAGAATGGGAGCCTCCTGAAAGTATAAACCCACACTAGTGACATCCATGGATGGATGGCACAGATATTTGGAGTGTAGAAGAGGCAGATGGGTATGGGGAGAAAATTAGGGGAGAAGAGAGAGGTAGTAATTGGGACAGCTGCGCAGCTTAGGGCACAAGCAGTCAGATCCCCTACCCCTCCACATCCAAAAAAGTGAGCCAGCGAGCCAGATGCTGGCCATTAGGATCATAGTGACAATAGCCCAAATTTATTCTGTGGTCAGAACACAGAACGTGCAAGCCCACAAAGACACACATATAGGAATAAAAAGATAAAGACTATGAGCTCATCTGACAGAATCGGTACATTTCCCACACTTGGATAGAGAGGTTGTGCGACAGGCCTGCCTCTGCACAGAGGGTTTTGGGTATTATTCTGTGGATATTTCAGCTGGAAGCCTAAATTTCCAGCAGCCACTCCACCTTTATCCACAGACATGAGGATTGTTGAATGGGCTTCATTTAGCCAGTGGTATCTGATCCTCTATGGGCTAGTACTGGATGGCCTGCAGGTGACCTCCACACAGGTCGAGGGAGGGTTCAACCTCAGAAGGACCTGGGCCCTGATGAAAGGCCTACATTATCTTTTTTTACAGTGAGAGTCTATTTATGTCACTGGTGCCGATCCTGCTTCCTGGGCATTTGTTTGCAATGGTAGGGGGGAGTGTTTGTGGATTTTTGCTGTTGCACTATTGATCTCCAAGGGATAAATTCATCTCTTTGATCTCCATTGAGAGGTCTGAATGTAGGGTCAGCTAAACACATAGCCCTCGTAGCTGCAAGGGCTTTAGTGCTTTTTCACTTAGCTCTGTGCCCCTCAGCGTCTCTGCCAAGTTCCCAGTAGATGAGGTGGTGAATGTGCTTCTCCATATCTACCAAAGAGTTCATTGTTAAGTATGCGTGGTATGTGCAATGTGTGTTACTGATAGTTGGCGGTGTAGTGTGGCAGCTGAGAGGATTGTAAGGGTTCGCAGAGGATTGGCCTGATTGGATTTCCATTGCAGCAATCCTGTCACCTGGCTCACTGGTGCTCTGGATCCAAATGTCCGCCAAATCCTTGATTCTTAAAAATGCCTCAATGGAAGAATCCACCTTAAATTAGTTATAAATAATATTAGTAGTTTGTTTCTAGAACCATTTAATTGGTTGATGGTAGATTTTCTACTTCATATCAAACCAATCAAATCTAGAGGGTGTCATGTAATGGGTGTAATATTTTCCTCTGTTTGACAAGAGACCTCAGGTTTTTACACTCACTCCTCGGAATCAGACAGAAATACTTTCTGTCTTACTTTTCTTACTTTTTTAACACTGTAAATGGTGATTAATTATTACACTGACAGAAATACATTGTTAAACAGTCTGTGATGGTAATTTCTCCCAAAAGTGACCTGAAAAGACCAGAGTGCAATGCAGCTACAAGCTGTTTTGTTTTCTGACTTAAGGTTACAATGCTCTTAACTAACAAAAGCTCTGATATGCTTACAATCATTTTCCCCCTGCATATAGGTCTATAACCCACAACAGAGTATAACAGCTTGTTCCATTGAGCTTGTCAGGCCTTTTCTCGGGGGGGCTGTTGAAAAGCACTCTGGGAAATATAGGAAATCACTAACTGAAGTCAAATTAGACGAGGAACGCTGAAGGAAAGTGGGCACAACAAAGTAGTAATTATAACAGAATAACAGAACACAGAATAACTCCTGAAATGCGTTGTTCATCACTTATTGATGATTTTCAACAAGCTCGAGCGTCTGAGGGTGAATTTTTTTTTTTTAGTTCTTTTCTCACATCTCTCCTTTAGAACCAAGGTAGATTCAATTGAGGACATCAGCAAAAAACACAAGGTGGTAATTAACAAGGAAGGACTGGAATTCTAAGCAGATGACTGTGAAGGCAATGTTAATTTGCAATGAACACACATGAACTTAAACCTAACATTTGAAGTTAGCATCACATAAATTGAGTTTCAACAGGATGTAAGATATGGTGATCATAGTCTCATTTTCTTCTCTTTGTTTTTTAGATATTGATTGGGTTAAAATAAAATAATAAAATGAATTTATAATGTTCATGCTACAAGCCATGTATTATGGATATTGCTATATGAGCCCTTGTATGGTGCAGACGGTGGGTGTTTATAGTCTGTAGTGTCAGTTCATATAATTTATGTGCATGTGTTGTGAAACGTAACATGTATTACTCTCAAGACAACCCAGACCTTATTGGTTGCCAGGGGTTTTCCATCAAAAAGGGACACATTGATTTTTCAGTTCCACATCACATCTAAAATAAATGACTGCAGAAGTGAAAAGGCTGTGCATTCTTCTGTAAACAGGAACCACAGTGTTAAGGGTAAATTGAGCTGTGTGGCAGTCTCATTATCTTTGTCATATATCCTGGCCTCTGTCATCTCCCCTATAATGTTATGTCTAGCAAAATAGTGGCTTTACTAAAAATGTGTAAGCATTGTGCTTACACATTGTGCATTGTGAGTTTTGTAACCCCACCTCCTCCACAACCCCCCACAGCAATGGAGCATCTTAAAGCATCCATCTACAGAATATAATCTCTCTCAGTACAGAATTGTTGATGGATACAGTGAGAGGTTTAATGTTTTCTGATGTCTCTGCAACATAATGTAGACATACATGTATAATTTAGCAGTTTTTATAAGCACAAGCCTGCACTTGAAGATTTAGAAAATTACACATCTTGCTTCCCTCTTCTTCGACTTAGTCCCCTTTCTTCTGCCTTCTTGCACTTTTGTTCATTTCTGTCTTTGTATTTTTCAGCTCATATAGTTGAGGTCATTGGGTTAAAAACATAGCAACCGTAAAACCTCGCTCCGCTAGTCTGGAAAGGAACGAACCCTGCAGGACCTCTTGTCCAAACCCACCACCTGTGCTTAGCTCCCAGTCACAATCATAGGCCACTGCTGCTCTAGCACATCAGCACATTACTGTTAGTAAAACCTGCAAACACTGCAAGTTTGTTGACACCCTTCACTCCTTCTCAGGATTTGTGAGTAGCAGCACTCATTCACCTGTGGCAAAGCCCATGGCAAACAAGTACAAGACCAATTGTAGCCACAGGGATGTTGCAGCTCACGACATCCCTCCCCCTCTCCCCCATAACGCATGTTGCTGTGCTAGCACCCTCCACTACAACCCCAGTTCTTCGCATCGGCAGTGCCTTCAATGCAGAAGGGGCTTTAAAGGGCCCGTTCCATTCCTCAGTGTTAGCTCTGGTCTAGGACAGCAATAACGACATGCCAGTCAGATATAAGAGCCCCTAATATGACTCAATGAGATGACACTGCAGTCCAAGGCCTATTATGCTGTTGGAGCTGTGGGACAGGCGGGAGACGGGGAAAGGAGAGATGGGGGAAGAGCCATTGACCAATCACGTGCTAAAACTGATGAAGCAATTCTCACAGAAGGTGCGACACAGGATTGGATAGACAGGATGGATATGCCCCGAACCAATGGGATGTGTTCTGTCTGTCTTTGTTGCTGGCCCTGAGCTAGATTTGATGAGGATCAAGGAGACACTTGTGTGATGCCAGCCACACTACCAGGTTTTCAAATATGCATCTGTAAAATAGCTGTGTGACAGGCCGCTCCAGAAACAGAAAACCTCCCCTAGCCTGTTTTTTTTTTTTTTTTTTTCGCTCTTCTTTGATCTTCTGACAACAGCAAAGAATTGAAGTTGGCACGTCAACTCAGTGAAGAGCTTTAAACACCCGGCAAGGGCTTTGCCTCCTCGCTTTGATTTGTGAGGTAAATGTAGGATTATTATAGATTAATCCAGTGTTATGGTTGTCCTCTAACTCTTGATGTTTAAACAAAAAACTAAAACAGTGCAACTAACTAAACTGCTGTGCTGGTACATTAGAGGATGGCATGCTGCAACACTGTAAAGCACATTTACTCATCATCATTCCACCTGTACACCATGGAGAACGTGACATTGAGAGCCATCATGGTATCCTATAGCCATTGCAGAATATGATAACCTGCATCTGCACTTGAGAGATAATTACTTGTTCACTAGTGAAGTGCTTGTCCCAGTGAGAGGGGAAGTCTTTACAGCATGGAGAAGGTCAGGCCTGGCTGAGGGTCAAGCTTTGTGTGTAAGTTTACACTTCTATTTGAAAATGGACCCATCCACTCAGATGACATAACAAAATGCCTTCTGCTTTTTTTTTTTTTTTCTTCTTTGTACCGCATCATCCTACTCACTTGGTCTTTGCTCTCCTCTGGCAATTGGCGCCCTAATTGAGGCACTCTTGAGCCATGTTTATCACCGTGGCAACGTTGCTCCGCAGATAATCATTGTCTTGTGGATTAGCATAACAACAGAGGAGAGGCTTTGGTTTAATTCCACTAACACTGGACCAAGCTCCTTTGTGTCGGCTCGCCTGCCGGGCTTGTCTTAACTGGGATTAGAAGCATGGGCTTCTAGCGCCCACCAGGCCCCCACATTGCGCTCATGCCCCTGCTTTTGTACTTGAATGAACTCTCTTCCTGCCCTTGGACATTTCTTAGAGAATCATTATTTCCACCTTATCATTGCATCATGAACCTTACCTTTTAGTGCTAAGGGTTAACTTAAAGAGTAGTTCACCATTAACTATGTCCACCGAATGAGAGTTACCCCAAGGTTCAAACCAGGCCTGCTCTAAAAGGACTTGATTTAGCAATGCTGTGAGAGTGGCAACACATCTGCAAACAAAAGAAATCAGTAGAGTGCCTATAAAGAACATGTGTGCAAGCACAAGAGTCACTGTGCTTCTAACAAACAGGGTATGACTTTAACATCCGAAGCTTGCGGTCAGAGAGGGGCACAGCACGAATCATTCAAATGAGGCGGTGGCAGTGCATACTTTCAAACAGCGTCTCGTCATGATGTTGCTCTTGGTGTTGGTGTGGGTGTTACAGGTATGTGAAGAAAGACAAATAGGAGCCTGAGAGCAAAGATCAAATCCTCCGTACTCTCTCACATTCACACATGACCAGTTTTCTGTTGGCATTTTTGGGTTGTTAGTATTTGGTCCCCACTGTTTCAGACCCTGTTTGATGACCCACCAAGAACTTAGTTTGAAACATACACTACTGATGCATTTATCAACTGAAAAAACGACCTGCTGTTACATAAATGAAAGATGTTCAATAGTCTTAATTAATATGTAGCTTGATTTAAGCAGTTTTTTTGAGATGTGAGTCAGTTGGTTTCAATAAGGTTTGGTTGGCGGCAAGAACAGTGAGAGGAGGCAGGTGTGTAGCAGGAGCGTGGAGCCCTACACTGATCTGTCGGCAAAGCACAGTAGGGACCTCCACGGGACACTGGGTGTAACCACTTCTGCTTCTGCTGCCAGAGGGGAGACAGGATCTGGAGAGCACAGAGACGAAAGAGTGAAGGGGAGAGAATGGCGTAGCGAGGAGTAGGGGCAGTGACTGACCGTGTAAGCACACAAGATTAAGAAGAATAATAAAACGGGGCCTTGGCAGTGCTTCACTAATATGCATGGTAATTTAAAGACGCTCCAAAAAGAAATGTCAGTGATGTGTGGGTGGGCACGTTTAATGTCTGTGTGTGTTTGTGTTCGTGTGTGTGTGTGTGTGTGAGAGAGAGAGAGAGAGATGCATACATCAACATTCTCCATGGAGGATTCCTGTGGTAAAACATTCTGGGCTTCTCAAGCAAACAAGTGGTGATCCGTGCAAAAAGGAATTTCAGGCTCTCTCAAATAGATGACCACACAATTACAAGGAAGCCCCCTTGAAAGATTAGCAGAGTCTATATGCTCTTGCTACACAAACACTTACACAAACCTGTCCCATATCTGATCTAATTTGTGGGATGATGGTTTCACACTGTTTCCTGTGCCTGACATTACCTCAGTATGTTATTCTTTGCCAGGCTTTTTTTTTTTCTCCCAGTCTGATTTGCTGTGTTAAAGGCTACCACCCAACGAACCAGCAGTGTTTAAATCTTTTCAACTTGCAGTGTCAGTACTTGGCAAGGCTGTGGCAACAAAACATAGCCACAAGCTCTGAATAACATTTCTCTCTTTTTTTTTTTTTTCTCAGAGACTGTTGTAGACTTTTGTGATTGTTCTGTGACACATTCAAATTTTATTTTTAGACAAAATAATTTGATAGCCTACTGATAATTTTAAAATACTGTGTGGTGCTTGTGTTCACCGCCAGTGTGGGACTGTTTACAAGTGGGAAAATGATGACGGGGGAAGGGGAAGTGGTGTGGGGCAGGCTGCTGGAGCAGGTGACATCTGTGACCCAGCACAACAGTGGTGGATGTTGGACACATGCTTCGTCCTCAAAGGCTACTGGCACGCTTTCTGCCTCATTGGGTTCATGCCCACCACACATGCCCTAAACAAGGCAAACACATTTCAAATAGTTCCTCTAAAGTGGATGTAACGTTGAAATGATCGTGATTTTCTTTACCTTTGGGACATAAAGACTACAAACATCGTTTTGAATATTGTTTTTGTAGTTTGTAGTCGTTTGGTCCGTTGCAGTGATGGGATGGATTATTTATTTTCCCTTTATTGCTGACAATTGACCTACACTCTACAAGCTGCTAAAAGCTACTTTGCGAACATGCCAGACTGCCTAACATCAGGATCAGCGGCTTACAGAAAATGACCTCCCAATATGTGCAGCTCAGAGCTAATACTAGGTCAGTTTGTCTATTTCACACAGAAACTTAATGGAAAACCCGTCTTGGCAGTCGCTGTGCACAAGAGCACACACATACACAGAGTGCATAAAAGTACATACATCTGTGCAGCCTAAATTGGAAGTTTCTCCGGCTTCACAAAATGACATCAGATGATTGATCTTGCTTGCTCAGTTATTAACCCATTATATTTACCGAGCCATTAGCTTCTTGATAATTGAGCAGTTAATTAAAACAAAGGCTGCAGTTTCCCGCTATTGAATCCCAAACTCCCCATTCATTCGCTGAGCCAAAGACCATAATATATGTATACAGTAGAGGGCAGAAAATTAATGAGACATCTATTTTTCCCTTCAATTCCATTACATGCTATTATACAGTGCTGTATTTTTTTTATTTTCCCTGAAGAATCTTCACACAGTATTTATCATTACCATTTTTACAGTCTTACAGTAAGTCACAATGTATAGTTTAATTTTCTTTAAATTCAGCTCTGCATGATTTATAATTCAGTTTTACATCAGCTCTCCCCCTCTATATTCTCTAGAATACACCTAGAGGGTGCTCATTTCTTCTCCTGCATCTTGACCCCCACCGTTCAAATCATATACTGTGGCTATATATCCCTTGTCCACACCCTCCTATTCTGTAAGGTGTAGATTTGTTATTTCATATTTCTGGCAGTGCAGTGGTCTGCTTGCTTACTGCCATTGACAGATTGTGTGTCCGGCATAGGCTGTGCTTGACTGCATCAGGGAAATGCTTCTGGCTAGCACAGAGCCAGCAAACCAACAACATATATTAGGTTGAAAGCAAGGAGAATGGTAATATAGCCACAGGGTCTCACTGTGCGTTTGTATGCATAGTAGTGTGTTTTTTGTGTTAGTTTGTCTACTGACCTACTATCTAGGCCACAGTGCAAAAAGCAATAGAGCAAGACTGTGTCAGACCTGCTTTAACCAGGCTCAAGGCATGGTGTAATAACACTAAAGTCGGACTTGCCTGAAGTAGAAATGCTCAAACACAGCACAACATGCATATTTATGTACACTTACTGCAGTTTTGCGTTGTTTGTTCATGTGCAGTCCATGCCAGTAGAGGTGGAAGTATAAAAAGGTTAACATAAGCGAAGAAAAACGGGAAATTATGGCTTATTTCTCATTATTTCTGGGAGCTTTAAATTTAATTTGGCAAACTCTGTCATTTGCCTTTTACTTAAAGTGACTTCCACCTTCTCTATACTATAAGGACCTGAATGGTCAACCTTCCATCAGGCTCTTCAGTCTCTGCAGGGGACTTCTAAAGCTTTGTTGAAGTGAGTGTTATTGGGTTCTTGGTCACCTCCTAACTAAGACCCTTATTTCACAATTACTGTGGCCACTGTGCTCATGAGAACACTAAGCTTTAGAATAAGATCTATGTCTCACCACTACTTTATGGTTGAGGTCTGCAGCTTTTTATCCTGAATTGTGTAAATAAGAACATTTTATTTATTTATGTTTGTATTTATTAAAGGAAAAAAAATAAATATTCAAAACAAGAAGGTGTAACAAAATTGAAGTGGTCAGATTTTTCTGATGCTGCTCTAGAGTTGTATTAAATCATCATCATACAAGCACCCCCTCTTGATTTCTAGAAGGTTATTAACTCTTAGTCTTTCTCCATCTTTCTCACATCTCTTGCGCGCACACACACATGCACAGTGCCCTGAGCTCAGGTGTGGGTATGAAGTGGCAGCTTGTTCTCTCTGTTGGATCCTCAGCTCCCTCCAGCATTTGGAAGGCTGGTGTCATGGTTCCAGTGCTACACCTTTTGCTTGCAAAACTCTCCCTGCATCCTTCCAACCCACAACTCGTGCTCCTTATTACAAAGTATGCAATTACAAATTAAGTAAAAGATATCTTGTACAAAACTCCTCATTAGCACAAATCTTCCAGTAATTACTGTGGAGGGATTTCTGGCACAGTATCACTGTCATTGATATTGGATGTGCATGGAAAAGAGGTCATAACTTTAGCAATACCTTTATTATAAACTAACTTTCTCTTGACTTATTAACAGAAGTAACTAATAGGCTAATTTCTTAACAAGGTCTCCTCCTTTGTACCGTTTTAAAACAGTTTTCAGATCATTAAACAGTTTTTTGACTAATTTAGCCATTTATTGTTTCAGCTCTCTTAATGTTACCACTAGTTTTTTTTTTTAGTTTCTAGAGTACATACCAGAAACTACTTGTCTTACAAAAAGCTTTCACAGAGACTCTTTAGATTGAATCACAGTTGCTTTGGATCAGTCAGTGACAGAAAATAGAAAAGCAGTATGTTTTTTTTTAATACTCTGATTAATAAATTATTCACTGAACGTTTTCAGCAAAGGATGTCCTCTGTTGTTCTGCAGTGCCCTGTTTCACATCCAGATTTGCTGGAGGTGCTCTGCAGGTGAATCACACATTCCTTTTCTTCATGTGCTACAGTACAGAGCTACACTGGTGCTGATTGGACACTGTGTGTTCATCATATGTTCATGTTGAGCGAGGCGGGTGGGAGGTGGGGTATTTATCCTCAATTGGACCTGTTGATGCTGACTTCCTTTTTTCAGTTTTGATTCAAGCCACTTGTTCGCCTTTTAATTCTAATCCCGTCATCATGGCTTTCAGTCATTATTTCTGCGAGGTTCAGCTATTCAAAAGCTCCACTCTCCTTTGCCGTCTGTGCTCAGCAGAACCCGTTTTCATTAATGTGCTTCATTCACTCCATGCTGTTCTCTATTAATACATTCCCTCTTTCACCCCCTGGTGAATTCCTCTCTACCGTATATATAAACTCCCCATTTGTTGTCCCTATCATATTCATCTCTCCCGCTGCCCTCTCCTCCTCTTCTGTCTGTATCCCTCCCTTTCAATCTTCTCTTTGCCATGTGTTCAGTGTATCCCTCCTCCCCCCATTTGCCTCCGCCCTCCTCTAGTTCTTCAAGTCAATTCAATTTTATTTGTATAGTGCTGGATCACAACAGAAGTCATATGAAGGCACTTTATAGTGTTTAAGGTTTAAGACCTTGCAAAACATAACTGTATACAGAATTATATAGAAAACCCAACACCCCGCTTGACCATGAACTAGGCGGCAGTGGAGAGGAAAAACTCCCTTTAACAGAAAAAAACCTTCAGCAGAACCAGACCCAGGGTGGGCGGCCATCTGCCTCGACCTGATCACCTGATCCATCTCTAACTATAAGCTTTATAAAAAGGGAAACCTTTATGCGAGTATAGAGAGAAGTCCATTGTCCAACGCTAAGAGAAGATCATTAGTTAGGCTTTTTGAGTAGAGGTTTGACTACAGCAACCTTAAAAGCCTGTGGTACGTGGTCTGTTAGTAAAGATAGATTGATCTGCTCTAATATGGACGTGCTAATCAAAGGTAAAACATCTTTGAGCAGTCTAGTCGGGATGGGGTCTGAGAGACATGTTGATGGTGTAGATGAATTAATTATTGAAATTAACTCAGCATGATCTATGGGGAAGAAGCTGTCGCTAAGTACAAGTGAGGTCTTACAAATACATCTAGCGCTTGGATAGTCTTGTACATGCAAGACTATCCATGCCAGTTGCAGGGAGGATCTGATTGATTTTATCTCGGTATGGTACACAATAACAAACAGGACTGGTTTTTGACTTTTCCAGTTTGGATCAGAGAGGCTAAGAGTGAAGCTGTCAAACGAATTAAAACTATTTATGTCTGAAGTTGAATAAACAGCTTTAGTGGAATATTAGTACTACTTCTCCACCCGAACTTGTGCTTCTAGGAACATGATAATTTATATGACTTGGGGGGGGTTAACTTATTCAGACTGACATTTTTTTCCTGCTGCACCCATGTTTCAATAAGACAAAATAAATGTATTTGATGGTATCAAATCATTTACTGACAGGGATTTAGATGAGAGAGATCTGATATTTAACAGTCCACATTTGATTGTTTTCTTTTTATTTTGTTCTGTCAGAGGAGTCGTCTTTATTTGTATCAAGATCTTATGAATTACTCCTCCTATGTTGGTTTTTGATATATATAATTTAGGTGGTCGGGGAGCAGACACTGTCTTTTTTTTGTGTCTCTCTGCCTGCCTCCATCCTTACTGCAGGGTTGAATCATCCTAATTTCTGCTTGCCTTGTCACATTTGGCCCCTGTGCACGTCTGTCCAGGCCTCATCACACGGCACTGGCGCTAGCTGGGCTGACATCTCGCCGCAGTGCTAAGGGCCTCTGATGTCCGTGACGCTAGCAATGACCTGTCCCTCACTCCTCAAAGCACTGACATCATCAAAGTGGGACACATTTCTGCCCTGTGGGCGATTAATTGCCAAGTATGGTACAAGCCACATTTCTAATCATGCCATTTCCAGATTAGAAAGGAGCGGAGACAAGGGAGTTTCATGCCTTGTCTTTTCTTCTTTGTGTTATCAAAGACATATTCCAACTGGCTACACATTTTTAGGCCTTTTTAATTTGTTCGTATCCTCATTTGGTATTCTCTGGCTCTTGTTGGAGCGAGGTACCACATCAGCACTATTCCCTTGAGAGCATCCCCTCACTGGGGAGCCTCTGCCCCCCCACCCTCACCCCAACAGCGCACCTCCCACACACACCTTAGATCATACAGAAGCATATGCTAACATGTGCATACACTTCTCACAGTAGAACCTTCATCTTTGATTCAATACTGCACATAAATAAAAGCCCCAGCATCCTCCTCGGTGGAAAATTGAGTCATGGTCCTTCTGCTTGTGTAAACTGACAGACAAGTCAAGCAAAAAATGGAATCAAAATGTCCCTATATAGGGAGTGTGTGGGCATGAGCAGTGGCACAGTGTGATTCCATAACAAGCCCATGCAAATCAATTCAAACCAACCCCAGGCTCATTAAATAAAACATGGAAGTAAGGACAAAAGCCTACCTCTACTGTAACATTGCATATTCATAATGAGCACTCCTTCCTAACGTGGATAAGAATGTTATGCAGGGTGACATTATGTGGTTGGGTGCTTTCTGGGTGCATGCTGTTGTTTTGCAGACTCCAAGCAGGTTGTAGTTAAAATTGGTTTTTGGATTTGTATTTTGAGGAGGGAAATGTTTTGTCAGTTAATTTCACTCTGTGGGTCCCAAGTATTGATCTGTTACAAATAATCGAATCCCCAGCAATGATCTAAATTGTTGCAGCCTTTGTGAAAATGTGCTGCAGTGGCAAAAACTATACAGTAAATGTGCAATAAAGAATTTCATTTTTAAGTATTTTCTAAAAAATTATGAAAGGTGAGTTATTATATATTTTTACATTTACTGATTTAGATATGTTAATTGTGGTGAAGCACTGATCTGACTTTTACTGGTCTGAGTACCTGAGTACCAGTGTAATACTTTGCATGGTGGCAAGACAAGCTGTATCATGCTGTATTAAAGAGGCAACCTTCGTGATTTTCCACTTTACATCTGGGTGAGTTTGCCAGTTCAGATGATGTTGCTGGATTAGTCATATAATGGGAACTGTAACCTTGATTCACCTGCTCCTCCACAACTCACATGAAATAATATCAACTCAATAAAGTGTTCTCAATAAACCATTTGGAGAAGATGATGATTTCAGTATAAAAAATCAATTAATTAAAAATTGGACTAGTGTGTCACTGGGGGCTTTTTCACCTTGAAGCAAAGAGATATATTAATATAATGAAGGCAGAGGGAAATTTAATACTGTCCACATACGGTACATGTACCCCCCAAACTAGAACCAATAGAAGTTTCCCCTTAAGGTTTATTATTTTGTCTAAATCCCACAGTCTGGTATTCCAGTCAGCTGACTTTAATCTTGACTTGAACACCACCAGGGTACTTGTAACATACACTCAAGGAAGGAGGGCAGTGGGGCCAGTGAGAGACCGGGATTAGATGCTTCCACTGATCTCGGTGATCCCCAGTCAGCAGAGCAGGCCGCGGGGAGAGAAAAGTAAAAGAGAGCCCATTTAGATCAGGCCGTGCTGATCCATCGCCCAAAGTGATGGGTGAGAGATCTGCAGAGAGGACTGGGACTGTGACAGGCAGTGTTCATTAAAGCCCAAGCCTCTGCTGTAGAGTCCAATCAAGGGTCTCCACACATAAGCACCCTCAAACACTAAAGCTCTCTCTCACTCACACACACACACATGGCTATCCAAGCAATGAGACAGGCGGGCTAAGCGTGGGCACTGATGGCTTCACTGCCTCAATTGATGGGTGCTTAGAGGAGAGTGAAAAAGGAGAGCTGGAGATGCGGGGCTAGCGAGACAGAGCTCGAGAGAGATGCAGCGGCAGGTCTGCTTTGTCGATGACTTTCTGATAGCCTGAGCTTAGCGCCACTTCTGCTCAACATGCAAAGCCATTATCTTAACCCACATGCTGCCCTGCGATTTCCATTAAACACCCCAATCCTGAAGATTTTTAAGCTGTCACCAGATAAACTACAGCCCTAATAAAGCCTCCTCACGTCCAGGTGCTGAGTTATTCTGGTAAAAAGCTGTGTTATATTTTACAGATATTAGGCTTTTAGCCAGTGCTTTTACCCAGACTGAGTCATAGGGGGGGCAGTGATAGTATTAGTTTGTAGTCGTAAACTGTCAACATTAGAGAGAACCAGTTTTATAAAAATATCAGTTATTTCAAGGAACTGGCAAAGCTGGATTGTGGCAGAATGTACTCTATAAATCTACAGTTGCTGCTGTGTGACAGACTTGGCAAGGCACAGAGCAGTGTCTGTCAGTACCTCGTCTGTTTGTACTGTCATTCAAATGTTTACCTCCCAAATACCCATCTGAAATGTAATCAGCAATGTGTGCATTGATTGTAAGACTGTTTGGTGGTGTGATTGGCTCAAACGCTGGACAAACAGGCAAAGTGCCTGCGAGCATTTTGCTTAGATAAAACGACAAATGCTGACTGGGTGTGTTGTCCCTGATCTGTCCTTGACCCAGCCGGTAGGGAAGACGGTGAGAAAACAAGACTGTGCAAAGCAGAGATAGGGTACATGGGGTGCTCAGGGAACAGTCAGGTAATAATTCCAGTTTAACAGTTTATTTTCTGCATTCAGTGAGTTATTTTTATGCATTTTAATTTAACAAGACTTGTGGTATGTACTATTTTAAATGGAAATAAATAGCATTAGAATCTATATTAATATCACAAAGTGCTACTCAACGCGAGTGCTACTTTTATAATCTGCAATCTCATTTTTTTCTCTTGTTGATAACCATAAGAAGTTCTGTTTAGAAGAAAGTGGAAAAAGGGAGAAAGAGACTTCCTCCTGTCTCATTTCAGCTCCTATTAGCAGAAACTGGATCTCAAAATATGCACATTTATAGTCTGATGCAATTTTACATACTGGATTACTCCATTTCAAAGTCTCTGGTGTTGTTTTCTTTGATATTTCAACAACATCTTACAAAAGGTAACTTAAGATGTGAAAATATCCTAATTTCATATTGATAGAAAATATTAAATATGAGCCAAACTCTCAAATTATGCAGGATTTGTCCTTTCAGGCAAGGGTGAAATTCCCTAGAGAGCACTTAAGTTTTGCTAAAACAGTCCCAATACCAGTCCCATCACTGTCCTCTATGTCTAATACAAAAGAAAACACGATTTTCAGGTGTCTAATTAGTGATATTGATATTAATAGACTTCGTTAAGTCCCATTTGCTTGTTTGTAACTGTCATGCACTCACATTCTTTCAGTGAGCATAATGACATGTACCAGTTTAGATTTTCTTGCTCTGCCTTTCTCTGATTTGTTTTTCCCTGAAGGGTCTGTGTGCGTTTGTGCAAAATCTCATGGGACCACAGGAAGCAGGAAAGAGACCACCCAGTCCCATTAGATAAGCTGCTGTGTATGTGTGTGTTCTGTATGCACATCAGTAGGTTTAAGCGGCTGCTCAACATGTCACAGCCTACATGATCGTTTGAGTCAAAGCTCCCGTCAGTGTGTGTCCCTTTTGAGAATTTGGGAATGAGAAACGGATCAGGTTTTGCTCCGTCAGGAGTGCAGCATCGAGCAGGGTAATGAATTCCAGGAGGCTGAGCATGCTAACGAGTTCATTATTCCAGCTTGGTTTAGGAGTAATTACCATTTTGCATCCAAAGTCATTCAAGACTGGGTCGCTCTTGTCAAATTAAGCCAAGTGTGAATTCAGATAAATATTTGCATAAGCACAAATGCACAAGGTGGGTCTGGGTGACAGCTATAGATTGGTATGGCCACACATTTTTCTTCTCCCCCCACACTCTCACTTGTGGTGGTTTGCAGATATCAATATGTAGAAACAGATGCTGGATATGTGATGGTTGCCTCCAGGTCCTGGACCTGATGATCAACATGTCTGGGGCCTGACGTGAACTTGTGACACCCGCACTTTCATGCTAGTCTGCTTTCTAGTTCCAGACTTGCTCTTGCATAATCATTTGTTCTCCAGCATTTTCATATTTTTGCATGAGATTAAATATGGCATGATCCTAATAAGCAACCACGCATAGAGCGTACATCAGATAAGCAGACTCATTTAGGTCTCAGAAGAACATCAATAATTCTGAAAAGAACAGGGCCCTCTAGTTCTGTGTTGGTGCACTTGTTCGCTGACTTGCC
The DNA here is from genome assembly GCF_900324465.2 of Anabas testudineus. Classification (NCBI taxonomy): domain Eukaryota; kingdom Metazoa; phylum Chordata; class Actinopteri; order Anabantiformes; family Anabantidae; genus Anabas; species Anabas testudineus. Next base: position 13,324,835 of record NC_046632.1, on the reverse strand, counting down.
TGACTGTATAGTTATGATGGTGAATGTGCAAATGTATCCACTGTAAGAATCAGCGCTCTACTATGCATCATTAAATTCTTTTCAGAAGTTTGCCTGATCGGTTTTACTGAAAAAATGGACTCAAGTACATCCCAGCTGGCCTGGTGAGAGAGAGGGAGAGAGAGATTGATTCTCTAATAAACCAGTGATTTATCACCTTTGTCTAGCTAAATTTGGAGTACTGAGCAAGATAATGGCTAAAACAGGTGCATTTTTGTCTTGCTCACCTCAGAATCTTTAAGCAAAGCTAGTTTTTGCACCACAATTGGCATTTTTCAATCCACAAATAAATACTTTCTGTCTTTTAACTTGTAATCAGTTCCCTTGAATGAATAATTTGTGCTACCAGTGTTGTAATCATGTGTCTCTCTGCTTTATTATCCTGCACTATGTGCAGTGCACAATAGAAACTGCATTATTGTTGTATAGATGATTCAAGTAAATAAACCTTTAACAGACAGACATTACAGCAGCATAGACAACGTGCTCGTCAGAGGGAACAAACGGAGCCATCGAACCATAACTGCTGTTCTGAAAAGTATTATCGCCAAACAAATAAATGGCATTTTAACATTTCTCCATGCGGTAGAGACGTTCAGTATGATTCAGCTTGGTGTCGAGTACAAAAAAAGAAAATATACAAAAACTTTTATTTTTAACATTTGCACCGCCGCCGATTTTGTTGGATGTACAGTTAACGAACATGGTGGTCCACTCAGTCGGTTAAGGTAATATCTCCGCTTTGCTCCACTGTGCATGTGTCTGTGAGCAGCCCACCCCTCTTGCCACTGCTCCACACAGATGGCAGAGAAAGGAAAAGAAAGAACTGTGGTAGAACAGTAATAACACAATTGGATTGATCTACATATGATGTGCATTATTATTGCAGTACTGGTCTGACTATGCCCAGATGATACAAACCTTACAAAACTGGAAAATAATAAATTAACGCAATGTTGACACTGTGTATTATAAGTCTCCACCCAGTGGTATTTATCACAGAGGGCCTTTGTTGCCTGGAATAAATAGACTTATTACTGGGAGTCCAGAGTTCAGCCCTCACCACCGACTAGCCACAGGCACACGCTCAGACTTTGAGAGAAAGATATGTTCACTGCTTGAGAATTTGGATGGGACCACCACAAATCAGTTGAAATATAAAACTTTGGTTCTATTATTCAAAAATGCAGACGGTTAGTAAAGTAATCTGAGAAAGAGACATCTTGGCTGAGTGTAAATATTATTGAATGAAGTTAAATGAAGTCAGTGCTGCTGTGAGATTCATTCATTCATTCTCATTCATTTTAAATTACGTTTGTAGTGTTGCCTTTTGTCGTTGTCATTGCCTAAACACTAACAGTGTTGATTAATGTGCACTGTCTCATAAATAAACAAGCAAACGTATGAATCATTAAGTGGGAATTAACACATTTAGAATGTATTTAGAAATTCTATATGGTGTTTGAACGTGTCGCATGTTACATGTAAGCATGCCCATTTACTATATTATACTACATTAGACTATATTCTTGTTTGTTTTCTTGATAGGGCAACGTTACAAACCCAAAAACCTCCCTGTAATTTGTGTTTTGTTAACATAATCACATAGACAGCAGATCATCTGTAATGTTGTGTTTACAACTAGTCTGTTTGATTGGTTTCAGCGTTTATTAATAGTTTTCTCATTCACACATGTGCCCTGAAGTTCTTCTGTGTCTCTGCAACTGTTCCTCTCTGATGTGACAGAGGACTGTGCATTTCATTTGAAGAGCATACCACTGGTTGTGCACCACTGGGATTTGTAAACTTGAGATCACAAAGCTATCTTTTCTTTCTCAGAAACGTGAAACTTGGAAAGAAATAATAATCTGGCAGATTTCTGCAGGGTGAATATTTAGTTGCCAGGCAACAGTTGTTGGCATTCGACAGGAACCCTCAAGTAGAGGAGATGGTGAAATAGGCGGGTGAGTTGTGGTGCATTTGTGGCAAAACGGAAATGTGAGCGAATCAAATTAAGTCGTATAGACAAAATGGCAATTTCCCCAGGCCTGAAGTGACTATGTTGTTTTCACAAATTGGCCCACATGCAGGACCGTTGTTTACCAAACCAAGGCCAGCGTGGTTCACCATTATTGCAGCCATTTTTGAGAGCACTTGACTCTGAACTTTAAAATCGTTTTTCTTGTTGCAGTGGTAACAGTGAGTTTTTAAAGTGCTGTAATGTTGCTGTGAGTTTAACTGTTGTGATTGCTAAAATGTAGGTGGTGTCTGTCTTTTTTCACCACGTGTCTTTTACAAACAAAAATCCACTAGCAGCCATGTCCATGCCTTTGTTCACCATCACCACCACTTCTCCATCTTCTGTGACTGGATGTAGCCGTTACAGGCCTCTCTTTGCCCTCTGGCAACCAGTGAAGAAGTCCATGACACTGATACAGGAACATGCTTCCCCATCTGAGCCCATTTTCTTTGTCAGATTGGGACTTCGGATATTTATAATCTTGGGGCAGCAGCTAATGGTATTTGCAGAGCAAAATCAGTTTAGTGCATGTTTTCCATAATGGCTTTGACTGCGTGGCATCGCCAGTGGCTCTGTCTAGAATGGTGGAAGGATGGCTCTAATTTGGGCTAATGGGTGACTCAGCCGTTATCATCATGTGTCCCTCAGTGGGCTGCAGATGGCTGGTGAGCCATGGGTGCAGTAGAGCCACTGTTACACGCGCACACACACACACAATGCATCAAGTCAGTGACACATGCAGCTAACACTGACATTTGTAGAGGCAAATGTCGCAAGTGGGGGGATGTGGTGAGGAGGAGAAATGAGACTTGCTCAGCTATAGTTGCACAAAACTCAGAGGAAGAGGTTAATCAGTGGCCAAGCTAATCGAATCATTTGTCATCTGATTAGATTAAAGCACTGAACCTTCCCTCGGGCAGTCATCTCGGGAGATGGCTGCAGCTGGGTGAGGCACAGGTATCAGATAGCTGTGAAATGATAATGCGTGGTAAATGACTGCTCACTTTTTGTTCAAACTCTATTTGTGTGCACATACTTGAAAATGAAGACAAGGCGAGGGAATCGTAGTGGCAACAGGAATGCAAGGTAGGGCTACAGTGGCTAGTTTACATAATAAAGAGTCTGTTAAGCCTCATCAACCTCTGCACTGCTTAGACATGCTCACACATATATGCTGATATATTTGGGACTTCTCAGAATCATACATATTTACTCCTTTACCTCCTTTAGTAAGTCCCCACCAGAACAAAATATCTCCACCTCCATCAACCGATCACTACCTTTAACACCAGGACTATTTGGTCTCAAATTTATATGGCCTCAAATCAACCGTGAAGGCTGTAAACAAACCATCTCATCTGTACCACCTAATCCCCCCTCCCCTCCCATACCCGAGTAACCTTGGCAACAGCATTCATTGTGGTGGGGGTAGTGGAGGGAGGATAGGTGAAGAGAGGTTGCAGCAAGTGTGAGTCAGTCCCGTGATAGGAGTCAGTCAGTTTACAACTGCACAGAGTAGCATAGGATTGGCTGCCTCAACACCTCCCACCCCACCACCACCACCACCACCTACTACCCTGGAGACCCATTACCAGTGGTCAGAGCTCTGGTCTCAGTGCAGCTGCACTGTGCAGGCCTCTAAGTGCAACCTGTCAAAGATCAGTCACGTGACCTGAGTACATATGGGGGTCATTCCTCTAAGGTAGGAAGGTAACTGGTATCTACAATATATCATCTGTGTAAGAGCAACTACAACTGATTCTGCATTTCTATACTCATTTGAATTGGGCAGCTGATCCAATTAATGAAAGGCCCTTCAAATGGTTTTATATTTAAATTGGCTGCTGTGATGCACTTAACTGTTATTTATACCTGTTTTTTTTTTTTTTTTTATCTGCAACTTTATGTGGCTTCATTTTAAGTGCTGCAGCGGTTTATTCGTTTTATTGTGAGTCATGTTGCTTCTCAGAAGAGTTTGTAGTGATAGGTTTCTGTGTTTTTATATCATCACTTCTTGTTCAGCACCAATAACCATCTCCCAGCGTCAAAACTTTATTTGAAGCATGTTAAACACACAAAAGTTGGATCACTTTCATGTTTTGTTTTTGTGATTTTCAGGCAGTAGATGCAATTCAAAAGTTCAGTTTTGAATTTACAGCTGTAGTGTAGGGTGCTACTGTTATTTGACCAGTGGAAGAAAATACTGCACACTGCACAAAAGTACAGATTTAAAAATCACAAAATCCTCAACAGTGAAATATATATATTGCAAGAATGCACTGGGTTGCATTAGATATTACCTACTGTGTAGCATCTTGTCCACCTCTTATATGGACACAACTGTCAACACAAGTCAATGTATTCAACACAGTGATGCTGTTTGAACTATAGAGGTAACTGACTTATGTTTGTTTCACAAAGGTGACAATGATCAGTCCAGTAAATTTGCCTGAGCAAGTGAGGTAACGCTAGTCTCATTAGCTTATAATGGAGTGAGAGACTTTTGTGGCTGCGCAAAGATGAGATATTGAGCTGACTAAATGAAATGTCAACAGAAATGCTGCCAAAATACAGCCCACTTCAATATGAACACACAAGTGAAAATTGATGAAAACAACTGTCAAACAAGTGGTGGGCTGAGGATTTAAGAGTGTTTTACAAGTCATTAATAAAGATATCCCACGCTACCATCCCTCATCACTAAAAGTGACTGCCAACTGTTGGGAAACAAGTACATTTACCACACGTTTGTGGGTCTTTTAAAAAGCAGAATACGCCTCTGCAATGTGTGTGTGTGTGTGTGTGTGTGTGTGTGTGTGTGTGTGTGTGTAAACCATGTATATTTTCATATGCATGGGCTCCTAAAGTCCTGCCTTGGGTCTAACAGAGTCTCTGGAATTAAACAAGTCAAATATGAAAGAAGCATGTAAGCATCCAGCTGAGCACACTGGAGGATTACACTGAAGACATGCATGTACGGATATACACCCACATGTATATATGTATAGATAATTCAATGCAGTGAGGTGACAAGGTTCTGTACATTATGTTCTTTACTTTCTACCCCTGTAGTCCCACAGTGCCTAGTTGAAAGCACCTGTATCCCGGTATGTACATCTTTTTTTCTTCGATGGAGACAGCATATAATGAGAAAGCAACGTTATTGGTCCAACAGGAGCCTGTGCCTCTGTGCTGCTGCTGTTACCACAGTTACCCGTGAGGTCTTTCTCTTTGTTAGTTAAGGGGAAGAGCAGCCACAGACGTCCCTCGCTCTCTGCTTGTTAGCCAGCAGTAATGACTAGGCTGTGGGGAGCCAGGCAACCAGGCCAAGACACTGGCAGCCCGTTCCCCTCTGCTGGCCCTCAGCTCACCGACAGGAAAGGGAACAGAAGCAGACACCACAGAGGACACACTGGGAGGATCAGATCCGACAGACTAAGGAGGCAAGAAGGGAGCGTAGGGGGAGGATGTTTCTACCTCCGGACAGGCTGAGACCAAACTAAACTATTACCAACATACACATGAGCACACGGGATCCAACTAGCACCCTGCCTGTTCACGGAGCTGGCATTAGATCAATGCTAGCAGAACAAAACTAAGATCAATGCATACTTTGTACAAAATGTGCCTTGTTGGTTTATGTGGTTCTCCAGGATCATGTATTCACAGAGATGTGATTAGAATTTCTAAGCCATGTGGCTGCCTGAATTACAGGCAACATGTTTGCTGAAGATCTTCCAGAACAGTCGAACAAGATTCACTTTTATCTCAAGATACAAAATAAAATAAAAACAAAACATGCCTGTACTGTACTGTACATGAGAGAAAGAAGAAAGCTTTTGAATTCACTTCACATTTGAGTTGTTTCCATGATTGCAGATATTCTTTTTAATTGACAAATGGTCTATATTTGTCTATTGTAATTGATCTATATGCATATTTCTTTTGTTTATGTTACACATGGGCACACAGTTAATTTGTGTTACAAACCAATGTACTGGAGCAGCAATAACATGTAATGGCCTGTTTGTCTCCATGCCCAGTGAATGGCCACAATCATGTTGTAGTATATGTGTGGATACAGAGGTTGTATTGATAATCAATTACATTGTTGTGCACATCCAAGCCCTGTTAATAGCTACCAGTATGAGGAACAGAATCAAGAGGACCCAAATGCAGTTGGCTACATTTCTCCCAGCCCGTGTTTTGGTTTACAGAGTTGAAGTCAATGCTGTCCCGAGCATTCATCGTTCAGCATTTCACTTCATGACTTGGTTATTATTGATAAGTCAAGAGCCAGAGCAAAAGTGTTGGGTAAAGAGGGTACAAAGATGGGGACAGGCCAGACTTATTTAAGTAGGTTACTTCAAGGTACATGCATAGAATGAAGTATTTATTGCACCGTGCATCTACTAGAAAAGATGGCAGTTTTTGTTGTTACTATTATTGTTATTTTACGATCTAGTGCTTCAGCCCAGGGCCATAGTCTCCATCCCTTTTGGTGGATTGCAGATCGAGCGCAATGTTGTGTGAAGACTGATAAACAACATCTGCAGCAGTGGCAACTAGGCACTCCCTCTGTGCCTCCTTCTCCTGCCAAGTCCGCCTACGTTCCCTCTCATCTGCTCGGGCCATCATCCCCTCTTCCCCTTCCTTGCTGTTTCTACTGTTGTTGCCTTCAAGGAGACCCATCTTTCATCTGGACTGTTGACTTAGCACAGGCCAGCCCAGCTGGTCTGGCACTGTAGATTCACTTGAATAGAACTCAGCTGACTGCAGTGCGAAACACAATAGGCAGTGCATTATTGATTATGTTTGTGATCTAACCTTGGTGCTTAGGCGTAATCCTCCTCCTCTTCCCCTTCTCCCTGCACACATGCATAATTTCTGCAGCGAATGAGTGAATTTTTTTCACCCTTTTAATGGAAAGTTGAGTGAACTAGAAGAGATTTCCAATAACTCTGGATTTGCTATTCAAGTTCAACTCTCTCTGTGTACCCAGGGGTGGATTCTCCAGTTCTGGACTTGTCAAAGGTCAGCATGGTAGACAGAGACAAATGGACAGAAAGTCTGCACATGAGCAAAAAGAGAGAACTCTATTATAAATAGATGCCATCAATCAGGGGAATGTCCTTCGTTTGGCACGCGTCAGTCCTGAAGGGAGAAATGCATATTCAGTCTTGAACAATGAGTGTCAGTCACACCGCTTTCACCAGACACATGACAGCTGTGCGCAGTGGCTGGTTACACACCCAGAGAATACGAGCTGCAAGCAAGTGAGGGGGTGAAAGCACAATTATTGTAAAAGGGAACTGAATAAGCAGCAAATCGTTCCTTCCCCAGAGGACGATTGATGGACTTCCCTGTGTTGTCTAGACCTGTATCAGCACCAATGTTATAAACAACAGAGAAGACACACATGTAAAATTACATATACTGTATACTGTATGTATCATTGCTGTGCGACATTAATGACACATAATGCACTAGAGCACAGTAAAAGAGGCAGAGTTGATCTTCCTGCAGGGTGTCTCTCAACTGATCCTCACCACTGGAGTGGGAGAATGTGTTGTTGATGGGTTATTAAAACAAGGATGCAGGTGCCCCCAGTTGGATCACAATGTTCTGCCAGTGAACAGCGAAGTGTTTAGTCTCTACCTTCACTTTCTGCTTTTAAAAATTCACGTTGTGTAAACACCTGCTCTGGCTTTACCAAGTACTAATAAGGCCTCAGCAGTGTTTGTACAGGATAAAGAGAAGGACTAGAAATAAAATTGTGGCTGTGCATGATTTTTATTCCTCTATTTTTTTCTGTGTGAGAGACGGAGTAAAAGGTGTCATAGTGTTTGTAGGTGTGATTGTATCACCTCGGTGTTACGATTGCCAGGCGTGCTGTGTATTGAGTTTTTTCATCTGCTGGTAGTTAATGTGATTTAAGCAACAGGTTCTGCTTAGTGTCAGGGCGTGTGGAGAGGAGAGATGTGGTGGCTGTTTTCTCCGACTCCGTTAATAGAGGTCAGGGAAGACACGGTGCCAGTGCTCTCTTTAATCGCATTTAGGAAACTTCACCCCCTAGGGGTGAGCCAGGGTTTGTTTTTGCACTGTCCTCTGGAGGAATGCATCGAACCATTTAGGGCCAAGCCTGAATGACTACACTAAAAAACAAGCCTCTGTTTATGGAGAGCCACAGAGGGAATGTTTGCACTGTAGCCTGTAATTGTCTGTTTCATTACGCTAACAACCAATGTTATATCCAAGTCAAGCAAGTCAAGATATGATTGTAGTGGATGTGATTAGTCTCTAAAGCAAAGCTGAAACCCTTCAGTCTGGTGACAGGGCTTTGTGGCAGCACCAGAATAAACTCTTGTTGAATGGGTTGAAAAAAAACATTTCAAACCTTCACTGCAGTGCTACATCTCCTTGGCCTACACTTTGAATTGTTACACAATTTAACTTAACAACTTAAAAAGATGTACAAATAGGTCACTTCAAGTGGAAGGAGTATCCAAGCGAAATCTTATGGGCTGAGCACACACCGGCAGACATAGAGCCGGAGCAGAAGCGACAGACGAGAAGTCAGAACGAGGACATATGAGTACGGATCTGACGCAGAAAACACAACCTGACGGGCACGAGAAGTTCTGTCATAGTGGCTTATGTCGTGGCTCATGCAGGCTGCTGCGGTGGAGCGTCAAGAAAAAGTCAAGACACTTTAAAGAAAGATGGAGGGGAAAAGAAAGAAAGGGTGGTCAGCATATGTGTCCACGTCCAAAAATATCATCTTGACTTGGAAATTTGTGCTTGATCTTTCTTAAACACAAGTAAAACCTGCTTAATCTACAACTGAACTTGGTTAATTCCAAGAGGATCTTGAACGTTGCTAAGTAATTTCTCATCGTTAAGCGAGGGTAAGAGTATTTTAACATTTTCGAACAATCGTGACCCAAAGCAAAGCAATTAAATGGGAAATTCACTTCAAGCTTAACCAAATCTGTTCTTGTCAGTTCCCAGTGGGTTTAGGTTTAAATGTCAAGCCCTAACAAAAATCTGTAAAGATGTGGGAGAGGAAATTGAGTTAAGAGGAAGCCAAAGACCAGAATAAAGCAATGGGGAGTGGAAGTGAGTTAGGAGCCGGGACGGCAGAACACCCGCCAAATGCAGTCAGGCAGGAGCACTGCACAATAACACCCATCTCAACTTGTGAATTATTAATTTCTTAGCCCACTTTAACATTTATTCATGCCAGTCGCCAGTCCATCACAGGGCCATTCCAGACAGACCAATGCATGCAGCTGCGGGCAATTCTGAGTTTTCATTTCATCTCACATGTATGTGTTAGGAGTGCAGGAGGAAGCTAGAGCACCTGGAGGAAACTCAAAGGGAAGAGCAAATATGGAGAATGAAGCTGATGCAGAAGACCAGTGCTGAGAGTCTAAGAGGACTTCTTGCTCTATGAGTATGGCTGAGTCTAAAAGACAGTTTTAGCATCTGCAGATTTGTCTTTAAATGCAAGTTCTTTTTCCATAAAGTGGATGACATTTTGAAATGTAAGTGGAATCTTTTTGTTTAGGAAGTTATCTCTCAATTAGTCTCGTGCAGTTGCCAGATATTTCTTCAATCTTGCATTGGGAAAAAAAAAAAGCACAGAGGATAAATAAATACGTCACTTGTTACTGCTGAAGTGTTTTCACAGTGTGGGGATTTTAAGGTCATAGAGCAAAAGAGCTGAGGGTTGAAGACAAGAGAGTCGAGGTAATGTAGCAGAGAGCGGTGAATCGGTGGGAGCTGTGTGTTACTGCTGTTTATAGAACTCCTTCTCTGTATTAGTCAGGACTTGAGCCCCTCGGGGAACACTCTTCATCTCCTCTGTTTCTTTGTCTGCAATCGCCATCTTTTTTTCCTATTACCACCTCCCTAGTTCACACTTATCCTACCACATTCCTTTTTTATTTTTCCCCTGTCTTTTTTATGACTTTTCTTTGGTGTTCTTGCTGTCTGAGCATTCTTATGCTGTTTACTTTCCCCTTTTTCCTTGTCGTCTTCCTCCTCTGCTGCTGCCTTGGTCTCTTCTGCCACAGCCCTCCCCTCCATCTTTTCCCTCCACTAGCCACTGCTTTATCAGGAGTGGGCAGTTTTACTTGTGGTGGAGAGCATGGGGCTTCTTACGCCCTGTCGCAGAAAATAAGTAAGGTGGGGGATCACTTCATATAGCGTTTGAAACATAACGTATCGCACAGGAGACCAACATGCCCCCCGTCAATCTTCAGTTTTATTAGGAGGTCAGGACAGTTTTTCTCACTGTCTGTCTCCGTGACTGGTGTTCCCTAATGGCTGGCTTCGGACACATTCCTTCTCTGTCTCTTCTCACTGAGGTGCCATCTCTGATTTTCTGCCTTTACTTTCATGCCAAGGTTGTCGGACTGACTGACTGTGATTACTCTTCAGGCCATTTTAGTGAGATGTTTTTTGATACGTCCTCAAAAACAGTGTTCCATTGGTTCACACAGCTGTGTACCCACATTTAACCTAAACCTTTCTGTTCAACCTGTTCAGGATTTAAACTGAAAAACTCTGTTTATGTCTGTTATCTGTTATATTTTCTTTTCTTTCACATATTGCACGTTGCGGACTGCAGCAAAATGACATAGAATTGCAATCACAATGTGAGCCTGACCACTTCCAAGTTTTGTTACAAAGGTCTGATTGTAATCTGAGCAAAATCTATATTCAGTGGATCCAGGCGTATCACATTATGCGTCACCGCATATTCAGATGATAAAAATCACACAATTTAGCACAGTGTAACAGTAGCTGTTCTCTCTCTATCCTCTTTACTCCTCCTTCTCTCTTCGCTCTCTGGCCACTGATTTTCTGCTATTATCTTCTCCGGTTTGTTCAGTCACTCATTAGGTCACTGTAAAGTGACTGAATGAAGGTTGGCATCCCCTGAATGGGGTCACTACAAGCCCCCCCACCTTCCCTCTGTGCGCCCACCTCTCTAGTTCGTGGCTGTCGCTGCCGGCCATGAAAGGTCGGCTGTCATTGGGACTCATTACAAGGAACAGAAACTGGAACAGACGGGAAGTCTGTGTGTTTGTCTGTGTTTGTCAGTGATATAGCTGAAAGTAGATGGATAACTCAGACTTTGATCTTCCCCTTTTCTGTATCTTGTCAAGGTTGTGTTGTGTGCACAGTAGCTTTCGCAAAGGATTGTGTTTCTTAATACTGCTATGCATAAAGAAATTGATCAATTTATAATGATGCTTAGCTCCACAATTTCTCTCAAAACTCTCCCATGCCCAAATAATTAGCCAGTGAGACTCTCACGTACACATACTCTGACGCTTTATGCCCTCTCTGCTCTGGGTGTGATACATGCAGTTGCTTGAGTGGCTTTGACTCTTGCTCTTTACTATCACATACACACACATGCATAACATTGCAGAGCCAGTTCATCACCCTCACTGACACACAGATTTACTATGCCGTCCTTGACCACGTCTGAGCCCTGAGATCCACCTTCACTTGTCAGGAGACACACGATTACGTTGGGCATGTGGTGCACCCGCCCAGGTCCGTGTTTTTATTTGGACATGAACAGTAATAAAAAACGAGGTATGATTGGTGCTTTTTACTGCTAATCACATGTCCCTGTGTCCTAATTTAACTTGTTTGCACAAACTACCAGCTCAAATAAGACACACTCCACTCCCTCCACTGCACCAGGTCAGTGAGGTAGTGTCCCATTGTGATTGTCTGTGTGGGTACCTGTCTTTGTGTCACCATGTGAGTGAGCGTGCACATGTGAATGCGTGTGCGTGTGTATCCTGCTGTCAGCGAATTCTACACAGAGATAACCTTGAAGGAGAGGCTGTGTGCTTAGCTGATACTGAATGGCAAGCTGCAGGAGGCTCAGCGGTTGTGAGGCTAGAACTTCAGTGAGACCTTTAGCCACTTCTGTGAGACTTAATCCCAAAGTTGCAATGAGGTGGGCTGCCTTCAGCACTCGAGTGGAGGCACTGCTCCGACGGTGCTTGATGCTAAACGTATGTTGCACAGTGAATACACGGCTGTCTTTGAACAGAGCTGACATATATTTGACTTTCAAAGTCTCGAGTAACCTCTTCAAATGTCTGACCAATACGTTGGCTCATATTCATTTACTTTATCGACATGGCTGAATTAACATAAGTGGTTCTAGTGTGATTTGTTTTAGTTGTGGCGATTCAGTTACACACAAGAAGGTACATCACGTGGAAAATATAGTAAAACAATAACTATTTGCTATATTATTTACAGAGGCTTCAGAAAGTACTGAGACTAACATACATATATTCAACTCAGAGATTTCCTGATGGAAATGTTTTTTGATGTTACACCCTTATGTAACAGAACTAAAAACGTCTTAAAAAAAATACATTAATAATTTATTCTTTAATATTTTGAGACCCAGTCTCTCTTAATTTAAACCTACAACCACTACAACATACAGTACAGCACATATTTCTGCATTATTGTGTATTTTTAAATGTTACAGTTCAGTCTTTTCTGTATATTACGATCTTCAAACATATTAATAAAAACGTCCACGCTGGAAGTAAAGTTCTTTTGCATTTCTCCATTTTATTTTAGTTAAATTGTTGCATTTAAACAAACTGCAAAGAATATCAGTGTCAACCTTTAAAAAAACATGTATTATTTGGTTGTAAGTGTGGTACCTGAACTCTTTCTCAGGGTGTTCCCAAATTTCCATAAACAATTCTGAGGACATGAACCCAGTGTGCTTTATGTTTATGTTAATGATGGGCTTTTCCTTGTGTATGTGTCGTTGCAGTTACTTTGAGCGTCCTGCCCTTGACTCTCCCAGTTCGCCATCTACTGTATCTGCTTTCCTCTCTTTCCCGACGCCAGGCTTTCTCGCTACCATTTAGCCTAAGTTAATGGACTCCTGCACATTCAGCTTAGAAATGCTGTGAAATAAACAGCATCTCATGAAATATTCACCACTCTCCCGTATGTGTGTGTGAATGTGTGTGCAGTCAACCGTACCCGACCAAGCCGGGTGACACATCCACTTACAGCCACACACACGCATATAAAACACTGGGGCGCCCCTAAAAGCTGAGGGTGTCTCTGCATCTTGGCTCTGAGCCAACTAAAAAGCAAAAGGGAACACTAGGAGTGGGAGCACTGTGCTGCTGCTGAGTGAGTCAGACATTTGCTGATATTCACATTGATGAGAAAAAAAAAAAAATCACACACTCAACATTTAATCGGTATGTTTTTGTTCCAAATGGCAGGAAACAGGGGAGCAAACATTTCAGGTTACAATCCATCTTCCTGAAACATTTGTGTTGCTTTCCTGTGTTGCTACTGTACGTGCCATACCCTGGGTGATTTCTTTTCTATCTTTGTTGTATCCACCACTATGTGTCTTTGGCTGTGGTGCTTATATTCGAACTACAGTATGTCAACCATGCGTTCTCAACACTAGTGTGATCCATCACCCTGGAATCTAGAGTAGAGGCTGGAAGGTCACTGGATTGAACCTCTAGACAAGCTGAGATAATAACCAGAAAAGCTGCTCAGTTGCCATTTATAGGAGACTGTGGCTGCACCAGGCAGCTATCGGATGGAAATCAGTGTAACTTTATGGCTATAAAGAAGGTTGTTTCCCAAGAACAGCATGCTCAGCGAAACACCCCTGGATAAATAATGGTTAAAAATTGCAGCCAGAGTTGGAGTTGATGTTTCTCGTGCTGCATTTTTCTGTAGTCTAAACACCTGCAAGCTTCCACTTCTACTCTGTCAATGTGGTGATATGCTGGGATTGAGAAAATATAAAAAAATAATTTCAACATGTTTGATCATGTCAGCACAAATACATCTGCTGTTCATTCATAGGTCATATTCAGCATGTTTATTATTACCACCTCTTGCATATCCCTTTAAGGGCTGCACTCTCCTGCGCACGAAAATAAGGGGGGACAGATTTATATATGGTATAGATTGGCCCTGATCTTGAGTGGTTGTGTTGTTGTATTACAAAGTGTCCTTAACCAAGCTTCATGCATAATTCAGTGGTGAATGGCATCATGATGCTTATTGCCTGGAGACCAGAGCCCGCTGATAGATGACCTCCGCTACGGCCTGAGTCACGTTGAAGATTCAGCAGCAGGACTAAAAACAGGTCATCTCTGCTGAACCCTTGGGATTCTGCATGCTGCTTCTGCACCGGGGCGTTTTGTGACAGCGGTGACAGTTCGCCCCGCAGTGCCACATGTGCCACGCCCGCCTTCACCGGCTGAACAACTCTCTCAGTTGCCGTGACTGCAAGGTGAAGGGCATTGTGGAAGAGTGATGCTTGAAACACAAGGTTGAGAGGAAAATTTGGGGAGCAAGTGTGGATGGTGCAGACAAAAGGTTCTATTTGTGAAGAGCATAAGCCCACTTATCCCTTCAACTTCTACGGCAGGAGGAATACATATTCAAAAGGAAGTCAGATATCTCATAGAATATCTCAAACCTCGCAATCATGTTTCCACTTCGAGGGTGAGGGAGGGGGGACTTGGTGGAGAAAAGCAGAATAAGAAAAGAGGCACTATATGGCTAAAGTCCCACACTCAGCAGATCTGTCACAAAGTCCAACTTAGAAGTGATTGTACCACAGTTAGGTTCTTTCTTTATTTATTTATCTAAGTTACATTATTATAATTTCCACTATTTATATAGCTCCTCATTCTTGGTGACTTGTGGGTAGATGTGAGAGCTCTGGGAAAATGCTAAAAATTCTCAGTGCTCAGCTCATACTCGACTGTATCTCTGGAATATTACACTTCCAGATCTTCATCAGTGGAATAGATTGTAGTAGAGTATCATTTTCTTTCTAATCGGACCACGTTCTGCTGACACAGGACTCAATAGATGTCTTGTCATTCTTTTAGTTATAAAACAGCAATTTAAAACCATCAAACGAGGGGCCATGAATGCGTTTTTCATCTCCTTTGCCACTTCATAGCAGCCAAGGCTAAGCTGAGAGGCATGTTGAAAAGGAATCGTAAAACCTTCTTCGCTCATTTTCTGAAGCCATTGAATAGATTTGATAATTGTTCTAATGTGCAGTTAGTACGGATGGCTTTAATTATGAAATGGAATTGACCAATAGTCCTTCAGGTTTTGCACTTCCTGAGTTGGAGAACTTCACTTTGAGAGTGATTATTAAATTCTGAGAGATACAAGTACTGTTACCTAACCCCTGCAAACTGTGTGCTCCCAGTAATGTGACCAGATTAGCCCACTTCAACAACTTAAACAAATGATAGGGTGAATTTGCTTTTGGTATTAATGGTGCAGCCACTGTGTCTCCACTGCCATTTCTAACAATCAAAAAACACATTTATGACCTTAGGTGTGAAAGAAAAGTTATCAAGTGCATTTGGTCTTTTATACCTGAGCCTGCTGGCTCCTTTTCTTTTGACCTTGTTAAATGTTAGCTTTGTATTTTAAAGCTATTAAAAGTCCACTCTAGCAATTAAATATCACACTTTTATAAAGTTAGGCGACGTGCAAACAATATATTTAAAGAACGGTATTCAAAATCAACAGCAGCAGACTGTGAGATATCCTGCTTTAGAGTGCCAGCTGAGTCAACCTTAAAAAAAAAAACTGTATCCTACAATTCCCATAATACAACTCAAAAGATTTTTAGTAGACCTTCCCTGCTTTTAAAATTTCATTCTCTTGTTTATAACACAGGATTTCTGTCAAATATTGGAATTTCTTGTGTAACGCAAGACAAATCTGTCAACATCATCAGGATTGTTTTCTCCGGCTCTACACGAATCCCTTCAGAGCCACAGAGGACAGTATACAGCCGCTTTCATAGCTAATGCACTTTGTGAGAAGTAAACAGGCCTGTAAAACTGTGTGAAAGTGGTGGAGTGCTGATAGAAGTAAAACTGACTTGATTTTACTGAATCTGTTAAAGTTACATATACCTATTATCACGACACGTCACTGACTAAGTTCTGTTAATAAACCAATATATGTATTAATGACTTGGTTTAAACCAGAACAAGTAACCAGAAGAAATTCCTCATATCCTATTTGGCAGCGGTTGCTTTCCTCATCCAACACTTTTATATTTATCAGTTTTAGTCTACTGAACACAAACCTCATTATGGCTCCTCAAACACAGTGACAAGGGATTTTGCAGCCTGCCTGTTACTAAAGTCCCAGTCCCGCAATAGCTGGTAGAGTGCTACCCTCTCGGAGCGCTTATTTTCCATAATAAAATGCAGCTCAGCACATCCTTGTGCTGCATACATAAAGAGGAGCCACCCTTGTGTCAGCCCAGGTTAGTCACAACAGGCGCACGACAAGGAAGGACCGTCTGCACACATTTCAGTAATCTCACATTATTCAATAAGAAGTGAAGGAGAGTAGTTTGCACTGCATTGTTTTAGTGATCTCAACTGTTGCATTCTGGGCAGTTTGCTTCAATGAGCACATACAGTCTCTGTGGTATTACTGCATGGCACCATTTATGTCCTACATATCAACTATACTGCCACAATAAACATGATGTACTTCTGTTAACCTACTTCTGTGCTACCAGGCGAACCCCAGCAGGAACACTTTCCTCTGTCTTCAGCGCTCACAGGCAAAAACACCAGAGACACTCGGATGTGTCAATCAACCCCGCCCCTCCACCGCCACTCACATAAAGTCTAAGATGCTTGGAGTTATTCCAGTATGCTCTTACACGCTCAGAGATGATAGCACACACACCTGCCAGTTTTCATCCCATCACATGACTAGTGTCAGTTGCATGGCAAGGCTTTGTTGGGGAGTTGACAACGAAGGTTGCTTCATAAACCCAACATGTCCATCTCCGCCTCCCCCGCTCCTATAGGATAAAGGGAAGTGATGATCCAGGGATTTTTCGTTCCCTCTGCTCAGTTGAGCTCACCATTTTACTTTGTCTGTGTTGTATTCTGTCGCAGAGTCTACGGGGATGGGAGTGGGCACTTGAGAAAGAACTTTTTGTCATCTCCTAACAATTCCATTATCTGTTAGGCTTAGTAACCCTCAGTCGGGCTGAGGGTGAAAGTGTTGGTGGTGAGTTGTGGTAGGCTGGGGTTGTAAATGTGGTGTGAGGTGAAGACGCAAATGATGAGATAACAGATGAACTCTTGTCTGCGCTGTGGCTTCAGTATGTATGTCTGTCCGTGTGTGTGTGTGTGTGTGTGTACGTTTCAGAAACTAGAGTGTGGGCGGTTACAAGTGTATGTGTGTAATGTGCAAGCAGGCAGGACGTGGAAAGTGGAACATCCCTGTCCTGCCTCGACAGCAATGCAGCAAAGCTCAGGGACTGCACATCACAATGTAAATGCAAATTGCAGTGTCATGCTGATCAATCCTGCAGGCTGCTGAGACAGGGTTATGTCAGGACCAGTCAGCAATATCTTGGTATCTTGGTCTGTTTGCCCTGTTTGAGTTCTTTCTATATGGCTCCATAAGAAGCATGTCTCATGCTTTTGTAGTATCTGTCAAGGTTACTTGCTGGCTTAACCACTGAATGGTTTAAATTTGCTTGACTATAAAGCACATCAAATATTTGCAAGACAAAGCTTTGTGCAACTAATTCCTTCCTCTTTCTCCTCTACAGGGTGCAGCCTTAATGCAAGAATCCTGTGGGAGTGGAAGGAAACAGCAAGACGGTGTGGGACAATCTGGTCAACACGGAGCTGGGTAGAGGGGAGAAGGAACCAATTTGAACCACACAGACTTCTGAGCATGGTAGCCATGCTTTAGCACACACAGGGAAGTCAAGCTGATTGCTGGAGAAAGACCCACTGGCATTCCTGAGCCATAAACGCACTCATCTCCCTCTCATCTGTCATTTACTGTCTACCATCCCTGCAAAGATGCCAGTGCCAAGGTTGCCTCTGTGGTACTTGTGGTGACGGGGCACAGAGTGTGTGCGCACATCCGGCAGGCAGGCCGGTGGGTTGGTGGGTGTACAGGCACACTAAGAGGCATTTTTGGGTGGGCGTGGTTGAACCATGCGGCCCTGGGCAGGTTCATGGCGTTGGATTACCCTGGTGCTGTTGGCCTGGGGCACGCTCCTCTTCTACATCGGTGGTCACTTGGTGAGGGACAGCGAGCACCCGGAGCGGTCCAGCCGAGAGCTCTCTAAGATCCTGGCCAAGTTAGAGCGGCTCAAGCAACAGAATGAAGACCTTCGGCGCATGGCTGAATCTCTCAGGTAACAACAAGATGCACTTTTCCTCTTTTATCTGTTTAAATCAGTGTGTGTACTGTACAGCAGCGTTGTATTCTATGCAAAGAAACTTAACAGAAAAAGGTAAATTCCTTTATTATTATTATTAGTATTTATATAACACATATATACCCTATCTACATAATGGAGGTGGTGTGTATTAACTAACTTTTTAGCTAACATTAGTCCAGCTGCAGCAAATGCACAGTGCATAGAAATATTCCAGGCAAGCACAAATAGTATTGCGCCAATTCTCCATAAAATCTTTTAACAGTCACTGCTACAGGCAAAATTCAGGTGTGGCAGTTATCACTTTTACAAGTTATCAGTTTTGTGTTGCGTGTTTGCATACTACAGTATTTATCACAAGCTTTAGCACATACTGTAGTATAGCTCTCCACTGTCTGACATGGACAAACACAGCTACAATTGTGCAGCCCAAGTATAAATATAATTCTCTACACTTGAGAATGAAAGTGAAAGTCTGACACAGGTAATGCACTTATGTATTAAACTATATTGTTGAAGTCCTTTTTAGTACTTAGTTAAATTTAGTTTTTTGAATGCTTTGGTAAAAAGCATCAGTTCCCACTAGAGTCATTTCTAAATGTGTGGATCTTAGATTTTACACAGAACACAGTTGAAGATTGAGCAAACAATGCATGCAAATATGTTTTAGTCCTTAAAAATATGAAAAGACTGTGATTCAGCGCATTATTGTCTGAAATACAACAGCTCAATACAATAGCTCACTGGCAGTCCAATCATAGTAATTCTACAAATGCCATTTTGCAATGAGATGATCATTTCTTTAGTGTTTTCTGACATTTCACCCAGCAGCTGATTAAAACAGCATCTTGCCTATAGTGTGTATACAGTTCGACAAGTGTTGCTGAAATGTTTCATCAAAAGTTGATCAGTGGTGTTGCTGTGTGTGACAGACAGACAGATGGACTGTCACACACTTGACCAGATTTTATTGTTTTCTTTTGGCAGAGACGAGTACATTGTACGAGCCTGTGAACGACTCAGCATGTTTCACACATTCATGTTATGTGTAATAGAGAGACAGATGGTTCCATTCTTATCTCCACACTGCGACAGTGTTACACATAAACACAGTGTCTGTGCATGGCTGCGTATGTCTGTGACTGTGCATTCATTTGCGGTAGTACAGTAGTGTGTCCTGGTGTGCAGCATATTTAGAGCGAGCTCAGGCTTCAGATGTTGCCATTGCTGCTGCTCTGTGATATTCTGATTCACTTTGATGCGTAGCCCTCATCAGTTTACACACACATGAAAACACTCATGCATATGTTGCTTCAGTCAGATGCTCCCTGATGAAATCCCCTGCTTTTGTAATTATTCAAAAATTGGCTCAAAAATAAAGGTGGAATTCATGGCATAGAAAACAAGTGCAGCTTTCAGTCGTCCGGTGTCCAGATGGGTCTCTGACACACTGCACGTTTGTTGCTTGTTATTGAGTTCGGTTGTTGATCTGGAGCCATGGCCCCCACAGTTGTTCACTGGGGCAGCACTACAAGCCACTACAAGCTTCATCTAAGTATCCAGCACAGCAAGCCAAAAGCAGGCAGCCGGCTTGCTGAGGTTAAGCTTCTCGAGCTACTGACGGTGACAGGGGCTGGTTTGTCTTCTGTTCAATTTTGTACCTCTGTGCATGTGTGTGTGAGTGGTCAGAGACAGGCCCAGGAGATAACTCCACCACTTACCCATTCTGTAGTGTGTCTTCATCCTTATATTAGTCCTAATAGACGCAGAAAGGCTGTTAGTGAGCTGCCAGTCATTCCTGCCACAGCCTCTCCCTTCTTTATTCAGCTCCTCATCCTGTTTCTTGTTTCACTCCTTCAGCTCCCTCCTTCTTTGCCTGACTACCAAACTGCTGACAGAAGCATGGCGCCAGGCCAAGCCCCAGCCGGCAGTTGCCACAGACTGACTGACTATGTAACAACTCACTAGCTCACTGATCAACTAGCTAAAGGCATGCCTAACTCAATCCACTGCATTACTCTCCCTGCAGATTTGGACAAAACATGAATCTCTGAATGTTGTACAAGGAGGAGAGTTCAGTTCTTTGCAAGCACCCTGCTGACAAAAGATAATAAAGAAGGTTTCATCCCAAGCACCTAACCTTCACATTAATGCATTCATTTTTTATGAGTGGCTTCAGAGAGATTTAAACCCATAAAACTGACATTATTACACATTTGCGTTGAGTTATTACTCCATAGAAACTCACTGCATTGAGATTGATTTATAGTTCAGAGTAGGATTTAACTTGGTTAGTGTCATCACACCACTGCAGGACTAGATGGATGTGTGTATGTGTTTTGTGTTATTGTGCAGTACTGTGCATTCATTATATATATTTGAAAGTATCTTGTTTACATTGTCTCATTTGTTTTATGATGTAAAGTGATGAAGCAGCTTGTTTGAGTTATTGATTTTCTTGATCACAAATAGCAAATTTGTGTAGTGTCCCCAAGAAGATAACTATTCAACCTGCTCGGTGGATTCTTATCACACTATTGATCATATTTCTGACAACTTTAAAATTGAATTGTCATGTTATATTAATTAATCTGTCAATCAGTGATCCAAGTGTGTCACCTGGCTGTCCGACATATTCAGGCCAGTGATTCGGTTAGTCAGGCCATTCGTGAGTGATTTGAGTGGCAGGAAATGTGCCAACCTACCAATCAACCAGAAGCATTAATGAGAGGTGAGCACGAGGTCGAGCAGCTCGGGTCTGTCTGGCTCCGCCCTCTCTGCAGCTGTCAGTCACCTCGGGCACGAAGCCACGACTCCCACGGAGACAATGACACACACCAGCCCGATGGTGTGACATCGCATGGATTGAGGGGCAAGAGTGACAGCTGGACTGAGCGATGAGGACCCGATCGATTCCCCCAGGCATGCCAACAGAAGGATGGAGAGATGGACGGGGGCGATGCGGAAGAGGAGGTTGGCATGATGGATGGCGTGAGGATGGCACGGAAGTTAAAGAGCAAAAAGAAGAAAGGATTATTTTCACTAATCTGTTTCATGGAGAACATTATTTCAGCTGAACAGTGCAGATGTTTGTCGTTGTACAGCACCATCAGAAACTAGGTGATAAAGCACCATTAGTTCACTGATAAATTGCTAAACACAGTTTCAGTTAACCCAGTACTGTAAACTCTACCTATCAGATGTAGAACAAATGCATTGCATTGTTTGCATATTCAATCCATGTAACACAGAAGTAGAACAGATAGAGAAAAGGGTAAGATTGAGACAAATTGTTTTTTCATGCTTCAGTTAAATTGTCTTTTAATGGTGCTGGCATCTGACCATTACACCTCAATTACTCCTCTTCTATGTGCCCTTGTTTATTTTTTATAGTTTGCTTCCAGCAACATTCGCTTGTACATTCTTGTGGTACAATAGGTTTTGTTTATGTCTGCCTCACTTCATTTCAATATTTTATTTTAATTAAGTAACATAAAATATGTAAATGTTTTGGCGTTGTGAGACCACAGTCCACTCATGTTTAGGAGACAGTTTTAGGGAAATATTTATCCTGAAATGCTGTTTTAACCCTGTGTGGGCCCCAATGAACAGATGCTGCTGCTGCTCTCACATTTGAACTCTCGTTGACCCGGCCGTCGCTCAGGCTCAGAAGGTCTACCACTGCTACACACTAGCCCCATTGTGGGAGCTGTCTGTGGTCAAGACATCTCTGTCAAGTAGGGCTCCGAGCGAATCTGGTTGGGTATGGATGTGCTGAGGCGTTGAAAGTTGCGAGGCAGGAATGCACCATTCAGAATCAGTTTACTTGGAATGATGCTATTTGAGTCAGTAGACATAACATGAATACAGCAAAGTGGAAGAGGCCTGGAGACGAGATTAACTGATGTGATACAATCCAGAAGAAACAGCAGAGAGAGCGTAGAGGGCTGTATGTGTGTCAGTACAATATACTGTATATGGGGACTGTGTTGTTTCTATCATTATCTCCTTCTATAATAACTATAACTTCTTACAGATGATTTAAAGAACGTTTTCCTCCATTTCTACGCTTTATGGGTCTTTTTCGCGTTGCCACATTCCTGTGGTTTATTAGCTTGACTTATTGGAGTCACGTGGTTTAGAGAAATGTATTGTGAGCTCCCAAAAAGCACTGCAGTGAATCTTCGACTCATCACAGCATGGCTGTGCACATTTATATACACATGCGTAGTATAAGAACAGTAAATCAAAGTAAGTTACTGCCTAATTGTGTTCACGTCGTGCCCTTTCACCTGCGTCTCCTTTAAATCTCCATCCATGTATATGGCTTCCCAGGTGAGCACATGGGTTTTCTTTTGTCAGGCATAGTATATTAAATCTTACCATGGAAATATATGTGTGTGCCACAGTGCCACCCACCGTTCAGGCTGCTCCGCCCAGCTCGGATCATTCTGTGAAGCAGTTTCAGAAAAAACTGCAGCTGCACGGTGAACCTCACCTGCTTTTTGGCTCAGTGCTTAGTGCCGATAGCTTGTCTGTGACTCCAGCGTGTCTCCCCGTACCTTCCTACCTTACTTCCCCCAAGTCAGTGTTGTTCTCATCTGTTACTGCGCCTGTATCGTTTGATTGAGACACTGTGGAATCCAGCTGCCTAGTCTAGTCTTGGTTTCAAGTCCTCTAGAGATACCATCAGGGATCATTTGTGTACAATGTTTTCCTCCTTACTGTGTGTGTCTGTGTTTTGATACTGTTCAGTGTTTAGATGTATTTTGTATCTACATATCGTCATTGGGGGTGTGTTTTGCCTGCACCAATACTGTGGCTTCAGCAATTCATGTTTCTTTGGAGTATGTTAACTAATCTCTGCTCCTGATCCTGTGCTGCTCTGGCCTATTTCTTCTGCATTGTTCAAGGAGATACTGTGTTGCTTTATGTTACAGTTTTAGCAACTCTTAAAACCCCAGGGAAATGATGTCACTGAGTGAAATGGTCCCATTTCCTGTACAGTGGTGTAACTAGCAGGTTAAGGCTTGGCCTTTGGGAGATCTTTTGTATAATGTTTGAACAGACTTGGCGGTGAGAACAGATACTAAAGTTCATACTAGAAAGGGAAATGCACCTGGGTCTTGTTTCAAAACATCTGTGTCACACAGCTGAAATGAGCACACCATGGATCTCACAGAGAACAGAAGCGTGAATTTAATACATGCATACGCCATAAATATCTGCGATGCCACACGCAGGTACGGAGAAGTTCTTGTCCATCATATGATTACATAATATAAGTTAAAATACCATCTCTTTTCTTCTCGGTTATTTCCCTGGCTTTGATGCACAGTGCTCAGTTAGTGCTCAGTGAAGTGGGAGACCAGGGCTTCTCAGGGACCGAGGCTGTTGCAACTTTAAAAGTCTCATCTTTATGCCTGGCAGCGACTGATGTTCCTCACTCAGGGAGCAAATTGAGTTTGCATGCCTTGATGGCTCGTTAACATGGCCTTTGCAGCGCTTCACCAATGCCCCTGTGCGTTCGAACATATTCTATTTTTAATAGTTTTATGTAGAGGAATTGATTTGGTATAATGTCAGTGGCAGTTCTTTTTTCTCCTTGGCTGATTCGAACTATGTCTGAGCATGTCGTTCTGTTCTCATTACATGCATGCAGCAATTATTCATAGTTCATCATCACAGTGCTGTGGAAAAAATATATGTCATATCTTTATTTATCGCTGTGTTATAATTTACAAAACACTGAAAACACACAGTAAATGCACTCCACAATGTGAAATATATGAAGTGGACTTTAAAGCTGTCTAAACATCATTTCAACTCTAATGCACACTTAAGCATAGCAAGATTTCCAGCTGTAAATGTAAAAAGCAGAATGAATGCAATACATCTGAGCACAGATGTCCGGATGCATTTGCATATTTAGTACGGAAAAAGCCACACAAAGCAACAAAAAACCCTGAGGACCGGTTTCCCTGTAACCTAATAGCCAGGAATACAAGGAATGATCAGTTGCCTGTGACGTACATGTTTTGTCTTTGCAGTGTTCTTTCACACATGTTAGAAAGAACATGCTACAATACCGTGACCAGGGCCACATTAACAACAGCACACTGTATGCAATAAGCATACATATCTTGTATTTCCAGATTGGCTGCTGATACATGGTCAAATAAGAACTAGTTATATTTAATTAATTTACTGTATTTGGCTAGCTGTGATGTAGTGATGTGTTTTTTTATGGTAAGTTAATTTTATTTGTATGTTATGAGTCACACTGTTTTACATTTGTATCCATTATAGACTTAAAGTGATATCATGTGTAAGCATTGTATTACAGATTTACCAGCTCTAAATTAACCATTCACGGGGCTATTAACCGGATTTAAAGGACAATAATAAAGCTTTCTTTCTTCTTTTGTGCATTTCAATTAAATTCCACAGAAAGGCATTTGATCATGATTAGCCGTTCATCACATAAACTATTCAGTGAATATTGTAAGACGATGTGCTTGGGTGTATTGTGCATAAGTATATAGAATAAGTATATGTGAACCTAACAAAAACAGACGATGATTCAGTACTCTGTACATAATCTTGAGCTCACTATAAATAAACCAGGACAAGACTGCGGGAGGCTCCACTGTGGTGTCAAAGCAAATGAAATATAGTTTTCAGTGGTGAACACTTCTGGACGCCAGCCTTTACAGCTCCCGTCTTTAATGCAACTTTTAGATCTAGAAACATCCAAATGTAAATTGAGTCATCCCAGTAAAATGCGCACTGGAATAGTCAGTAAATGTTTAGATGATAAACATTAACTGCGTCTCCAAACTCTTGCATCTTGTTAAGGACTATTCAGACTACGTGTTACAGAGAGAAAATAGAGCACACTTCTGTAAATGTGTGGCTTGGAGTGTTTTATTAAAAGTTTTGTTGAGTATTTTATGGTCCAAATGAATATAATACACAATAATACCTAATTACAACAAAGCAAGTACTATGTACAACCAGTTATATGTAGAAAAGGAGGATTTTTGTCCGCTACTATATAGTTTTAATTGGTAATTACAGAACAATAGTTTAGCAACAGTAGGATATTCTATTGTCGCACTACCCATGCTCATCCATGGTATCTTCTCATTGTGCCTTGTTCTCTCAGGATACCAGAGGGTCAGGCAGAAGCAGGGTCCTTGGCTGCAGGGAGACTGCGCTCCCTGGAGGACCAGCTAACCAGAGCCAAACAGAAGATCCACAGCTTCCAGAAACTCACAGGAGATGGTGAGTAAGGCTTTCTGAAAGGTAGCAGGAAAGGATTTGGCACAGAGCTTGGATTGATTTTGAAGCTGTGGGGTTGACAGTATATGTTAGGAAACCAGACTTGTGAGCCTGCAGTGAGAACTAGCTTTGCAGCGATGATGGCAGAGGCGTGCGGTCGGACGGGTTATGTGTGTATTTGCCGTTGTGAGCAGTGGTCAGAGGGGCACAAAAGCTGTTAGGTGAGTGGGGAAATGTGTGAATGAAGTGGATGCAGTATGAATGCCCCAAAGCAGAAAGGGAGAGAGAGAGGAGAGGGGAAAAAAAAGACCGAAAGAGAAAATAAAGAAGGACATGTGAGCGTGGAGGGCAGCACAGGGTCAGCCTTTCCATCTTGCCGCAGGGGAAGAAAAGGCTAAAAATACCCTCCAGCTTTTTTTCCACCAAGGGAGCGAGTGAAGAGGAAAGAGAGTGCGAGAGATAGGAAGGTTAGTAAAAACGAGAGATTTACCCTCTTCACCAGCACCTCTTTCTCCTTCTGCTTTAGGCTCTTCTTCTTTCCCTTGATTTTTTTTTTGTTGTTGTTGTTGTTTGTTTACTTCTCTCCACAGAACATGAGCAGGCAGCTGTGTTATCCATGTGGGTTACTCTACATTGTTTGGCTCAGTCGGGGTGTAGAGTTCCTTCCTGTTGTTAGAACTGTCTGACAAAACACATGAGAGAGAGCCATGAGCATAAAAAACATTGATCGAGTGCTGCTTAATGAGGTCAAAGCAACACCTAGGGATGAAGTATGAAAGAGGAAAATTTTAATGGTTATTTCAAAACCTTGATGTGTGCCATGAGCCTACTTACACTCACATAATCTAATGTTCAGACATTCCTAAAAACCTCTTTCCTACCTTGATTCTTCTAGTTGTATTCTTATGAAAGTCCTTTGAAGCTAACATGATCCATTCATTGTTTAGATCGTACTTCTCATACGCCTCAAATGTCACACCAGCTTTGTTATGTTTTGTTTGTTAGCTGTTCTCTCTTACCCCCACTGCAGGCCCCGGGCCCACTCAGGAGGAGCTGCGGAGGAGGGTGGAGAATGGCGTTAAGGAGTTCTGGTACTTTGTTCGCAGCGAAGTGAAGAAATTGGCCAATGTCGACCCCAGTGAGAGGCAGAAATACGCAGACACACTCCTGCAGGACCTTGGACACCAGGAAAGGTGGGCGAACGCCACGACTGAAAACGTGGAAAGATGTAACAAGTGGAAAAATGTTCCACTGGGAATTGTAGGTTACCAGTAAACCTGTGGCCACGTTGACAGTAGCCACTTTTAGAGGTGTTTGCTGTGCCAATTCCTCCTAAACCCACCTTTAAGCCACCTCAAGAGGTAGTGTCAGAGGCGGGGGGGTGGTTTGTCTTTAAAGCATTTAGTATTGATTCATAGACTCACAGGCTACTGTTTACTGGCAAGAGCTGAAACGAGGAGATTTACTACAGCAGTAGGACTTGAAAGCAGCACCTGCAGTAGTAACTGTGAAACAAAGGGCAAAGGTCACACACACACCCTCTCCGTCATCACGACGGCAGACTTCCACAAAGCTGAATGAAGAATGGCATGGTGTTACTTAGCCAAGTGGTTCATTGTAATCCTCCTGAAGTGGCTTACAGGACCCATTGTCTTAGTCACTGCTGCCTAAGCAGCTTTCCCAAGAATGATTCCTCACTCTAAACACACAAGCCTGCATGTACACACACACACACACACACACAAAAACGTCATACAGTAGTCACACAGGCTTTCAAATGCATTCACTTTCCATGTGTGCCCGCTGGATTTCTGTGTATGTACTGTAGGCAAAGATTCAGGGAGGCAGCAGAGATAGGGGCAAAGGTGGAAGGAGCAATAAAAAGATAAATGCAGCTCTCCTACATTTAAATCCTGCTCAGGTTGTCGTGTTGAAAAATTGCCAAGTAAAATAAAGATATAGGACATTAAAAATATACATTAAACAACAGTACAAGTGCGTGTACTGCTCTCCCAGTGGAAATGATCACTGCGTTATGAAGAGCTTTCAATTTCTCAAAGTTTTATAGACGGCCAAGATGAGATGGTGTGAAAGGTCGTGGCGATCTGCCAAACAACTTAATGGTCCAAAGTTTAAATGTCTGCAACAAGGAAAGCAAGTAATGAGCATTTCTGCACGTACAAGGAAAATATGAATGCTGGTCCGTCACTGTACATACTGTAAAGTGTACCGCAAACACCAAATTAAACTAAAGTATTTTTAGTTTGTTAAAGGTTACTTAAGTTGCTCCAGGAGACATGAGATTTGCTTCCTGGTTCCTCCTGACTACGTGATAAGGTGTCCTTGCACAATACACCAAAACCCTGTAGTAGTAGTGCTGACATGTACTGTTTGGCAGCTGCCCAGCAACAATTTCCCCAAGGTGATTAACAACGTATGTAATTATTAACCTAGAATTTTACAAATTAAAAGCCTCTCCAAAAACCTAAAAACTAACTAAAACAGAGAAAATATAGAAATTTACAAAATATTTATTTATTCTGCCATTACTGTGAAACTCTCTACTGTAACTCAACACATCACATCATGCTACAGGATTAATAGGACAGTGTGGCTGGTAGTGTTATTGTAAGTAGTGCAAAAGCAACACGTGCGAGTTTCAGAGTGAATAGACAGAGCTTATCAAATGACTACCCGTTATGTCATGGAACAGGACACACTGTCTTTCCTGCCTTTTTTCCTCTAATCTAAACCTGAAACTTTGTAATTGCTCTCCTATTGATGCAGCATCAGACAATGCAACTTTATATACGCACAAAAGGATACACACAAAAGTTCCCTGCTGCTGCCACATTTCAGAAAAATGATAAGGCATCGCCTGATCACATTCGAAATCGCATTCATGTTTGGAAAAACAATGTGCTTAAGCTAATAAAACACAGACACTTTTCAAACTTTTATTGAGCACATCTTTCAAACATCTATTAAATCCTGTGACACTGTTTGGCATGAGTCACAACAGATGCTTCTTGTGAACAAGAGACTGTAGAACTAGAATTCAGCGTTTCTGAGAAGTCAAGGTCCCTCTTACCCATACTTCCAGGCTTTCTAACTCCTAACTCTAGTCTCTTGGTGTAGAGCTTCACAACTATTTGAATGACTCAGATTGGACCAGAGAAATACAGTGATTCATGTGCTATTAGCTCAAGTATATTGTATTTGTTGATGAGAGCTGCCCATATTCTAAGGCAAAGACAGATCGTTCCAAAGGGTTCACTTACTTTTTCTAGACGGTATACATACGTACGAACTCTCAGCCACACAAGATGTGACTGATTTGGGTCAAAGAAGTGAGTAATAAATTAAGCTTGCGTAAGTGTGTGTGTGAGAGAGAGGGAGAGAGAGAGATGTGTTTGCATCTGCCCCGAGCTGCACATATCAGAGCTCTTGGGCATGTTTTTAAGTGGATGGTCACGATATTTGGCAGTGTGTGACACATACACAAATTCGCTGTCACAGGCTTGCAGATGGCAGACCTAATCCAAAAGAGCTAAATAACCAGAAAGATGTTGTTGCCATCAGTCAGCATGACGGAAATGACATTTTTTCTATAAATATCCCAAAAGCATGTTGAGCCTCGGTAATGTTTAACACGCAGTACACTGTTAACATATGCTGTCTAGTGGATGTTCTTTTCCGAAGCTTTTTTTAATCTTCGAGGCCTCACGATCTCTCAACTGCTGGCATACACAGATCATATTATTCATTCATCTTTTCATTCATAATATTTCTTAGTTTACTGAAACAGAATCATAAACATTCTGTGCAAGTCACAGAAGCATTTGAAAAGATTAAGTTAGGCTTCCTATCTGGACTGAAATAATTAGGGAAGAGTGTGTCAGCCCAGTACATCTACAAATAAGTGGGGGTGGGCCATGAAATCTTCTATGGGGGAATTATAATCTTATTTACCTCACTATATAATAACTTAGTTGATTTTCTAGAAAGTTAAACACTCATGTGGGAGTGTCTGTTTTTGCAATAATCCTGTTAATTAAACGACTGCGATGGTATTATCATCGCGTTAAAGCAACTATCTTGGAACTTCTGTGATGCCAACAAGCGTAATCATTGATTTTCTTTGGTCTTGATGTTTTAGTACAGCCAGAGATGAGAGTTCTTTATGAGGCCAGTTAGACACAGAACATTTTACCTGAATAGTAGCAGTAGCATGCATTTTTCCTGCCCGTCACATTCACCCCCCTGATCTGTGATTATTAAGGCGCACCATGCAAATAGAGCTGACTGGACACTGGACACATTGATTCATCAACAACCACAGATGCATTTTTGCTGTTTAAAAATACCTTATGCTTATTTTCACATTTGCTGAATTGTAAATTTCACCTCACACTGATCTTTTTTTTTTTTTTAGCTGCAGTTTGTATCATGCGGTGGTTTAGCAGTAAGCGGGTTGAACATACAGATTTATTATGTATTTAGTTTTAATATGTGTGTATGTGTCTGCAGATCCATCATGACAGACTTGTACTACCTCAGCCAGGCAGACGGAGTGGGCGAGTGGAGAGTAAAGGAGGCTAAAGACCTATCGGACTTGGTCCAGAACAGAATCACCTACCTACAGGTATGTGCAGACACACCTACTGTGTCTCATACACACACATGTTGACACACGTAAATACTTCGTGAGCATTCATGCAAATGTTTCCCTCACACGTACAAATGCGCATATGTGTTTTTGAGAACATCTTTCACACTCGCTTGTCTCATTTGCACCATCCGTAACTGTCAGCATCAGTTTCCACAAGGAGCAGGTGAGGGGTGTGATAGCAGACTGTTTCAGCAGTCAGATCTGACAAGCAGGATTCTTGTCGCTTGTCAGCAGTTTAGTGACACACTTACACACACACACACACACACACACACACACACACACACACACACACACACACACACACACACACACACACAGACATGCGCTCGCTCAGACACAGGCACCAAAACACACAGATCCCCATGCAAATGACAGATCGGCAGACGCGCATGTGTGGAAATGCAAAACCAGCTACACAGTACAAAGGGAAAACACACAGTCACTCAAGCATAGCTAGATGTGCTATATGGTAACAGCTCCACATATATAGCCGGATGCCCAGGATACATCCTCTCACCCCCAGCAACCCTGCACCCCTTCCCCTTCCCTGGTGCTACCGGGCTGTCAGGTGGGGCACCGCAACGCGGCACCGGGCCCTGCAGCATTAATGAGCCAGTGTGTTTGATGAAGAGGACCCAGTCAGTCTGGCTGGGTGGAGACAGCACCACTAACAGCTGCTGTCACCACTGCTGAGGGATCACACCGCTCCACCAGCTGCCATCACTAATTCATCACACACACACCGACTTCTGCACAGATGGATTCACCTAGAATCACCTAGTGTGTGTGTGTGTGTGTGTGTGTGTGTGTGCTGCTGTCTCACTCAGACACACTCACTCATACATCTATATGTACACACACAGACAGGCTCCTCCTTCCTATCCGTCTGTCCCTGCCACCCGCGCCACACTCCTCTCCCTTCGTTCCTGGTTTAACTAACTCCATCTCTGCGTCTGCTCCATCTGTCCACTCACGACATTCAGTGAACACGACTGGCTTCCTCAGATGGATTTCTGTTGGGAATGCTTTTCATCTATTTTTGCACTATGAGACTATTAGTAATGAGCAAGATCGTGTTTTTGATCTTTAGTGTTTTAATGCTGCATTCCCCAGATCATTTATCAGACAACGAGTGTGTTCTCTGCTTTAAAGTTATAATCCTTAAAGCTGCAATACATTTTTAATTAACAATGGATCACATGACAACTGTACTTGGCAACTTTACTCTTATCGTTTGTTTTTACTACTCTTATCTACTTCATCAGCCTAAAAATACACTGTTCCACCTGCAGGCAAACCAAAGTTGGCGACTATCAAACTATTTCCCCATTAAGCTGATATGTTATTGCTGTGTTTATGGTTTGGTATTTTAGAAATCTGCTGGCAACAGAGAGTATAAAACATTTACCTAAACAAAATGTATTCAATTGAGTCTTTCCTTGAACATTTTTATACGGCGTTGCACAACTTTCTGTCTGTCCTCTATGCTTTTGACTGTGGGAACTACAGTGGATAATCACCTGAGCTTGACATGCAATCTCTCGTGTCCAGTTGTTCTCAGCCTTATTTCCTACACAAACAATATCCCAGTGGTCTCTCTGAACTGAGTCACTCGATGTTTCACGCTCAAAAAGCAGACCATTTAAACAGACACTTAACCTACAGTGCACAGCGGTACTCAGAGGCAGCCTTTCTACACACAGCTGCCGTCATTATCGCTGAACTGAGTCTCTCAGCATTTCAGAGTCATTCCAGCCTCATCATTATCAACCTGGGATCTGATGGCGGCATCCTGGCCTCTTATGCCACACGGGTCATGCCGCACATTGATCTCATACAGACATAGTGGCTCAGATGCAGATGAAGTTTTCCTCGGCTCCTTTGGTCAGAACATCACTGTAAATGATCAGTGCAGTTGGTTTGCTTGCACCTTTGGGCCAAAAAAAAATTAACCAGCACCCTGTAGCTCAGAAGGAATACCTGTGTGGCTTCTCTGTCAGCTCGATGGCTGCTGTACTCCGTTATTGAACAGTAGTGGTGGTAATCAGTTTTCAGCACCTAGAGGAGCCTCTCCTTCTTTCTCTCTCCTCATCTCCTCTTTCCCTTCCCTCTTCTTCCTCCTTCCCTCTTGTTGCCCTGTCCTCCTTTTTCTTTAATCTCCTCTGTATTTTTTATCCTCTCATCTGTTTTCCTCTTCACTTCCCTCTCTATTCCTCCTCCTCCCTCTCTTCCTCTTCCTCTCCTGCTAGTGTGTGATAGGCAGCATTAGCCGGTGGGTGCCGGGCGGCCTGATTACTGTGAACCATCCACAGCTGCAGCAGCCTAATGAGGAAAACACTCCCATCAGCCGGTAATTGCTGTTTAGGAAGCCGGTTGGCACGAGCTGGTTGCTGAGTCGCTCAGACCGGCTGCCGAGCGAATCACAATCTTCCCAGCAACTCATCGACAACACAGCATGTGTCACACTCCTAGTTCCTCTTATTTCTTTTTTATACAAAAAAAGAGAAGTCCTTGTCTCCTCCCTTAGTGTCTCTCATTTGGATTTGTTCCTCACAGACTTTGTCTGAATGTAAAGCAAATGAATGGGATGAGAAAGTGAAGCAATACAAAAATGCAAGAGCAACAAAAAGACCAACACGTTTCAGCTCATGGCCGTTATCAAGGCCTGTAAAAAGTACATAGATAAGAACATTTAAATAGAATGAAATCTAATTTCCATGGGTTCGTTGAAGCATCTTTATGTGGTTTCCGACAAGTAAACCTCACCATATTATTTAAATGTTCTTGGCTATGTACTTTGAACAGACCCTGATGAAGGCCATGAGCTAAAATATGTTGGTCTTATAATAAAATAGTTGTACAATCTGCAAGTGTTGCTGAGGAGTGAGCAGGTAACAGAATAAATTGATGAAGTATGAGGCAGAGAGGTAAAGGGAACAAAGAAAACATAGTGTTATTACAAGTCAGAGAGCAGGGCTTTGAGGGATACAAGACGAAGGTCAAGCAATAAAAAATGTTCAAACATCGTTTCTCCTCCTCCTAGAACCCTCCAGACTGCAGTAAGGCGAGAAAGCTGGTGTGTAACATCAATAAGGGCTGTGGCTATGGCTGCCAGCTCCACCATGTTGTCTACTGCTTCATGATCGCTTATGGCACTCAGCGCACGCTCATTCTGGAGTCTCACAACTGGCGCTATGCTCCAGGCGGCTGGGAAACCGTCTTCCTGCCCGTCAGTAACACCTGCACTGACCGCTCTGGGGCCACCACTGGACACTGGTCAGGTAGGTACTCACACCCGCACTATGTGTATTACATTCATTCACAGCACTGTGCTCCCCACAACGATTACAATCAACTGCTTAGTAATAGAATAACCCCAACTGGTTTGTGGACTATCCCAGGGAAACAAAAGGTCTGCCAGACCTGTGTGAATTCCCTGGTTAGGGAAGACTATGAAATTCCTGTTAAAGCATTTTGGTGGCCAATCTAACAGCAGCAGGTGAATGTATGAAGGCTTCACTGCCAAGAAATCATGTGACTTCAGATTACAGGAACAACCTACTCCTCTGACCTTCAGTAGGTTTCTGTGTGACTGATACAGAGAGAAAATGTAATGAATTTATGTTTTAAGTGTTGCACACTATGTGTTGTTGCAGTGCCCCTGCACAGTTCTGATTCATCATGTATTGTATACTGAGAATATCTTTCATCACTGACAATTGTAGCTAAAGTGTAGTAACTGAAGAAGACTCTGTGACTTTCTCCATCGCACACCCAAGTTTTGTTATATTGTGATTTATATTTTTACATTATAAGCTTGTCCTGTAGCGTGGGGATCATTATTATTCTTGTGTTGAATATGAAAATTTTGCTTTTGTTGACCTGTGTTTGAGCCAACAAACCTCCGGGCGTACTGTAAGCCCTCTTCTTGATGCTAACAAAACGGTAAATCTTATACGTCTGCCACAGTGCTTTCAGCAAAAAGTACAGCATCGCAGAGTCACTAGCTTGGCTGCTGAGTGTTTTTCTTATTTATGTGTGTTATTAGTATTCTGTGGCAGCCATGGACTGTCCATAATGAACACCATGTTCAACCATAAGGTAGTTCATATGTATACCTAGTACCAGAGTACCTTAGAGCAAAGATCGATGTGCTTGTTTGTGGGAAATGGATCTCCCTACTAATGCGAAGGTAGCAGAATCATTTACGAATGAGATTGCACAGATGCATGAATTGAAATAGTGATTTTAATATGATTAATGGATAGTCCCACAGTACAAGTGTGTTTGCATCTGCTAAGCTGACAAAACCAAAGCCTTTCTAAATGGAGGTTTTACTGTGAGTCTTGTCCTGCCTCTCTCTCTCTCTCTCTCTCTCTCTCTCTCTGGCTCTATCTCTTTCTTTCTCATTGCTGTCTTGTTCTCATCATTGCATCCTTACAGCTCTTCATTTTTTTCTCCTATCGCCTCATTTGACTTGTGCTCTCCTGGGCTCTCCCTTCTTATCTCCTGTGCCTTTCCTCTCTTATTTTCCTGCCTTTCATGTGTCCTTTTCCACTATCTAGTGTCTTCCTCTGGTGTCCTTCTTATAAACATCCTCCTAAAGATCCATATATGCCATCTGGTCGCTCGCAGCCAACTCACTATAAACACCACTCCCCTCCTGGCACCAGCCATTCGGATTTCTCCACCCTTGCTAATTGTAAAGGCAGTATTTCCTGTTGGACAGGCCAGTTAACTAGCTAGGCCTGTGGCCATGCCAACAGTTTAGGTAAAACGATTTCTTGGGCACTAATCCCAAAAGAAATGCTAAATGCTTGGGTTATTAAAAAGATATGCATTGAATATCTCAAATAGAAATAAAGTTTTGCTGTTGTATGTTGTAAATTATAAAGTTTGTCACTCCTGAATCCTTATCATCCTCTCTCTTCTGTATCATTCTGTGATAAATGCCACCTATCCTTTGTGGACACCCTCACATTTATGCGTGGATTTGTCCTTAGTAACAAGCAGCCATACCAGATCCTACCAAAGATTTTACATAGTTATCCTATGAAGTGAGACATCTATAGACAGAAAGACAGAGAATGGTATAATAATGCCTAAAAACTGCCATTACCACAAACAAGTAATTAATTTTGATACCCAGTGGACACTGGGACCGAGCTGACCGCCATCCCACACCTGGTAAAAGACAACATTTTGAACTCACAAAGAGAAAACCAAAGGCCCGTTGATCTGAGTGCTAATTTGCCAAAGAGAGTGTGTTCCTTTGAAGTCTTCTGTAGAGATATTACTGCCTTATGAGGGAAGCTGAGAGTAGCAGGAAAAATGTAATGTTCCCTAGCACGTGAAAACTGGAACAAGAGGTTTCTAAGTTCATAAACTCCATCTCAAATGTTTTAAAAGAAGAGTTGAATTGTGACGTGCCGTTTCCCAGCTATGCTAATCTTGAAATATTTTAGTTTCACTATCAATCATGCATTAAAAGAAAACAGAAAAGTGTGTAAAAAGCCATATAAGAGAAAACAAAAGCAATGAAGGAATTCTGTGTCAGTGCAGACCTGTCTGTTTTAAGCAATGATATGATACAAAAACCATATTCAGAAGCTTTAGAGTGGAGATGAAATTAAAAAAAGCTTTGTGATCTAATTAAGTAGCTGTGGGAGGAAGACATACTGCCTTTCTGTAAATTTGTGCCAAGAAGTGCAGGCCTCAAAATATACCCATTTCCCCTTATGTGAATCATGCCAGTGCTGTTATATAAGCAAAGACAGGAGTGGGAATATTTTTCTGTTCAATATTTAATGCTTTACCAATTTATATTCAGACCATGCACCAGCGTGCGCTCACACAATTGGCAGCCTCTGTTTCTGTCCTTGTTTTTAACATGTTTTTTTTATGTACACTTTCTATGAAAGGCCATATTTAATGACTCATTATGCCATTTATTTGGAAGTGTGCTGTGGAGGCTGTGTTTGCAGCTGTATTAGAGCCTGTCTGTGGCAGTCGGAGGAGCCACTTTAGTCTTACAGATCATGAGCCGAGCACTTGTTTTTGCCTAAATCTGGGTTTACGCACATGCGCACGCGTGCGCTCACACACACGCATGCACGCAGACCAAAAAAAAACTCCTTGGGTTTCAAGACTGAAAGAGAGTGAAGGTTGTGTCTGCCAGGCATATCCCTTCTGGTGAGATGAGATTAGCTGGGGTTCTTTGTGTGCGTGTGTGTGTCTTTCTGTGTGTAAATGCACATTTTTATTGTTATTCTATTTGGATCCCCATTAATAGCCACTGCTGGACCACCTTTTTTTCCAACTGTCCACACGACCCCATACATGTGTGTGTCCAGGTGTGTATTTACATGGCCTTTTTTGTGGACACCTGTGGGTGGGTGCCAATGTATGTTTTCCACCTTTGTGCATCACACATGCAGGTGTGCATCACACATGTGCACAACACACAACAGTTGGCCTTGATGTGTGTGATTTCTGCTGCCCAGAGATGTGACCTTCATGATCAGCCCTGCTCAAACCTCTACCCAGGGATTCTGCCAAGCAGGACTCAGCCTGAAGGGGCCAATGCCAGACCATCACCCCTGCCCCAGCCCCTGGCCCTACACAGTGGTGATTGAAATAAGCTTACCTTGGGCTTTAAGCAAGGACAAGCAAAGAGCAGCTGCCAGTCACAAAAACTAGACTCTGGGGGTTTGAGGGATTTGGATTGATATTGCAGAAGTGAAATTGGCTTGGGAATAATACAGAACTATCACACTGTATCGCAATGTAGTATATTGTTTTTTTACAACATGATTGAGTGTAAAGATTTCAGGAATAAACAAAAGCTAAATCTGCATGTACACTGTCCATCCAAAAAAAAGTCACCACCTGAATTTAAATAAGCAAATAGGTAAAAGCCTACCATTGAATAATTACTGCAATGATGATTATGTTTCAACTGGCAACAAGTTATTTAACCCTAACTAATGCGGTGGGTAGCTTCTTATTTCTTAAACAACCATGTCTGAAGACACATCCTTTGGTTGTGGAAAAGATGTTATTCTGTTTCAGAAGGGTCAAATTATGAAAATGAATCAAGCAAAGAAAACATTTTAGGAGATTGATGAAAGAAGGTCATGTGGTCTGATGAGTCCAGATTTACACAGTTCCAGAGTTTTGGCACGTCAGGGTAAGAAGTGATGCTCCCATCATGCCTAGTGCCTATTGTACAAGACTGTGGGGGCAGTGCTATGATCTGGGGTTGCTGCAGTTAGTCAGGTCTAGGTTCAACGATGTTGTGTCCAAAGAATGAGATCAGCTGACTACCTGAATATACTGAATGAGCAGGTTATTCCATCAACAGATTTTATCTTCCCTGATGGCACGGGCATATTCCCAGATGACAATGCCATTCATCTGGCTCAAATTGTAAAAGAGTGGTTCAGGGAGGATGACACATCATTTTCACACATGGATTGGCAACCACAAAGTCCAGACCGTAACTGTATCCCATCATCAATACAAGATCTTGCAAAATGTATGCAATTCTGGACGGGAATAAATGCTGCGACACTGCAGAAGCTTATCCAAGCATCGCAACGGTGAATGAGTGCTGTAATCAAAGCTAAAAGTGGTCCAACGAAATATTAGAGTGGCCAGTCAAAGACATCTGTAATAAAGTGTGATCAGTATTTTTCACTGCAGCGTTAAACTTGGGCCGTGCTTTAAAACATGTTCAAGTGTCTGATTCTCTACCTGCTCTTCTAGGAGAAGCCCACGATAAAGACGTGCAGGTTGTGGAGTTGCCCATTGTCGACAGTCTCCACCCTCGACCCCCCTACCTGCCCCTCGCCATCCCCGAAGACCTGGCCCCACGCCTGCAGCGATTGCATGGCGATCCCTCTGTTTGGTGGGTGTCCCAGTTTGTGAAGTACCTGGTGCGTCCTCAGGGGTGGCTGGAGAAGGAGATCCAGCAGAGCACCGCCAAGCTGGGCTTCAAACATCCCATCATTGGGTAAGAACACTCAGCTGTCAGTGTATGATGTTCATCTTCTGATTTTTCTGTGATAACAAACACTTTAATAATAATGACATAATCTCTATACTGTAGTATTAATGTGGATATATTTAAATCGTGCTTCACAAGTAAAGCAAACAGAAGGCATAAGAAGAAAAAAAAAAATCAAAGAGCACTGCTTTGGGCGAGTTTAATACAAGGTTAATACAACAGTTTTAAAAGATACATAATTTGATGACAGTGCTTTGTTTGTTAGTTAATTTATTTCAGCTTTTGCTTTTTCATCTAATTTGGCCTTGTTGTTGTTTTTTTTATAGGAATGTCACAGTGAGGTTATTTGGTCTTTAAATTAATCCAAAGAATCCACCGACATCCTATACTGAGCTGATATTTTGTTGTATATTGTACTAATGATTTGAATACTAGCAGCTTCTCTTCATTAATTGATTTCAATTAAAGGATAAAGATGACTGTAGTCTGGTATCTGTTCTCCTACTGTCCACAAATTTCTTATAGAAGACCAACAATAATAAGTAAATGATCCGTCTAACAAGTACAGCTAGTGATACACAAAGTCCTCACATAGTCCAGTGCAGCACATCTGGAAAATGCTCCTCAGTGTGAGGTGCTTAGTTCTGATGAGGTCCAGCCCATTGTAGGAGTGTGTGCAGTCTCAGTACTGTAGGCCATGTGTAATAGCAGCTTCTGAGAAATGGGTTGAACATGTTTAGCTGTTTATTTACTTGTTTACTTTTCTCTGTATCAGACATTCAGTCAGTGAACATTTTGTTGTCTGTCGGCCTCTCTTGACTCATAAATAATTCCTCCCATCTTGAGGCAGTACTTCATACCTGGATCAAAAAGGACTTTGCAGTTGTTTTAGCCTAGTTTGTCTGGCATAAGGAGGGAGGATTTACAATCTTAGGACAATGCACACAGTCACTAGTAAACTGTCAGTCATGGGAAAAGAATGACTTTCAGGTACTTTTCTGGTACTACTTCTGTCAAAAGTTTCTGCACTGTCCCATGAGGCTGACTCCACCCACCTGGTAAAAGGCGTACTTTAAAACAAATGCTACAAGTTATTTTCTAATAGTTTATAAAGTCAGCCTGGTTTTGTTCTGTCATCCCCTTCATACCGTTCACATCCGTATGTTCATAGTCTCTGTACGAGCTCCTTGCCCTTCATAGCTCTGCCTTTTCTCACCTTCTTCTTTAAATTTTGCTGTGAGCGATCGTCACTGCTCTCCATCTCTTTCCCTGTCCTGCTCTGCTTAGTTCTCACTCCCTCTTGCTCGACTCTCTTTCATTCTCTGTGTCTCTCCCTCTTCTCAGATGCTCTTTTCTTTGGTTTTTTACCTCTGCCTTTCATCACCCCAGCAGCTGCCATCTCTTTCTCGCAGCCCTCTTTGACTCTCCTCCCCCCTTTTTTCTCCTTTGTTTCCCTTTTCTGTGACTCATCCCAACTTTTTTTTTTTTTTTTGCCTGAGCCTCTCACATCCTCTCATTTGTGATGGTTCCTCCGTCTTCATTTGTTCATCATGTTCCAAGATTTTTCAAATTCTGCTATTTCACACTCACCTCTCTCTAACATTCCCCAGGTGTGGATCTGTACCCATAATTCTCTCGCTCTCCTAGTTTTTCTCTATCACAGTTCTTTGGGTTTCAGACTCCATCTCCTCTCCACATACACACACATACTCAACCCTCTACATCACTGGGGAAAGAGTTATTGAAATTAAGCACTGGGTAGAACAAAGTTTTTATCCCTTTTTGCCCTCTTCGTCTTCAGCTCTTTATACTGTACATCCATTCCACTCTGCAATGATGTTACAACAAAGTGCCTGTCTGCTTCTGTCAGCACTGTAGGCAAAGGCCATATACTGGACAGTATGTGTGTTTGTGAGTGTGTGTGTGTGAGTGTGTGTGTGGAAAGTGGCAGGGGGAGGATTGACTGTTGAATGTGACGTGTAAAAGAAGGTAGGAGAGGGCAGCAGTGACGCAGAGGATAATGGAGAGAGTACGAACAACAACAGACAAGCAGCTTGTCCCTAGAATACCCCACAACCCCCACACACTTCAGTCTCTGCCGCCACTCTCGAGCAGTTGCTCCCTCAGGATGTGAGCTGCAGGAAGGCTTGAAGCCACCAGCTAAAACCAGCTATCAGCACAGCTACGTCCTGCCACCACTTAATGCTGCTTAATGGCAGCAAAGACAGTCAGTCAGAAAAATAATGTGCTGCTTTTTCTTCTTCTTCTGCTTCTGCTGATATTAGGGTAGTGTTATCGCCATGGCAATGCAGTTATCAAGAGGTGACTTCACTATACAGTGCAGTATATCTTTTATAACATCTCTTGTCATCTCTTGTGATTAAAACTACCTATCTGGATGAAAACCTGATAAAAACTAGTAGAAACTCCAAAATAGGAATTTACCTAGTGCGACTCCGGTGCATAATTAGCAGCTAATTAGCGTTTTCTCACCATTTTACTCACTTTGTGAATAGAGATGGTAAGAGATTCTGACTCGCGCTTAATACACAAGAATCAATAAATCTTCTATTTTACAATTTTAGTAATAAATACATTTTACAATAAACTACAGCAGCTCACATCTTGTTGCTGGTATAAACATCACATGCATGCAATGCTGAAAAAATCCAGGTGCTTCATGACCAGACTCAGTAATTATTACTAAAAAAAGCACTGATATGATGCACCCGTTATCCGTTCACATTAGACAGATACAGAGTTACTTTATCATTCATTTAGTTTCGTGTTTATGGCCTCCTGATGAAGGGTTAGATGAAAGTTTACTTTCATTTACTTATGTTTAAGCTCTGTTTTTGTCTCTACTGTGAATGAAACATCTCAATCTTTAACTGCCAAATGCTCATCAGGTAGTCGTTAACTTTATCTGCCACACTCTGGTGCTGGGCATGTAGCATACACTGGGATACTAGAGCTCTTTGACATTACATCAAACAACCAGTGAACAATGTAAATTTGATGCCAAAATACGCGTTGCATAAGCAGCAATTCCACAGCCTGTATAATAAAATGCTATGAGCTGTTTTGCAATGATTCAAATGCTAATGGAAGCTGTGGTTCAAAAGCCAAGTAGCCCAGAGCTGCTGTGTTCTTCATCTGCTGCTGATAGGCAGCCAGAGCACGGAGGTCAACCTCAAAACATATTTATTCTGTCTATATGTTATTGTGGCATTCTGCTAGAATCAACATTTGCTGTTTCTCGAGTAGGTGTGTTTAATATATTTAATGTATGCTTTTACACCCACCTTACAGTAGAGTGGGAGAGTGCTGAGAATGCCTCAGCGTGGCCTCTGCTGTTCTGACGGAGACAGAAAGAGACTAGACAAAGAGGGTTCACAGGAACAATAAACAGCAGACATGAAAGAAGCCAGGAAGCAGGAGAGAGAGAGGGAGCCTGACAAAGGATGGTAAAGCCTGGAGTCAAGACCTCTGTCCGATCACAGAGACAGAAGCCGAATGAAAGACTCTGACACCCCCGCCACCCTCTCGCCCTCCTGTCTTCACCTCCATTCTTTGGATTTTATTTGCCACTTAAATAAAGGGTCTATTTCTCCGGCGAGCTTCCTCAGTAGTCACTGATTGATCTCTGGCCACTGGTAGAAATTAGCTACAGCCTGTTTATTCTTTTTCTCCCTGAACCTTTTGTCTCTTTCGCTTTTACTTCTTCTACCTCTATCTTTTACCAAAGAGCCTCTAGGTTAGAGAATGGGCTTCAGTCTCTAAAACGGGAGGGTAATCCAGAATGGAGGAAGGGTCAGGGTCAGACTAATATTTTCCACCAAGGTGCCTCTTAAAAGGCTGGTGACCCAGGACGTTCCAGTGGAGATGCTCTTTGGCCAACAGCAGACAGCTGGTTGCACTGGGCAGCTCCCAGGTGGAGGTACAATCTGTGAACATGGAGAAGGGGAAGAGGGGTGTACGCTCAATTTTCCCTCAGCGAGGGAAAGTTGAAAAATGTCTCGTTCCCATTTAGATTTTAAAATGCAATGTGCTCCTCGAGGCCATAAGTCACAATGCAGATGTGACTGTGTAGTTTTGTAATTGAATAGTTTGGTGTACAATAAAATAGTTTCACCATCCATCAGTTTCAGGGATGCTTGATGTGGTGTCAGAGGAAGAAATGTTTTCCTTTATACCCATCCTTTGTTCTGTTTTCAAGCTGTGCTCTTTTTCTCTTGCGTACACTCGGTGACAGCACTCTCTCTTTGTCCTTGCTACTGGAAGTGATGACGAGGATAGTAAAAAATTACAGTTGTGTTAGTGATTTCTCTTCCTGTCCATCTTTCTGACTCACTGCATTTCTCAAACTCTCTTTCTTGCACATCCTGTTTACCCCTTTTTGCTTGTTTTCTTCTTTTTTTTTTTGTTTGTGTTTATACCAACAATATTTTTAAAAAGATGCTATTTAAGTTTAAGTGCTGTTCTGCCTTTTGGAGTGAAGGGGTCTTATTTTACTTTGGCAGCAAAATGAAATACTGTTGTCATCAAGTATAAAACACATGAATTTACTGTTGTTGTCATAGCAGGGTCCTGTCAGTAAGTATAAAATACATCAATATCGATCCTTTTTAACTTCAACACTGTACGTTTTTAGTTGTTTTAGGTCCTTAGTGTTGTTGTTAGTCTATCAGCAGTCAAAGATTCTGCAGCACCTAATTTCAAACAGTTAGGATTCATTTCTGACTGGAGATTGTAAATAGTATAAGTTTAATGCAATTTCCCCATTGTGGGACTAATAAAGGTTTTCTTTAACTGCTAACGTAGCCAACTTGTGCAGTGTTTTGTCATTCAAATTGTGCATTGCATTGCCTTGGCGAGCGTTAAAAGTCATTCCATACCTGAAAAAAGAAAATCTCATATGGAGAATGTAGAACTGCATTGATTGTAAATAAATGTTGAACAAATGGACTAATCTCTGCAGCCATAATACATATTATTTATCCACAAGTTGTTTAAACACACAGGCTAGTCTATTATTATAGACTATTAAAGATTATTTTATGGTGAGTTCCTCTACTGTTCAACAGCATTGCTCAAACACTCAACGCCAACTTAATCAAAAAATCATAGGAAGCCAAACGGGGCATCAATATAATGAGAGGTTTCTTGTTTCAATGTAATATGATATAATGCTAGCGTGTACCCCGCCTGTGTCCATCTCTGTAGAGTCCATGTGAGGAGGACAGACAAAGTGGGGACAGAGGCAGCCTTCCATCCTATAGAAGAGTACATGTTACATGTAGAGGAGCAGTTCCAGCATCTGGCAAGACGCGTCCATGTCGACAAGAAACGGGTTTATCTCGCCACCGATGACCCCTCCCTGTTGCAGGAAGCCAAGACCAAGTCAGTGTTCAATAGTGTGTGTGTGTGTGTGTGTTTATGTTTGTGGTATGTGAATGTGTTCATGTGTGTTGGCTGACTAGTAAATCC
This sequence comes from Anabas testudineus, assembly GCF_900324465.2. Lineage (NCBI taxonomy): Eukaryota > Metazoa > Chordata > Actinopteri > Anabantiformes > Anabantidae > Anabas > Anabas testudineus. Next base: position 13,281,025 of record NC_046632.1, on the reverse strand, counting down.
AGTATTTAATTACATTCATTTTTTAATTATTTTTGTTTTATGCCTGTGTTTGACTCAGCCTTTCTATCTTATTGGCCCTTCCAGGTATCCAGACTACGAGTTCATCAGCGACAACTCCATCTCATGGTCGGCAGGCCTTCACAACCGCTACACTGAGAACTCGCTGAGAGGAGTCATCCTGGACATCCACTTCCTGTCACAGACTGACTTCCTGGTCTGCACCTTCTCCTCACAGGTGGGTCCACTCTCTCCAATCTGCAGCATGAAAATAATTTTCAGGCGTTGAAGGGTGAGATGGTACTGGTAAAGTATTTAAACAGAAATTATGAGATAAAACAAAGGCACAATGATTCTTAAGTTACAAGCAAGTCTATAGAAAACAAAATCAGACAACAACCTAATTTTCACCGACATGTTCCAAAGCATAGAAAGTAATCATCACCTTTATAATGAGTAATATTACAACGGATTACAATGGCTTCTGAAGTGCTGTTTTATAGCAGGTTAGAACATGGAGTGGATGGGGTTCGTGCCAGCCTTGAAAATGATGTGCGAGTCACATAATTCCCATTCACGCTGTGGATTTATTAGTCCACTTTAATGATCTGTCTGAGACGAGTTCTAAGCACATCTATCCCTCTTTCACCTGAACTCAAATCACAAGTATAAGTCTTTTTTGTCCCTCTGCCAGTGTTCACATGCCTCTACAGCTTTGTCATCAATGCAAATTCCTCTGCATTTAAAGAAAGAAAAATGAAAATAATCCTTGCTTCTGTTTCTGCGTCAGGTCTGCCGCGTGGCATATGAGATTATGCAGACACTGCACCCAGATGCCTCCTCCTTCTTCTACTCCTTGGATGATATTTACTACTTTGGAGGTCAAAACGCCCACAACCAGATCGCCATCTACCCCCACCAGCCGCGCAACAGCGAGGACATTCCCCTGGAGCCTGGCGACGTGATCGGCGTGGCCGGCAACCACTGGGACGGATACTCCAAAGGCATCAACCGCAAACTGGGCCGCACTGGCCTCTATCCTTCCTACAAGGTCAAAGAGAAAATTGAGACCGTGAAGTACCCAATGTACCCCGAGGCAGACAAACTGCTCAACTCTCAAAAGAAGTAAAAGAAGAATTGAAAAAATTAAGAGGTAGAGAAGGAGTGAGGAGAAACGCAGACTCCGAATCCAGAAAACCAGGCTGCTTATGTACAGAAGAGAGGCGTACTTAGTGCGCTAAGCTGAGAAGAAAAGAAAAATCCTGTACCCAGGGGTGATAGGAATGAGAACGCATTCTGTGTGTTTTATGCGTGAGAGCGTGTATGTATGTGTCAATGTATGTATGTGTGCGTGAATGTGTGCGTGCGTGCACGCACTCGTGTAAATGCCTGTGCATATGTCAGGTTATGGAAGACTTGCACCCTACCACTCCTCCCCCACCTGACGCTCTGACGTCTGTAGAGATGTAGACATGAACATTGATTTTAAATAAAGCAAGAAAACAATTCAAATCTACACAACCGACCAAGCTTGCTCTCCGGAGACCGGTTTGGGGACTACTGTAAGACTGGGACACCGCAGAGTGAGCTTCAAATCAGTGACTGAGGGAAAAAAAAAAGACAAACTGGAAAAAAAGGTGTTTTTCAGTGGTTTTAATTCTAATCTTGCCTTTGTTTTTTTGATTTTTTTCTCCAGTTTTGTTTTGTTTTGTTTTTACTGAATGTACTGTATCCTCTTCTTGCCATGCTCACCGCTGCCCATCCCCTCTCCCTCTTGCTCCAATCACTGTGCTTCCTCCATCTTGTCTTTACACGTGCAATTAATTTTATAATACCATGCTGTGCTTTTATCAAAGTGTTTTTAATGGTCTTAATTTAGTGTGTATGGGGCTTGTGCATTGTATACTGTACAGTGTGTGAGAGACGGTGGATGCGTGTGCGCCTGTGTGCGGCGTTTTGATTTCTGCATTTCCTCCTGACTGATTCGTGTTTGTGTGGCCAGTGGGAGACTGGTGGTGACAGTGGGATCTGTCCTCAGCCCCCCAGCACTTGGAACAACGGTGATCTCCTGTCACTCTGCTAGTGACCTCTAGTGAACAATGGTAAGATTATGTGGAGTATGGTGAACTCATGGTGCACGCATACACCCAGACACAGGAGCCGTCCAGAGGCTCGCCATAAAGAAGCACTCCACTGAGATAATGTCCTTCTTGGCATCTCTGCTGTCTCTTCTGTCCATATATTTGTTTCTTAGTTTGTTTGTTTTTTTACTTTTAACATTGCTGTTTTAAAATAAATGAGGAAAAATATGCCTATGTTTAAAAATGATAATGTTGTATCATATCAAATTCATAAAGGCTTTTTTTTTTTCATAACTTATGTTTTTGGGCATTGTCTTTGATAACCACAGATCAAATAAACTTGAGAAACCAACACAGCATTTTTCCTTTCAGCCTGATTCTGTTCACCGTTTGCTCCGCGGCCTCTTAACAGGCGACACCTGCTCGTTCAATCAGGCTGAACGTGCTTCAGATACATTACACATTATACATTCGAAACTGAAAATCAAGGCTTTTTATATTTAAAGAGTTCATTTCCTGAAGGATCTCCATCTATTTTTGAAGAGTAAAAGTCATTACCTGAAGTTCATCTTTTGATATCTTCATAAAAAAGGAAGACCCAGCTTCTAAAATTGATATCGTTTTGGCATCCCAGGATTCGTGCTACCTCCTGCTTTTAAAAAAAGCACCGGTAGTTTGTTTTATAAATCATTTCAGTAAGAGCGTGAATGCGTTTTCAAGATGTTTCCGAGCAGAATTTCTTAAATCTCGCTTTGATTTACATTTCAAACCGAGGACCAAGATCAGTACGTTCAACAGAGACATTGCTGTCCTTCATTTAAATATTCCACATGACAGCTACATGACGTTTCCGCCCTCAGAAACACAGACGCTGAATCCCGCTTCCAACATGTCTCAAGTGTATGATCTCATTCTTTGTGTCTTATTTATGGGCTGTCTTGTTACTTTCTTACTCAGGGGGCTCTGGGAGTTTCATTACAGATCTCTCTTTAATTTTAACGCTGATCTGCATGCTTCATTGGACACCCAGAAGGAAAGCCACGGAGCTGCTTGCAGAGATGAGCTTTTTTTGTGTGTGTGAGGAAGAATAATAGTTTTATTGCTTTTTTTTTTTTTCCCCCCTTCCTGACAACAATCCGCAACCAATTTAGCCCACGCTGACAAAGCCTTCACAATGCACATGCAGTGTACAGCAGTTCATTGAACATCTCTTTTCACTGGGAAAGAGTCCCTCGTGGGTTTTATAAACGCACACGCTAACTGGAGGGCACTTTAATTAAAACACACTCGTTGCTGTCACCGAGGCCTGTAACAGTCGTTTAAGAGAGACGTTAGTTCAGTTAATTATTCTGTTAATTGGCCACCACTCCTGATAGAGAGCATTCAGGTTTTTAGTCGTAGGTTCTTTCTCTCCGTTTGTGGTCTAATTGTTGCAGCGCTTGTTGAGGCCATTTGTGGGCCTCCCACATGAAGCTGTGACTTGTTATGAAAGGCAAACCGTCCCACCTGAGTACCTCATTTCAAAACACCTGTCAGCAGGTCAAAAATTTCCCACAGCCTTACTTTAAAAGCTAAGGACATATTTATTTCAAGTCTGTATTTTAACAATACTTTTACAACCACGGCACAAAGTTAAAGTGGTTTCTTCTTAAGAAACACTAACGTGTAACACAGTGTAAATTTTAATTTTGCTGATTTCTGTTTATATACCAATGTATTAAAGTAACTGAATGTTCGACCTGATGATGGTGATAACTATGTTAAATCAAGACATTAAAATATATACGCTAAGGAACCAGGAACATAAGTCCACGCAAACTTTTAATCCATAGAGCCATCCGAGAAGCTACTGTAGCTGACAAAGACCATTACATTTGCTTTGATTTGACTAATTCTGAACCTGCAGAAGCATCATATTGGCTTTAGATGACATTAAAAAGTTTGTACAGATGGAGAATATGGACTTTTGGGTTTTGCCCCCTATCTCTTACATTGAAGCAGCCTTAGTTTTAGGGTCTGCACAGACAGGAGGAGCCATTGCAATGACCAGTAACTCTTACAACGTACATATGGGAGTGAGATTATTGTTTTAAGTCAAACTTGATAAAGCCATATCCTTTAATGCTCAGAGGACCCAGACCAAGATTTCAATATGGCCATGTAACTCTGATGGAATGAATATTATGTAGAGATAAGAGGGTACGCCTTCGCCTTGTGCAATTCTAATCTTGTAAAGGGCAGCTGAATTAATTCTGACTGACTCATGAAAAAGGGAAAGGAAATGAAAATGGTTATTGTAGTCCTGGCTGGCTCCAATCAGTACTCTTTTGCCGCAGCAGCAACAAGTGAAGTCTGCCCTACGGTACCTGTCCCACATCAAAGCTGAGGACGGGAACTCAAACGAGAAAGTGTCAGGTTTTCACAAGGCACATAAGATTGTAGGGTGTCAATCTTTCTTCTCTTCGCCTTAAATCAACTCAGCTGCACTTTAGTTTTTAATGGCTCAGTATTATTAATCCCACCTGTTATCCCAAAGCACAACAAACCTGATTCTTGGCACAGAGCACAGCCACCTTAAGCCAGTGAGAAGCACATCAACACTCAGAGAAACAAAGGCTTTTTTGTTTGGCACACAAACTGTATTTAACTGTGAGTCCTGCTGTGGATCCAATAAGGCGGTACTTCTAATGGTTTGCTGTCACAACAGAGGACTACATTATTATTTGGAACGGTACCTCTCCAAAAACATTTTGCATCTTCATGAAAAAATAGGGAAGTGTGTTTTTGTATTTCATTTCAATTGGTACATTCAAATAAGAAGAAACTTTTGATCTTTCACATTAAATTGTGACCAAAAATCAATCAAGTCAAATTAGATTTTTCTTTTTCCACTTTCAATTGTTCACAATTTCTTACAAGAAGCCTTAAAGATGACATAGCTATAAATACAAAGAGTATATTACATGCCTGTGTTCATGAACTACACAGGTGACGAAAGGCTCCAACTGATTTCAGGTAAATGTCACTCTGTCGAGAGAGGTGCGCTGATTTTTGAAATACCATAAGAGCATGCTGACAGTGGTTTCAAGAGGTACATGTACCCACATTGGAGCTGTTGACAGTTTCTTGAAGGACACAGCTGGTCTAAAAGCTCAGTGATGTCATACAGATAATGGAGCTGCAGTCACTGGAGTCTGTGTAACTGTTGTATAATAGACAAAGCGCTTTGTATTGCCATCCCGATGAAGACCAAGTGTGTTATTAGCGCTGATGTCATGATAATGGCATATTAATACATGGTAATGGGAGCCGTGAATTTAACATTGTGACAGCATATTATGTTTAAAAAGGATAATTGTGGTTTATTGTTACTTTTCTTCATAGGTTCAATGATTGTTGAACTCTGAGAACTCCGTGTCCAAAACAAACACAGTTGTCAGACAATCTCTCAGGTTATAACCTAAAGCCTGTACGAAAGTATTTATCTATACTATTTGACACTTGCAACTAAATAAACAAAAATCTAAGTAAAAAAAAATCAAAGATTCAAGTAAACATCAGTGCTTTAGATCAGCAGTACCCAGAAGTGGACTATTTGTGATTAGGCTGTCATGCAGGACCACCAGTCCACTGTAAGAATATCTTCTAGAGTGAATAGTTAGTCCCTGTAATTTGCTCCCTCCTCTGTGTGCTTTAGACAATCTCGCTAAACTCCCGGTTTGTCTGAATGGCTCATGTTTCTTGCTTTGGTAGATTTTGCTGTCAAAATGTTGCAGTCTCCCCATGTCACTTACTTTAGTGAGTGCAGTGAAAACAAAAACAATACCTATGTGATAAGAAACCAATGCATTCTCTTAAGAAGCAGGTTTCACCTCCAGGCTACTGTAATTCTGCCAGCACAGTGATGTCACATTTTACAATAAACTAATGGGCTGTGTGTCGATGGGACGTCGGCTCTACTGTACAGCAAAAAGACTAATGTTCCTGTTGGAACATCCACTATCACTCCGTGTGTCCATGTGAAACCTGCTGCTGTAGCAGCGGTGAAAGAGAAAGTCCACAGCTTCAGCTCCCATCCCTCCTCCCCCTGCTGCTGCCTGCACGGTTCAGCCCGCTGTGATGACCATTAGCGTCTGGCTGAGGCTGTAGGAGATAACAGGTGATTTAAAGCCCTGTACCCCAACACAGCCAGAGAGAAATGGCCAGCTGCTTCTTATCTCCCCCTCTGCTATCCTCCACACACTTTTACATTAGGCTCCCCTATTCAAACCCATCTGTCTTCCCAGTCAGGGTTTGATAAAACCGCCAGCGTACCTCACTATGGAGGAGGAGCAGGAGACTGAGGAGGCACACACCGCCACTCCGCCTGCATACTTATACACACAATAATTGAGGAGATCACGGTGGAAGGCGGCAACACCACATTGGAAGAATTCTCTATCCACAATGACTCAGAGCTCGGGGCAGCACAGTGGGACTCTACAACAATAGCTGAGCGCTGCACACAAAAGATACTGTACCTGGTTGTAAAAGGGAGACCTGGCTGCGTGACATCATGCCTGGACTAATTGCAAATCAATGGTCTTGGTGAGATGAATGTGGTGGGCATAATAATCACTTGGGGCTGCAGTACATGATCATGCACAGTGCCAAACACTAATCACAGTAGGTGCACCAATAAAAGCTCTGGAGATGTTCTCATCACTCAACAGAAAAAAGCCTGATATGCTGTCGAGGCCTTCCTACCACTGAGAAGAGAATATCATTCGTACTGATTACTCGGAGGGTGTAAGTACAGTATGACTCGTGATTAAATCGTAGCCTCCAGTAGGAAAATGGATTTCTTCATCTGTCTGAGATGTGTATATGTGAGGACATGCTTGCCATCTTTAAGGTACACAAGTAAAACACACCAAAAGGACCAGAGGGGAATGGATGTGAAAGGCAGAGACAATCAAATTCATACATGGAGCAAGCGTTGGGTAATCGTCCTGTGTGTGTGCTGATTTTCCCACTAAGTGGGCCGTGGCTTTGTCAGTGTCTTTCTTTGGTCCCCACTGTGTAATTATGGCATCATTGTGTGACAGCAGAGCGGTGTCAGCAGCTGCTAAAAGACAAAAACGTCAGTTGTGTCTGGACATACACTGGGAGAATAATGGGCTGCCTTTCTCCCTGTCCAGCATCCACCTCTCATTGGTCCCCTTACTCCTTTTAGCCTCTTTTCCCTCACAACCTGGTGACCAAGCACCAGTGATATGTGCCCCAGCAGTGAACTGTATTACACCGGTTAATCTAGCACATCCCTTCTGATGGCGGATTATGGCCCAAGTCTTGAGGGCATGTTGCATTTGGCGGAGCTGGATTGAGGAATATGCCGTCATCTCTGAGAGAAAAAGAGTAGAGTTGAAAATCCTCATTGAAGTCTGTTTCATCCTTACACCCAGGTGAACATGCTGGATTGGTGCCAGTGGCTTAGTGGTGAGGAAACCCGTCGAGTAACCGTAATCCAGTGACAAGCGTAAGTCCGTGATACGGGCTCTGTGGAGCTTTTGTTAGACACAGTGGTATTTTGATGTAAACGCTTATGTCAGCATGCTAACAATGACGCTTAGCAGGTAAAATGTTTACCATGTAGTGTACGCATGTACCTGATGATGGAGCTGATTTCACCTGCAAAGTAAAACAAGATCAGAAGATCTGGCTGATATAACAACAGTCACATTGTCAGAGATAGAATATAAATCTCCCATATCTCACATCCCATGGTATCATGAAAATCTCTTTGCAGATAATCAGGCTGGAATTACAGCTTAGGAACAGAAACATTAATAAACAATGAACATAGATGAATACTCTCAAAGAGGAACAAAGGAAGAAGAAAGACTGCATGTTCAAAATGATTGATGACTGAATAAGTAAGTAAGTATTATCAGGGTAAATATTTACAACAATAAATCTGCAGTTAATCTTAAGTATCTACAGCAAATTTTCTTTGCAACAACTACTGAACGAATCTGACAGGAAGCGTTTACAGCAGGCGTGTGTGTGCAGCAGGTGACGGAAAGAGTAAAAGCTGAGGGCTCAACTGTGACAAATGTCATTCTTTAAGCTACACTCATGGCTAAAAAGATCACAGCACCCATCCCTGCAGCAGCCAGGTTAGGGTAACCATCCCTGCCTCTGCTTATTTTGGCTGGCTCTCCTCACATGTACTCTAGTCTACTTTGCCTAATTCGTTTCTGTCTCAAAAGCTCAATTCTAGTTGCAAAACACGGAGTATGATAATTGAAGTGGTCTAAAATGTCTTCCATTAACACTGGGGAAATGCTTGACTGTGCTTGTGACATTTCAATAAAAATATGCACCAAAAAACTTGACTCGTGCGTTTTTCCAGCAAAGATTTGAAAAATGCGTAAGATTCTCTACAGTATACGTTTAATCATATGTTAATTCAGGCCCATGTATCTGACATTACCCCACATTTATCCAGTTAATATTAGAGGAAGCAGGTGTTTAAGGAGCCATGATTGAGTGGTATTACCTATAAACCTTATTATGGATAATCCCTAATGTTCCCATTTATGTTAATCATCAGAGTAATTCTACAGAGAATGTTTTATCCAGCACTTAGTTTTGTTTCTCTTTTTGCAGGGATTAGAGGAGAGTGCTTTTAGCTATTTGCAGGGTGTAGCTCTTTGATTTTGACAGATAACTAAAATCCTCATATCTGTGATTTATTATCTTTTACAGAATATCCTGTATTGTCTCCGAGCTCTCCATCCCTCTAAAGCGGGTTTGTTAGGAATCGTCTCCTATGAGACGTGAACATGTAGTTCTGGCTTTTGAAGCTTGGCCCAGTGAAGGTTTTTATAAATCCAAGTGGCGTTTCCTCCCCCTCCCCTCCCGCCACCATGCAGATGGGCAAAGTCATGGAGTCTGAAGCTTCTATTAGACATGTCATTAGATTACTGCCTCAAGCTGTAGTTTCCCTGTGATGGCGGCCTCACCCTTCACCTGCTTTGCTGTGATCATGTGTGAGGACCAACGTGGCTGAGCTGTCCTGCAAATTTTGTTTTTTTTTTATCTGTTATAAATAAAAACATTTATTTATTTATTTGGATGACCTGGAAATAGCCTTCTTTTATTGCTGCTTTACATCCCGTCCCCCCTGAGCACTCAAAGCTGTTATTTGTGAGCCCTGGGGACTTGGCTCGTAATTCACAGTGGCCTTGGTGACATTGTTTTTAAGATGGATGGGTACTGTACTTTTGCTCCCATTGTAAAAGGACATATAGCAGATAACTTTCAGTTTTATTCTCACTGTGGCATCATTTCACTTTCACTTATAGTCAGATTTCATCACCAATAAAACCATTGAAACCAAAAACACTTTTTAATTAATTACACATTAAGCACATTACTTATTTAGTTACTTAACCATAGATTCAGTTAGCATTTTGTGTTGAGAGCACAAACACACAAATGTAGCAAACTCCCATTTTAACAGTGACTGCTAACCAGCCGTCCCTTGTTGCCCTCAATCACACGCACAAGATCAGGTTGAAATTAGTATGAGAGTATTATTAGGATTTCTGAGCACGCTGTTCATCAGCAACACAGTGGGGGTTATTTCATTCCCAAGCTGCTGGGAGTTTGGTGGGAAATTCAGGTTATTCACATCATCCCAGATGTTTGTTAATTTACTTAACACCCATAACGTATCCGCAGAACCCCCGAAGCAGACAGCAAACAAGGCTAATCACAGGTTACTCACTGAGAGGCTGATTGTATGCAATATGACATCATTTTAATGTCACCCAGGCGAAGGGGCACAAGGAAGAGGTTTAATAATGAGTGTGAGTGTAGCAGCATGAAGCACCACCCTCTTCAGCTCTTCAAAGTGTTACCTGGTGATCACTGGTGGTATTTAGTAGCCAAGCTGATCTGTATTTTCTTTCTCTCAGACTCGAGTTATCTGTTTCTGAAATTACAGCATCCACTCTGACATACTTGTGGGCACATTCACATATATTAACGACCCATATGGACAGATTTGTTTCCGAAGATGCACGCGCAAGTGATTTAAGAGCATCTGTGGCACTCAGTTCAAGAAATCGTACGATGATATTCTACGTATCACGTGTGCCATATGTGCGTCCAAATGTTTTGCTTTTACGGTTACAGTATATTTGCATAAGTAAATTGAGATGTTGATTGTGTTAATCAACCAAAACCGCGCATCTACTCGAGCACAGGTGGAATTCATGACATTGAAACAAGCTACAGTACTTTGAGATGGCGATTCAGCTTGGATAACATGGACAAGTAAAGGCAGAGATAAAAAAAGAAGCATGGTCTTGCCTGAGGCCCTGTGCCCCTGTTACTCTGGATAATCTCACTGTTTTGTATACTTTCTACTAAAGACACAGGCTCAAGTAGAATAGCTGGCAGCGTGATTTGTGGCTGGTTGAATACCACTAGTGGTATTGTTGTTTAAGTAAAATGTTTTTAAGCCTCTTAACATATACTGTCCCTTATTTCCATTTAAGGTTCCTTTAAGGTTGAAAATAGCACCAGCACACTGACTGGAATAGTATGCATCAGCTTGTTCCAGCCTTTTATTCAAGCTATAAAATGGGAACGGAGTGAAATATTCAAACCCGAGTCTCAAATATTTCAGATGTTTTATTTACTACTTTCTGCACATTTTCAAAATTCAACCTGACATATTTGGTTTATTTGGAAATGCTGGGATCTTCACTGTTTCTCTGTGTTCGATGAATATTTCATATCAGTTTGTAATGGCTGACCCACCTGCTGGTGAGGTTTAATGAGCTAAAATTCCCATGAGTGTGTACAATTTTCAGTTTTTGACATGATTCTTCAAGCAGGACGATGTATAGGTTTTGCTGTATACTGTATCTGACAGTACATTCCCATTTCCAAGCTTTAAAGCAGCGATGCAGTGCAGGACTATGTCTTGTAGGAGTGTCACAAGTTGAACTTAGCTGAGCCTTTATTCATCCAGGGAATGTTTTTGCTGAGCAGGCATGTTCGAGCTCAGCTCTACTTTACAGTCAAACTCCTACATCCATACTGTACATCCCTACTTTAAGGCTGCCCAGCATGAACTTGGTGCTCCGCTGTCAGAAGGTGGAAGCAGCTTCATGCAGGCAATTCAATGTCAAATGTGTTGCTCAAAAGCACCTCAGCAGCACTTAGTGCAGTGAAGAGGAGCTTTATTTTTTTCTCTGACAGGTTTTTCCCAGCTGATGTGAGAGAGAGAGCCACAAATAGTTTGTCTAGCCTGTGGGGTAGGACAAGATAGAATAGATTAATAATGCAGCGACACTATTCAGAGTCTCCACGACTAATCCAAGCCCCTGAGAGGCACACAATATGTTGGCACCTCCATGTAAAGGCATTTTCTACCATGCCTTGTGGGCAACCGAGCTTGCTCAGAGTTCAGCGTGGGGCTTAAATCCCAGCCTAGCTCTCAGAAAGAGCTCCTGCTCTCTCTACTAAGTGCGGCAGCTCCAGAGAAGGCCTGCCACACAAGAGTGTCATGATCAATATTCCTGAGAGTGCTTGCCAAGGCCCCTCTGAGATGAGGTAAAGACAGATCGTATCTACTGTGTGTGTGTGTTTGAAAGAAAGAGTGGGGGGGTTGTGAGACGAGGCGTATGAGCAAGTGAAAGATAGATGGAGTGAGAGTTAGATGGAGAGAGAGTTCAACACCAGCTGAACAGCCAGGCTCTATTGGAGATAAATGTGGTGGGATGCAGTCTGAATAATTTATACACGCCAAAAATACAAAAACCTTGTTACAGATAGATGAATTCTCTGGGATCCCTGAGGACTTGCAGACAAAGTGGCAAAGGAAGGGGCGCCAGGACACGGCAGCATGCAGGTCTTGGCTTTCAACCATCCACCATTAACTGGTTGATAAACATTCATACTTTAACAGGTAATTCATTTTGGTTCAGCTGGATCTGGAATTAAATAATACAGAGGACACTGTGCATTACTGTATGTTTGACTGCAACCAACTGTGTCTATCACTACACTGTTTTGGACACAAGTAGGAATAAGCAGCACGTTATGGCAAAACTAAATAAAATATAACAAAATAAAGCTTTGGTGTCCATGGTGATTTTTTGTAAATGATTCAAAATGCATGTGTGTATAATTGGAAAATAAATGAATTCATCCTTTTAGAATTGAACTTTACACTTTCTTCCACAGATTTCCAGTCTTTGAAAACTCTTTTTTATGTCACATAATTGTGAAATTCAGTGCACTCAAGGTACAAAGAGGCAGGTCACACACTAAACATCAACCCAGATGTGCAGTAATTAAATGTATGAACCCACAACATGTTTGTTAGTCTCAGAAATCTGTAACCGTAGCTTTTGACTTTGTGACCGCCTCCAAACAAGATGTTGGTTTGTTGTAGTCAGACAGATGCTATTGTTCATCTACCTCCGACATAATCTACAGTAAAGTATATTTGCATGATTTTACACATTAGCTGGTCATTCTATTATCCTATTATTCATGTATTCACGCTAACTGTAGACAAATTTAGTTTAAAGGAGTTTATTTCTTGCCCTCAGTCGACCCTCTCACTCAACCACCTGCCTCACACTCAGAGAGCTCTCTTTCTCTCTCTCTCTCTCTGTCTCTCTCTCTCTCTCTCTCTCTCTCTCTGTCCACCCACTTTCTTTGTTCTCCTTTCCCTCCATTTTTTCTTTGCTTCCGCCCTGATCCGCCCACCCACTCACCTGCTCTGCACAAGTTCATCAAGGACTATATAAGGTCTCAGTCACCACACCCACTGCTGCTCTCCCTTTTGCTGATTACCTGAGTTCTGTTCTCAGTGTTAGAGAACTGAACTCAGCCTTTGAGCTGTTTGTGGATTTTATGGATTTTGGATGTTGGACCTCTCGTACATCTTGCCTGTCTTCTTTGTCTCTGTCTCCAAACTCACTTCATGGCCATGTATGGTAACTAACCCCTGCTATGAACTTTGAATATGTCATTTCCTTCTGTTTGTTTGAGTCTCAGATCAAGATACTGTAGTTGTGGTGACAGGGATTACATTCAAAGACTCTTACAGCTTGTTGAAAGACAAACTGAGAACACAGGGACGACACATGCATGGCGTAGAAATTCATATTCTTTGTCATAAATTGGTAAAAGGTTTTTGATTTGACTAAAGGTTTTTGCATCTAAATTAAAGCCTGTTGCAGAATATTCTTCTTTTTTCCTAAGTTTAATTTTACTTTGGAATATAATTAAGACTCAATTCTTGACTTCTGTCCTTTCTAAATGGATAAAAACCTTTTTTGAATTCTAAGCAAAATTTGATTTTTCTAAATCAGAAGACTATTTGCAAAACATGTCTTCAAAAAAATAAGTAAAAATTTAATGTGTTATTTTATATTTACATCATCAGACAGGATTTGTAAGTATTATGAAGAGTCTGTCCATTTTCAGTGTGCTGTGTTAATTTCACGTTCTTTTAACGTTTTGGAATGATTTGATGATTTTATGGTTTTATCTTTAAATAGAATATTAGCACTTTTTCAGTGTTATTCATGCAACATCTAGAGAAGAATAGTTTTTACTACTTGGTATGAGGCAGCAGACTATACAACACTTTATTATATTAATGCATTCTAAAACTCAGCCCTGCTCAGAAATAAATCTGTACAATATTTATGAGCAAAAGCAATATTTTACTAAAACAGAATTTGGTTACATAGTCAATATTCATGAAATGTTGCCATAAGGCAACAATTTAGTTTCTAACTGAGTCTCTAGCCCCTGCTATCATTTCATCTTTTTTTTTTTTTTTTTTTTCAGTGCACATAAAAATGATCTTTCAAACATGTTGCTAACACTACAGTGTAGTATTTGAGCTCTGCAGTAGCTGCTCCACATTACTGAAGCTAGTTTAAGTATGTACACTAGTTTGGTTTATTTACAGACCAGAAAAAGGCACTTAAATATGTGCATGCATGTTAACCACCCGCTCACATCGATTTTGCCACAACTTACCCCGTTGGCACCACTACCACCACCCCACTCTGCCACACATTGATACACACACACACTCACAGATGCAGGTAAACAAATGCAAGCTGACCTTAAGATGTAGTAATCAAAGCTAAAGTAGGAGGAAACTAGAACAGTCTCTTGCCTTATTAATGATCCCATGAGGCTGCAATGCTCATTACACACCATTATTGTTGGGTGGATGGGAAAACGTGGATTTTGATCTTTACCACTAGTAGAATACATAAAAGAATGTATATTTTATAGCCCGAGGACGCCACTAGAGGAAAGGACGTGTTCCATAATGTAAAAAGGGTGTGTCCGTAGTTGTGTTGATGTGACCAAATGTGATGGATAAACTGCTGTAGCTAAGAGACAGCACTTTGCTCCAAAATATTAAACTGAGCAACTAATTTAAAATCGGTTCAACAAAATGTCACTAATTGCTCAAAATGGCCATTTCTCTAAACCTGTGTGTGCTCTTTTTGTTAGTGGAATTTATTTTGAAAGGAAATAATATATGTATGACCAAAAACCAATTTAACCAGGAGTTGATAGTAGAAAGTTTGAGTGAGTTGTGGACAAACTAAGCAACTTGGTAAACATTTAACAAACCATTTTTATTGAACAGCAGTGATTTCTGTATTTCTGGTCTGCAGATATTATATTTTACTACACGTTTCTCCTGCCTGAAGAAGGGTTGCAATTTAGCTCAATGCTAATCCAGGCACATGAGGATAAAATGGTGCAATATAGAAAACGTCTCTGTTGGTAATGGGATGGTAACATTCCTAATGATTCAGCTCCAACCATAGTGGAAAACTCTTTTATTGCAACTGTCCTACATAGCAAACATAAAATGCCACACTCCTAATGGTGATTTATCTTCTAATGTGTAAGCTACAAATATCAAATTTCTTGTTATATTTTGATTTGAGACATTAAAACAGCAAATTAGACTCAAGTTACATTCACTACAAAAACAATAACATGACCAGAGGTGGCAGAAAATTAAATAAATTCATAAAACCATCAAGATTCCTCAATTTTCCATATTTTGAAGTGTTTCCTGTAGGTGACAGACAAATCTGATAATCAACCAAATCATGTGAACCTGAGTTATTGTGGTTGTCAGTTTTCTGTGAATAATGTGAAAGCTTTAATCGAGCTACTACCTTGGTGTGAATAATCACAGTAATCTGATACAGCTCTCTCGTGTGTTATGTGCTGGGTTTGGCCTCCTCATGCTATCTACTGTACATCACATCACACCACGTTTTCTCCTTTAGCCTTAAGGGTTCACGGAGTCATTTAAATTTTCAGATTTTCTATATTGGATTTTTTTTCCCCTAAGGGAGAAAGCAAAATAATTTATTGCAGTGAGGTTTTAACTGCTGCCTCTACTGGCATCCACTGAAACTAGACCAGTGTCAGAGTTTCAATAAGGCCCTGAATGTCTTTGACAGCCCTGCAGGCGTCATCTGTAAAGACACTATTAAAATGGCATCTCTGCTTAGGGGGAAAAAAAAAAGAAAGTGTTCTTTTACAGCAAATGAGGTAATAAATGAATTTAAAAAGGATGGAGAGAGGATCGAGATAAGGTCTTCCTGTTTGTCAAATCACACAATAGGCAAAATAATTTATCTAAATCTTCCTTCACAAGGAAATTATTAACGCCCCTGCCATCCCCTCACCTCCCTCCTCGCTCTCGCTGGGATCTGCTGAGTACAGGGGTACATGTAGTATTTCGCTGACAAATAGGAATCCAATTATTTGATCTGACACTAAAGTGCTGAGTTTAGAGATACATGGAGAGGCTGGCTGTCCGCTGAAACCCTGGGTCCAGGGGCACGCAGGAGCCTGCACACAGGGTGCATGGCCCTGAGGTGTGTGTGTGTTCTTAATTACACTGTGGGGACAACAAGTGATTCTCACAGTTAAACTGTCAGGACTCACCTCTGACATGAGGGCAAAAGCCATCTCCATCTTTATGTATTATTTACACATGCCCTTGTGTCTTTTTATTTTATTTTTTTTACAGAAATGTACAATAGAAAAATAGATTTTTGTAAGTAAATGTGTTTTTATCTGTAGAATGCTGTATGTTTTCTGGTAAACATTAACAGGCAGAATAAATATATTGAAAAGGTAGCGTATGCACACCAACTCCAACCTAAAGATTTATTCTATGCTTCAGTCTAACTTGGATTTTGATCAGGTCACTATTTGATTTACTTTTGTTAGTTTTATTGATGCAGCACACATGCATATAATTTTCCACCAATAAGCTGTCCGAGTCAATAATGGTGCCAAGTGTGATCCTCATTAATTACACTCATTCAGCAGCAAGACACCTCACAGCAAATCCTATTTCAGTGTAAATACAGTATATCATAATATTGGTTACAAGCCAGTGCCTGAAGAATGTTTTTATTTAAAAAAATAACTAATTTATTCTAGATATGAGAAAGACATTATACTTTAGGTACAAAACTGTCATCACATTCATTATACAAATAATTGCAGGCATAAACATCACATATCACAGTTTCATAAATATCTAATATACCCTAAATGGGGAATGTTCAGCTTCTTATTTTAGAAACATTTTGAAACTGTGTGACCTGACAAGGATCAATATTGGGTTGAGAAGTCATCATTAATGTCATTTGTAATAGCCGTGCAACTATTTATGACTGCAGATGGCACCTGTGATATGGGACTGGTAAAGCACATTAAATGCAACCTTCAAAAGTCAATAGTTAGGAGAAAATGTGCTCAGATTGAATATATCACAGATGTGAACAGGTGAGATCACACACTACGGCTTTGGGTGAATCACGGATCATTTTGAAGGTTTTCACTGTACAGGTTTTAGTGTCAGTAGTAGCTTAGCTTCCCCACATGTGGTTTGGTGGTACAGTTAGGCTGAAGTCGAATGCTTGAGGTTATGAAAGATTAGGTGAAATTAACTTCCAGAATAGACCATTCATTGTTAATACTAATTGCAAAGGCTGATTGCTTAGACTGCTTAATCTGTCTTTTTAGTTCTTGTGTTTTTAACTTAACCCCCCTCTGTCTTTAGTTCATTTTGTGTAGTATTTGACTTTGTCTGACCATATCTCTCAGAAAGATAAGCAAAGTACAAGGCAGAGCAGAGCAACCCTAAGTCCACAGGCAAGACATCTTTCTGGCAATTCTCAAATCTATAAAACTAAAGACTTTTCTTTTTTTGTAAAGGCTCTTTAAGCTTCATAACCTAAGTAAGGTAGACTAACATAATGTTATATCATCCTTAAAGCCATCTTAGATTCACACATCCTGTGTTTGTTACAGCAGTTGCACCCGTTTGGACAGGACGTGATTCTTATTAGTGCATATGACATCAACTGTAATCGGCCAGACTACATACATAAAATACTGGTGATTTTCTAGTTGTGCACCGACTCTGTATTGTGCAAAGATGTTGTGTCATGCTGCTTTTGAATTTGTGTCCCACCAACTACGTAGATGTTAATGAATCTGGTGGATTGCTCTTTGGAGGAGATGGACAAAGTGTGCTAGTGGCATGGATGAAAGTGGGTAAGTAATGGAAAAATCAATTTAAACAGCGAGAAAAACAACATTAAAAGGGAGAAGAGACTGTATCAACAGCCTTTTTGCAGCTACAAGGGCAAATGGGTAGGGCAACACTCTGGACAGACTTTACTAATAGGTCTCCTCTTCGTGAAACAGTCTTTATCTCACTTGTTGCTTGGTAACTACTCGGTACTGTAATTTTGTGTACCTTATTTTAAAAGTGTTTGGTTGGATTGCACTTGCTTGATTTCTTATTTTTAAAGTCATAACTGAAGTGTTCTCACCTCCGAAAGGTGCAGCTTAGAAGGCCGTGTGCCCTTTTGAGATTCATACAGATAAACTGGGACAACATGCTTACCCCACTAGTGGGTGGATGTTGTGTATGGATTGTGGAAGAACAATGGTGAAAGCTGAGGGTATTATACAAGAGTTCGGAGAGCCTCCAGTTACTCTCTGTTAATGACGGCTGACGACGGTCGATGAGTGGGATCTGTCAGACATGGTGCTGGAGGAGGATGAAAAGTTCACTTCTTTCACAGCAATTAAGCTCTTGGGAAGTTGGTGTCACAGTAAAAGGTGGAGTAAGAAATGGACTGGTGATAGGTTGTCAGAGTTGTCACACAGTGCTGCAAAGATGGCAGCGTCGATGAATGTGAGGTAGAAAGTGAGCACAGTAACTAGCGGGGCGCGTTTATGGAAGGATTTACCAGACACAGCTGGTGGGGTGAAGATCTCTTTTGGTTTATGAAAATAGGTTTGGATGAGTAAGTTTAAGTGCAACAGAAACCAAATTATTTCAATGTTGTGTCACAATTTTACAAAAGTAAACAAGGTCGGTGTGTCCACTGACAGACAGTATGTACAGTTGGGTCTTTGTCAGTCGTAAGATTACTGCTGATGAAGAGTTCTGAAACTATAACTAACTGATATTAGCTGTGCTTGTCTTGCTCAAAGTCAACAACCAAGAGTAGTTGGTGTTAAGTTTGATGCAGTCTATGAGAAATATATGGAAAATAATGCAACAATTAATACATGCGTCCTTGTGTTTATGAGTTTACACATCATTTCATGTTCCTTATACTGTCACTTATCTTAAACTCACAGGAAGAGGTCGAATGTGCTGCCAGTAAATAATCCTTCACAAACACGTTGCCTAAGAAATGTCACATCCACATTTTTATATTTAGGCCGTCTTTGTAGCTGAGGTAACAGTTAACTTTAACAAATGTGTGATGATCTAAAGTCTGTATATTGAAAAGTCCCAAATATAGAAACGCTACGAATTGTAATGCAGAGCAAACAGACTCAGGAAATGAAACATAATGTATACAAATTTATACACTGAATAAAATAAAACAAGTTGAAGTAAGCACCAGTTCAGACTATGATTTTCTCATAGTTAGAGGGTGAAGGGTGTTGAAATTCTAATCTGACAGTTGTGTTTTGAGCCTCTTTCCTACAGTCAGAAATGTGGAATTGTTTTTTCTGCATGTATCTGAAAGTTGTCAAAGCTGATATGAAAAAAAATTGGGCCTTTCTACTACAGATCCCTAAGAAACTTTTTCTGTGTTATGGCTCAACAAGATATCCAAGAGCTTTATGCTCAGGCCCAAGGCCATATTATCCTCTGTAAGATCCCACTGATCACTGAGCATTGTGCTGACTAGAACACATTCTGAGTAGATTAGAACCTTAAAGAACGGTTTGGTAAATGTTACACAGCAAAATATTAATGCAGTGGAAGTAACGTATACAACATACAATACTAGTTTATTACTGTAGGTACTGTTTTGATTGTTTATATTTGATGTATCTTTCCAACAAAATTTTTTTAACTTATATGTATTTACTTGTTTACTTTGCAGATATTGCATACAAAAATGTGAATCATTTGAATCATTGTAAGTAATTAAAAATTCTGAAAAAGTAGTTTAAGCACCAGAAAACCTAAAATTGCATAAACGTCCATCTTGACAGTGGAATCAAGTTGATGGTGTGGTGTGTATTTTAAGCCATTGTTATATTTCTTACCATTAAGCCAATCATTCTGTAACCTTAACCAGATCAACCTTAAATAGTTGAATAAAGCTGTAGTCACTCAAACTGCTTGTTGTACTGCACGATTAGATATTTTGGCAGGAAATAAATCTGTTTGGCCAAAGTTTTAATAAGAAGTTTAGTGTCATCTTGTCATTTGACATATCTTCATTATGTTGAAAGAACGTGATGCAGTTGCAATTACAAAATGTCTTAAATTTGTGATTGCACACAAATTTTAGGAGATGTGTGCAGTTGCTAGCCAACTAACTACTAGACAAAAGTCTTGACGCAAGAAGTAATTATTATGCCAGAGCTGTTAGCAGTACCAGATTAAGTTATAAACTATGGAAAACAAAATATAACCTGTAAAACAGAAGTGGACATTTTTTTCTCCCTCTTAAAGTCTCAGGGAAAGCTTTCAAGGGAGCTGGTGTCCTTTTCAAGGCAGTCGAGCTTTCTTTAGCTCCCCGTAATTAAAACCATGCATGTATTCATGTTGAACTCATTGCTTATCTGCTTATAGGAAGAAGCTGATTAAGCAAACCAATTTCTGCATGGTAATTTAATATTCTGGATGAGGTCGCGCTTTGTGAGAAGAACTTCAAGTAAGAACATAGTTTGCAAAAATTGTTACTCAAGGACAAAAAAACTAAATGCAAGGCTTGGACTTGTGATGGAGCTTTTCTGCCTTCTTTTACTCAAGTTAAAGATCTAAATACTTCTCAGAATACAGGTACGGAGCTGAGCCCACTGCATCTCCCGCTGCGGAGGTGGCTGACGCTGGGAAGGAAAGAGGATCCAGCTGCTGCAGCAAAAGCTGGGAGTGAGCTGTTACCTCCCACACTTATCAGAAGCTGAAACCCTTCAATGTTCACTTCTCAGGTATACACACAGGTATTTCCACTCGGCTGCCCTCAATCTATCGTGTGTGACAGGTGCTCAGGCGTGGGCTCATGATGACATTGTTGTGGGGCCTGAGCAGGTGACACAGCTCAATACCCAATCCATCACTCATCTGTGCCCCTATACATACACACAAACACATGCACACAGGTCCTCTTCATTGTCTCCATCACCCAATCAGCTGTTGTTCTGCACATCCTCGAAATGTTGCTCAAATGCCGCCTCTTCCTCCTTTTCCTCCTCCTTATGGTGTCACAACCAACAAGGCTCCCAGGTGGCTGCTTGATTGAGCTCATGATGCTGTTTTATGACACATAAATCAAGAATAATTTTACCATGAAATCTGTAGATTCTTGTAAGTAATTTCATATTTTGCACATGATTTATAGCACAGTGGCAGATTGAGACAAATACCTGGAGGTGTCCTGGTATGCAGCACATAAATACTAATATACAGTAGCAAAATGGGAAGGAGGTACTAATTCTGTGAGGAAGCATCTAATATTCTAATGCATTTCTGACATCTGGTATGTTTTTGGCATTTATGCATGCTTGATGCTTGTGGGTGTGTGCTTGTCACTTAGCAGATGCAGCCCAACACTTGAGAGAAACTCCCTGTGCTCATAATCCTTCATGGACTGAGAACAAAATGCTGGATGAAGGCGGCTGTAACCCCAGCCTACATTAACCAGAGGTACTGTTAAGGGAATGACAAACTGCTTGGCCAGATTTTGATCCTCCCATTCAATGTTAATGCGCTTAACACTTACTGATCAGTTCATGAACACTGGCTGGAGCTGCAGATCACATTTTATATTCCAGACACAGACATCCCAGATACTGGCATGAAGAACATTGTTTCCTGTCAAATCTCACTAAATTATAGCTGAGGGGGAAAATGAAAAGCCCTCATAAATTCTAAAATGGAAAGGTAGGGCACTATCGGAGATGGGCGACGCTTGGTTGAATGGAGGTTCCCTGTGCTTTGCTGCATTTCATCCTGAGTAATGAAAATTAGGTCCCTCAACACAGAAATGACCCCAAAGAGGAGACAACCCTTTATCTTTTCCTTTCATCCGACAATGATTATTGATTCATGAATGTAAATGATCGTTCAGGGTTTGATGTGCCCTTGAAGGTAGTCCCTCTGTCTCTCTCTCTCTCTCTCTCTCTCTCTCTTTCTCTTTCTCTCTTTCTCTCTCTCTCCTTTGAATCTTTTATCAAGTTCATGTTAGCTGCAGATGGCTAAAAGTAAGCGAGACGCTGGGGGTTGGGGGTATTCTTCCTATCACATCCTGCAATATTCATACCCTGCTGTATTATTTTAGCTTTTCCCCACCTCAGTAGGAATTCCACATTTGCTTTGAGTAACAGTGTGAGCTGGTGTCTCCCTTGCAGCTCTGCAGTGTTGATAGACATCAATGAATCTGATTTTTTTATTTTTTATTTATTTTTTGTGCAGCCGGGGACTAATCTCCTAATAATAAGGTCCATCTGCGGCAGTGACAATAAGTGCAGCACCTTCACTTTAATACTCAATCTTGGTTGACACAGGCGGCATCATCTTGCCAGACTAATCCACTGTCCGATGTCACGGCATCCTAAATCTAATTTACCATTCCACTTGGAGCGCAGATATTGCTGTTCCCAATACACCTGTTGATTGCTAACACTCCCCTTTCTCGTGCACTCGCCTGATGGTGCATACACACATACACTTACGCCTGCCACCGCTCTCCCTAACGTTTCTCCCACATAGTTTCCATAGCAACAGTCCAGTTTTAGTGTTCTGTTGTTTTTCCACAGACAGAGAGTGGCTAATTTTTTCAGAATGAGGGTATTTGATGATAAAGAAAGCCAGGTTGCGAGATTTGCATAATGAATGGATGCCATGCTAGATCAGTCGCCACCTAGCACTGATGATTGCTTTTTGATGAATTTCTTTCTCCCATGTCCTTAGGTAGCTTGGCTGCAGCTGCCCATTATGTCCACGAAGAGCGATGCTCACGTTTATCTATTTAGGTCGGGCTTTGTCTCGTCATTCCACCGTAGCCTTAAAGTGGTGGTCAAATTGCACGTGACCTCAGGGCTCGTATCAGTGTGTCACTTGAAGCCTTACACTGTGGTTTTAGGAGAGAAAATTGTTTGTGTTAAAGTGGAAAGCTGTGCTTTTAAAGTCACACAAGAAGACATTGCACCTTGGGGTAAACTTAACACTTCATGCTAACATTTTCTCAGGCCTTGAACTTGCTCTCACATTGTTTCTTTTAGCATCTGCCTGCTGCCATGCGTGAAGTGTGCATTTCTAAGAGTGTGAACATGTGTGCGTTCATAAATGTAAAGGGAATGGGAGACTTCAATCACACCCTGACAGATGTGTGAGGTATTGATTTGTGGCGGTTTTGTGAGCCCTGCTTCAGGCCCTAGAGGAAAGACAGAAACCTCTCCATCAAAGCAACCTTCCCACAGGGTTGCATCACACGGACACACTGCATCCCATTTTTTTAGGGGTTAGGTACTCATTAAACCACTCCAGCACTCACAGGGGAAATGTTTAGTTCTCCATGGATGGAAATTCTTGATTCTTTCTCTGGCGAAAGAAAAGTCTTATAAATAAATTAAATTGGGGTGAAGTTTGTGTTTAAAGGCACAAAACGTTGTAGTGGTGAAGTTGCACTGAAAGAAACAGCAAGGGAGCAGGTTTCCTTTTGCATATTCTTCCTGGCCTCTGTGTGTGTTTCCTCTGGGTGTTTAAGATGTAATAATAATTGATACTTTATTAAGCCCCTGGGGGAAATTCTTGTCAGGCATTGTCTTGACAGGCAGCTGTATTTAATCCGAGAGTGTTCAGGGTTCAGTATCATGTTCATGGACACGTCATCATGTGGCAAGGAATCCAGGTAACCCGGGATCAAACTACCAACCCTGAGGATTGTAGATGACTGCCTTACCAACAGATACAGATAAAGATCCTGGCCCATTTCTAGTCTAGTATAAATAATGGAGTATTTTGATCTGGTGTGAGCTTTTTGTTGTTGTGTTTTTAAATAGGGTTTCCCTTTCCTCCAGCCAGATGGCTGAGATTACATGACCTCTAATGTGAACTGGTGCCTCTGTGATCCAAGCCCTCTCAGTGGCACTGTCTTCTCCTGTCTTTGTCTTTTTCAGTTCACCATCCCTCCACACATTCACACAGTTCGTGTCTATTGCTCGCCTCAGAGCTAGAAAAGAGAGACCCATGCTCCAGCCACCTCCTTGCTGCCAAATGGATCGGAGAAAGGGACTGTGTTTACTGCCATGGCTAATATCCTCGTTAACACTAATCTGTGGGGAGTGTGAAAGACGGCGCAAAGGAGGGAGGCTGTTTGAGAGAGAAGGGAGGTATGACTTAAGAGGAACAGGGAGTTTGGGGAGTAAAAAGGTGAACCAGACATACTGAATAACCAGTGGACTCATGTGGGCCCTTGATAGCATGCCCAATGGACTGTGATCGACTCATTAACCTATCCACTTCAAGCAGGCTATAATGCATGCTCCCCTGCTATATATATATATATATATATATATATATATAACTACCACCCAAATTCCCACATACATGCAAACAAATATGTTCATTATCAAGCCAGCGAAGTGGACAAGCATCCACACATAATCTATTTCTTCATTAGACACACAGCCAATGGGTCATTACACTAAGTATGCTCTCTGTCAAGCCTGAACCTTGAACAACAACGATCCCAGAGTGGTGTAGTGCCATGCAAAACCATTGCGATTTAGTTCTCTGGTCTAAAACAAAAGTAAGAGTAGCATTATGTGGGGAAGAGACAAATGCTTTCATCTGTAAAATGTGGAGTTGCATCTGACATAATTTAATAGAAAATAATAGAACAAGACTATTAATTAGGCTGTGGTTTGTTGCAAGATTCTGTAAAATGCCTGCTAATTGCACAGTTTATCAGTTTTTTTATTGGAAGAGTCCAATTCAAAGATATAAAATACTTTATAAATGTCTTTTGATCGCTACAACTGTTCATTTTAATGATTTACGCAAGGGCTGAGAATCTCAACATTATGATGAAAGCTTTTAGTAGCAACTGTGTTACTTAGTCGCTGCTTAAAGGGGTTTTTCACGTTATACGGTGTCTAATTCCACCTCAGCTGTTCTTATGCGGCAGTTAAACAGCCTCTTATGGCTCAGTTACAATGATAAATGGCATAAACTGGAATGTGTGATACTTAAAACTACCCCAAACACAGATGGGACCCTATAAGCCCAAAAGTCAAATGGTGCATTAGCACAGAGGCGAAAAGTCGGTGAAGATCAGAACACTTTCGCTGTCAACTTGACTGGTTCTCTGTTGTCAGCCATTTTTCAAACATGGCCAAACATTTTGTTTTCGCTGTCTCCCCTTCCTGATTCCGTCTTTCCTGTCATGGAAGAAAGCTATTTTTCTTCCTGCTATGAATCATCCCTGAAGATCTGTGTCACGGTTTCAAATAACAAATTGAAGACTTGAACAAAAGATGGCCCCATGCAGCCATATACAATCATAACATCAACATGACTTTGCCATGCAGTGCATTAGAATATTGGTCACATATCACCACTAGAGCCTCCTTGTGTACTTTGTCACGTTGTTATTATTTCTGGATGGCAGAGGTGTAATGATCAGGACGGTGTTAACACTGAACTCTGGTTGTGTTTTATGCTCACTTTGCTGTCAGATTTATATTGTTCTGCACATGAAAAAGGTTGTATGTGATAAATCCCAAGGACAAGGGCAGAAATATGAATGCCAGGTTGTAAAACACTCGCACACTTTTGCTTGCATTTGTTTGCTTACTGACTTGTTGATGAAGGGTCAGGTCAGGCCACACTGTGCTTAATAAATAGATGGGTGTCATGGCATTTTTAATTTTGGCTCATTCAGGGCATTAAATAATGAACCTTTGCACAGCTGACCACTGCTACGCTGATACTTTAAATCAGACTCATGGACAGCATTAAACTTGAATTGAATCTGGGGGATAACATGATATTGAAAAGGTTAATGTGTTGTCATTTCCTGCTGTTAGTAAATTAGTTTGTCTTCTCTAAAGCAGTTTTATTTGCAAAAGCATAATCATAGCGTAACATTAGCTGGCTTTACATATATTAACTGTATAACACTTTAGATTAAAGCCCACAACATACACAGTAATCAAATTGAATTTACCCCATTGTTACCTTCTTTCTAACAATGCCGTGTCTTTACAGTACATACAAATGCATATGTGTAGGCTGTAATCCAAAGCTTTACTATTAACTGTGGACTATATGGCTTTAGAAAAATGCTGATAACCTTAACCTGCCAGCTGGCTACATTTCTCTTGCATTCTGTTGTAAAAACAGGTCATTACTGATTCACCAACAGCTAACCTTGACACACCATTATTCCTTTATTTTTTATTAGAGCATTTACATTCGTGAGTTTGTCAATAAATCTATGGATTCAGAATGTCGCTCAGCCTCTGACTCAACTTATTCTTAATTTATTTTATATTAAATTGTTATTTTTATGTGATGTCGGGGAGCATTCAATTTAATGTCATTCAATGATTTCTGGTTAATTAATGTCATTGATTTGCCCTCATCAAATCTCCGGTAATCACATGAAACGGGCTGTGTTCATCATGGATACTTCTGCACACAGTATGGTTGACTGAGCATAATGATAAAGAATATTCATGTAAACCTTGTGGTCTCATCACACAGGCATGGCAAAAAGTATGTCTTATTTTAATGTGTGAATACAGCGTAGTCTGTCGAATATCCAGCAAATCATGCTACCTATTAACAGTGTTTCTCATGCTGCTCTTCTGAGGTAAGAGGCACTAGCAGAATGTATATTAAGCTCCATCTCTCATACTTTGCATGCTCCAGCACCTGGAGGACGGGCTGAGCATCAGCGCCAGGGCTCTGAGTCAATATTAATCTGCCAATATGAAAGACTGGATTATCACTGGGGTCGATTGCCTGGGCCTCATGTAAGAGAAGTGTATAATGGGAGGGAGAGTCGGAAGCGGGGGGAGAACGAAATGGACAGGGCTGGAGGAAGGTAGCGAGAGATAGAAAACTTCCAGTGCTTCTGCATGGTAAACCCCGTCGCATGTCTTGCAAGTGAAGTGCCCTGAAATTGATTTGAATCAAGAGGAAAGAGCTACAGCAGAGAGCAGAATTACAGGAATGGAGGGGAGAATCAAGGACACTGGAAAGGCGACTGTCATAGCGTGAGCCCATCTGCTGGGTATCTATGTGTATACAATAAAAACGTCCTGTGTATATTGCTGTGAAAGGTAGCGTGGAGAAGGTTAAAGAGGACAAAACATAATATTGGCCTCGAGGCTTGAAGACAACAAGCAGCCATTTAATTATAATCTTAAAAAACAAAAATGGAAGTTAAAACCAGTAGGATAAAAACAGTTCTAGTGCTATTCTTGAAAACGATCTATTAATTATATTTTACTTTTGAACCCATTTGCTCCCTTATATATTCTAAAGGAATACGTGTGGAATTCCAATAAACAGCTTTTAAACTGCTCATAACAACACCAGCGTTTACTAAAATCAAGTGGAGACTTTTTTTGCATGTGAGAACATGTCTGACTCATTCCTCCTACTGTGAAAGCACAACTGTGCACAAGGTCTTGATGTGATTCTCCCCACTACAGAATTACCCCCAGAGTCTGCAGTTCCTCTGAGCTCTGTGGTTCTTTATTAGCTTTCAGCTAATTGTTTTGGTTCACTCGTGTTGTAGGCTATAGTAGGCAGTAGCCTTCAACTAAAACAATCTCTAAAGCCCCACTGTACACTACCTGCTGAGCACCAGGCTTCCAACAGGTGAAGATGACAGCTGGCTACTACTGTAAGTTAGTGCCTGAGCAAGATTAATCCAAATGCCCCTGTGAGTTTTTATGACAGAGGCCTTTGACAGTACCTCTCCATTTTAGGCATATTGTAGCTTTAATAACATTTCACATCAACAATAGTGTGTATAGGAGACTTGAGACACACTGTGTCCTTTGTCCTGCTTCACCCCAATCCCTCTGTTATCCTCATTCTCCAGAGATCTTGCCTCACACCACCCTGCTCCACCTCTCCTCCTCACACTTCTCCTGGGCCAGAAATCCAGCCCCAGCTCCTTCACAGCCCTCTCTGCACTGCGACACCTAGTTCCCATCCATTGCCTGCTTACCGCCTTGCTGATCGCAATTGGTAAGGAGGACTGGATCACTGTGAGACACGGCCGTCCTCTGGAGCCCACAGAATCAGGCCAAGGTCAGTCACATCACTCCTGTGCTACCGCTGCCCACAGCAAACAGGGGAAAGGAGAGAGCGAGGGATGCATGAGTTAAAGGAAGGAGAGATGAGACCGCCACTGAGTGGGACCATGTAGACGAATTAGGCTTCATGAATAGAGGAGAACACAAGTCAATAGCAACACTGGAGTGCATGTTATTTCTCAAATTAGCGATTAGAGGGAAAGCACTGGGATATTATCATACCACATGTCTATTTACCCCCTTTGATCAAATATTCAGGCATGTCACTGTGTTTGAGTGTGAGCTCATGGGTAACCTATTTTCTGCTCTCCTCTTGATCAACACTCATCAATATTTTACTCTTTGCCTATTAGTTTTGTTTGAACTACAACTTAAACTCATCAGAAATGAATTTATTTTTTATTTTATGCATAAAAATATAGGGAAAAAGCAGCTTTCAATTGCAGAACTGAGAGAAGCTTAGATGTGAAAAACAGTATCAATGCTTGGAGTTAACTATGAGGTAATAAAATTTATATTCATTCCAATCCAGTACCACATCAGATTGTTGGGAGTGAACAGAAGAGTACTCCTTTAGCCTTTTTACACATTTACAAGACAAGACTCTTACAAGATCTCTCTTCAGATCTCAGTCAGGAATTGTTATAGTTTAGTGTCATTCAGCAACCCATTTCCTCTTCGAGCTGACAGTGTGTTTTCTGGAATAAGTTGAGAGATGGATACTAATGTGAGGTCCTCTGTCACAACAGCACACAGTGTTGTCATCAACAAGACTGTTCTTTTTTTTTCCGGCCTATTGCCTTTGCTGTAATTTGCACTCTCTAGCGTTCACCCCTCCCTCTGGCACCATTATTTCAGACAATGTTTTAGAAATCACAGCCGGTTTCGCAGCCAATGTTCACACATTTGTCATTACATGTCAGCGGGGCCTAGGGATTCTGCTGCTTCACTTGGCAAAAAGCAATTGTGTGTGTCAAGCTGCAGCACTGTCATGGAAGCTGACATGCACCTGCAATGAAAGGACTTTGTTGGCTAAGAATCTTATGATGTTATTAACCTGCATCCTTGGTTGCAGAGTAGTTTTACATGTCCCACCTGTGAACTTGTCTTCTTTCACTGGCTTTCCACACCACACTGTTGTCTTTAAGCACTTTTTAGGCCTCAGCCTCCCCTCTTCTTTCCTCAGCACTGTTTCAGAGCCCAGCTTCCAGGTCCTGTAATCTCCCTCTGGCTCTACGCACTGGATTGTCACAATGATTTCTGATTAGGCGCTTACAAGGATTGTATTTTACCACTGGAAGAGTGTATAGTGTTACATAATTATCATTGGATAAGGACAAAGACAGTGAAATCTCTCATCACAGTAGCTATATCTGGGTTTTAAAGGAAAATTTAACTTTTTGCATCTCGTTTCATTAGTTTATACTGTGCTCACCAAAGTTTTTGATGAAACGTTGTGGTGTTTTGTTGTCTTCAGTTCTTTTCTCTCTCCTCTTTCCACTCACCCCAACCAGGTAGAGGCAGATGGCCGCCCACCCTCAACCTGAATGACAAAAAACACACAAGAAAGATATGTTTATGTTAGCCATACCTCACCAAAAGGAGCTTTCGGAGGATCTACTCTCAAGAATTGGTGATTTAAATTAAGCTGGAAAGGGGGTATCAATGAGGTAAAGATAGAATCCAGAGAGACAGTCACATATTTAATAGCATCAGTGTGGGTTAACCAGTTTTTAATTCCAAGGGTTCAAATACTTTTTTCAATTAAACTATGAGGTTTTTATGCTTGTGCTCCATAAAGACATGACTTAGAAGATCAGATCACATTTCATAACAAATGAATGCAAAAAAACATTAAATTTCAAAAGGTTCACTTACTTTTTCTGGCCATTGTATATAATTATACTCTGTAAGGTCTTAAACCTTACACTGAGAGGATTTTTATCATGATTTGGCACTAAATAAATAAACTGAATTGAGTTGAGTACAACGACAAACTCAGTGATTGATTTTACATCAACAGCTTGTGTATGCATTGTGTGCAAAAATGAACAGACTCTCTTTAGATTAATATGGGTGTTTGCAGTTTATATTGTTATACCTTTGTTGTCTGGCTTAATTATGCAGGTGTTTCTTTTTAGCGTCTTCATGTTTAATTTTTTGTAGTTTAATATTGCACGTTGTACCCACTGTGTGGTGTCACTGGACTTTTTACATATTGCTGATTGTTTATTATTAGTATTATTATTATTATTATTATTATTATAGTATCGCTTGCCTGCTGACTTGTTTTTCTGTCGTGTTTGGTGTCTTTTCGGGAAGCCATTAGTCCGGCATATCAATTAGAATAATGGTCAAGTAAAAAGGTCCCAAAGTGAGGCTAGAGACCAACCGAGGGTGATAACATGAATGATTAGCAAGTTAGGACTGGGCAGAGAAATTTATAATTCTTCTGCGTAAAATTACATTTCATCGCTTTTTTTGTGAGGAATAATTCAAAAAGAAGCAGAGAAGGAACACTCACTCCTTATTTAAACTGCAAATCTCGTCATACACAATCTGTCTCTTGTGATTAGGCAATGCTTGGCTCGGACAGAATGAAAAGGGAGGAAACCACAGAGACAATGAAATTTAGAAATGCAGATAAATGATGATATACTGTACGTGCATTCAGAAAATTCCAAATTTGTGGTTATGTCTTAGTTTCTGCAGGACAGTGCTGTGTCTAACTTGATAAGTCACAGCAGTTTACTGGGGAGGAAGACTTGATAATAGGGTGCCAAAACAACAGAATAGCCCCAAATGTCAACATTAAATAGCTCATTGTTAACACAGGGGAGAATAGTGTGAGCCACTCTCCCATCACTAAGAACGATGCAGCCGTGAAAACAGCGAACAACTTAAAGAGGCCCTACAGGGTGGGATTTCACAGCAGCCTCCCTTCTTGATATTTTTCTAACAATACAGTTGTCAGACTGGCTGGATGAAGACTCACTAGATCACATAGAGGGCAGAAATCTGTTCTAATTTGCTATCACATGTGCGTCTAGCCCATTAGTGCCACTGGAAGAAATACCAGAGAATGGAGAGAATAACATTTTCGCTGTGAGAGTTTGGATGCTAATATGATCTCACTTATCTCAAAACATTTGCTGCAAATATGACAAATGAAGTTTCAGCTTGAAAATGTTAATAAATTGCTTTTCTGTCTGTGTATGAGGTGAAAATAATCACATTTAACCAGCAGATTAGTGCAATGAGTAATTAGAATTTACAGCAAGTGATATTAGTCATGATTCTTGGGTGCATCCTATTTTGACATGAGTGTTTAGAAGCGCAACCATGAGACAGATCACAGACATGTCAGAGCTTTAGAGTCTATTAGTGGCACAGATTTCACCTTTGGAGAGGACATTTGCTCAACCCCTTTATGGAAAATGCAAAGCACTAATTGCTTCGGTAGTGGATTTTGTGGTGGCAGGGTGCTACAGCAAATCCTTTTATGTCCATCAAAGATCATACTTTCTTAAAATAGCCACTTCCCACCTGTGGTGTCACACGTTCTCCTCTACGGAGCCCTAATTGAGGCTGTTACCTCCAAGTTGTAACCTACACCTTGACATAACCGCCTCCACTTTAAACACAATTGCTCAATAAACTATTCTATTGAAAAGTCTTGTCTAATTCAGCGCCAAACAACTAAACATTAAACTGGAGTGGCGTTAGTCATTCCACACACCCATAGACGCACAAGCATGAATCTACTCAATACATATTAATGTGCTCCACCCTCAGCACAATCAGCAACCAGCAACATTAATATTCCCTCTGATTTTCATGCACACAAGCATTAAAATACTGCTATTAACATCATTACCGCCATGGAAATATATCAACAAGTCATGTTGAATTAGTGTTAATGTGCCAGCTGACAGGGCATGCGCTCGTCTCCGCCCAGCTGAAATGCCGGCATGCTGTTTTCTGCTCAGCCTGGCAGGAGGCCTGCTCTGGCTACCCACTCATGACCCTCAAATACTTGCTGTTGTCAGGGAAATGGATCTGCTTTTCTGGTACGCTAAGTTCTTCTTTTTTTCCAAATTGGATTAATTGAAGTAATAGGAGGTTGTCTTACTCTCCCTGCCATGCTTTTTATCTCACACTAATTGCTCTCTCCTGCCTGCCTCCCTCGGTTTCTCTGCCTCCAGACAGTATTTGTGCTTGGTGTCTTCCCCTTTCTCCGACTCCTTCTGTCAGCCTTTTACACACACTTACACACACACAATCTCCAGTGTCTTAGTCCTTTTTTCTTTTCTTTTCTTTTTTTTTTTTTTTTGTGGCTTCATCTAGCCATTGTTTGCTGCTGAATGATTGCTCATTTTGTGATGGAAACTGCTTTTCACATGCTGGTATTCAAAAGAGGTGCTTATCTCACTTCCTGCGTTGAGTGCTGCTCCCTTCCAGCTCCGTGCACAGTAAGCTTTGATGGAGGTGTGTTAACATGGTCCAGAATGAAATGTGGACAGATCGCAACAGAAGCACATCCTTTACATAGCTTCACATAATGTACAGTACACAAAAACAGCATAGATTAATGCGTGAGCTGAAACAATACACAGTAATGGAGTGTATTGGTCCACAGGAAGCCACTTGTTGCCATGGTGAATGCATGCATGTGTGAATCAGTGTTTGACAGTGGCATATTCTCATCACTCGTTGACATGCACAAAAATCCAGCTGCAGGTCTTATTATAATTTAATTTTAAAGCTATTTACACACATATTTAATAACCAGCATTGTTTCCTCTGTTATTAAAGCAGTACAATTAAAATACTGTTTTTACCTTCCTCAAAATGTTTTACTCAAGGTAAGAATGAGCTGCACTTAATGAAACCGTTTTTCAAGCCAAAAAAGTTCCTGCATCTTACTGAGAGTAAGGTGAGATAAATCAATGAGAACACTTACGTATCTTCATTAAATATGAATAAACAGCCAGACTCTGGTTAGCCGAGCTTAGATTAACATAGTTTGGTACATAAATTCCTGTAACACCGTAAAGGCAAACACCTAATAAGAAATAAGGTCTAGAAACTATTGCTTTAAATGTGAATAAGTGAATAAGTTTTGGTCATCATCGCCAAATACCATGATAAGTTTTACTAGGTTTCAAATGTAATTGAACAAAACAAGCTGTACTGGCATGTAATAGAAATTAATCATCAGTTTATAGCATCTGTCCTGCCGTTCACTGTGCACATATAATAAAAACAAAACTAGTAAAACATCAACATGCAACAGTGGAAGCATGTGATCCTTTCTGGGTTCTTGTATTTACACAAGTTGCGTCAATAACTTGGAACTAAATTTTATGAGCGTCAAAACTTATCATTAACCAGTTTACTGGGCTAATCAGGTTAACAAGAAACTTCTATATTCCCGTAGCCACTAGCAAAAAAAGGACAAAGTCCAAGCAGGAGCAGTGAAATGTTTGTGTAAGTTGTGACCTGCAGGAAGAAACAGGAGCTTAATAGCGTAATAAAA